>NW_027507764.1:514884225-515189225 GCF_037356315.1 Lithobates pipiens | reverse complement strand
GATAGAGATCTTGTGTTTCTGCTAAGCAGGAACACGGATCTCTGTCTTTCCCCAGTCAGAGCAACTGCCACACAGTTAACAAGCACCCCCTAGGGACACACTTAACCCTTTGAGTGCCCCGATGTTAACCCCTTCCCTGCCAGTGTCATTAGCACAGTAACAGTGCATATTTGTAGCACTGATCACCTTAATAATGTCACTGGTCCCCAAAACAGTGTCAAAAGTGTCAGTTAAGTGTGCAATTTGTCCACCGCAATGTCACAATCCTGCTGATAACAGCAATTACTAGTAAAAAAATTAATAAATAAATAAAAATGCCATAACATTATCCCATTTTTTAGACGAAATAACATTTGCGCAAACCAATCAATATACGCTTATTGGGATTTTTTTCTTAAATATGTAGCAGAATACATATTGGCCTAAATGAAAGAAAAAAAATTATTTTTTCATTTTTTTTATTGGATGTGTTCAATGGCAGAAAGTAAAAAATATTGTTTTTTTTTTCAAAATTGTTGCTCTTTTTTTGTTTATAGTGCAAAACATCACAACTGCAGAGGCGATCAAATACCACCAAAATAAAGTTCTATTTACGGGGGAAAAAGTCTTTTTTTTATGTGGTTTTGCAAAAAATGGCCCAGCCCGGGCCCAGACGCATTTTGCCACAAATGACGTCATCAGGGGCATGAGTTGACATCAGGGATTTGTGGTGGATACGTGGTGTTATCACAGCATCTGTAGTCCCATTGGGAATCAGCATCTTTGATTCACGGAAGGATTATACTATTGGTGTAATGGACTTTCACATCACTTGTTTTATGTTTGTTTGAATGATCACTTATATATTCATTTATGTACACATTATTGAAGTGCTGCACTTAGCTACATTTAAAACTAAACAAATGTAACCACACAATAATAAATACAGAGCTGCATTGGTGAGTGTCTTTTATTTCTGCCTGGAGTTCAATTTTAACTGTTCGGGAGCCTTTCTCCTTATTATTACAGATCGCTGTTGTTTATTCACTTTGACTTTTTATTATCATGTCTTATTGTGGAAGACGTCTAGATATATCTGCCCCCACTTACAGTAGGTTAAAAATAGAATAACATAAATCCGGTTAACAGAACTAGAGGGATTTTTTCGCTTTTTGCTAATACAATTTCTTAATTCATTTATCTCTACCATGATTACCCGGCATAGCAGGAAACTATCTGCTATTGCTCTTGGCAGGAAACAAGAAACCGAACAAGGTCATGAGAAACTGCAAATTAAGGGCAACAACTTCCATACAGCAGGAAAGGTCTACTGTAAAGATGAATGCAATCGGCTGTGATTTGCAGGGCACAAAAAACATATCAATTTTGTTAGGTGTTTAGTCTTCATTGCTAATTAGCTGATATTGTGAATCCATGGATCACGAGGAATGGATCATAATACTTAACCCCACACCTATCTAACAGGAAGTTCCTTCTGGGGTTGTAAATCAATGCTTCAAAAGCCAATGAAGGCATATTTGTCCTAATTTATAAATAAGTAGAATTCCAGGGAAATAATATACAGTCCCTTGCAAAAGTATTCACCCCCTTGGCTTTTTACCTATTTTGTTACATTACAGCCTTTAGTTCAATGTGTTATTCAATCTGAATTATATGTGATGGATCAGAACACAATAGTCTAAGTTGGTGAAGTAAAAAATAGAAAAATATATACATAAAACAATTTTTCAAAAAAAAAAAAAAAAAGATAATTGGCATGTGCGTATGTATTCACCCCTTTGTTCTGAAGCCCATAAGAAGCTCTGGTACAACCAATTACCTTCAGAAGTCACATAATTAGTGAAATGATGTCCACCTGTGTGCAATCTAAGTGTCACATGATCTGTCATTACATATACACATGTTTTTGAAAGGCCCCAGAGGCTGCAACACCTAAGCAAGAGACACCACTAACCAAACACTGCCACGAAGACCAAGGAACTCTCCAAACAAGTAAGGGACAATGTTGTTGAGAAGTACATCTCAGGGTTAGGTTATAAAAAAAAATATCCAAAACTTTGATGATCCCTAGGAGCACCATGAAATCTATCATAACCAAATGGAAAGAACATGGCACAACAGCAAACCTGCCAAGAGACGGCTACACACCAAAACTCCCGGACCGGGCAAAGGAGGGCATTAATCAGAGAGGCAGCACAGAGACCTAAGGTAACCCTGGAGGAGCTGCAGAGTTCCACAGCAGAGACTGGAGTATCTGTACAAAGGACGACGATAAGCCATACGCTCCATAGTGTTGGGCTTCAGTTACCAAGCAATTGAACAGTTGTACCTAATAAAGTGGCTAAGTGACTGGATATTAGCTTGTGTTTGATCCAAACTTTGGTTCAGGCTGAACTGGGAAGGAAGCTATCACTCCCACTTACTGCCACCCACCCAGTCACTTCACAGGTGTGAGCAATTTTTACATGTTTGCTATCTATTTACTTGATGCAACCTTATATTTTATATACCGTAGTTTATATTTTAACAACAAACTGGATAATATATTGTATTTGTGTGTTCTCAAATTAGTTTTAGTGCATTTTTACTGAAAATTGGTGTGTGATAAATGTTGATGTTAATATTGTGTGATATAAAAATTTGCAACTACCACTATTTTATTCTCCAGGGTCTCTACTTTCATAAAATATATAACATTTAGGTTTACATACTCTTCGGGCCTAACATGATTTTTTTTTTCAAACGTGTGCAAAAAACATAAAAGTGTATAAATATATGGTGGTGAAGGGGTTAATGGTCATCATCACTGCTTTGTGCTGTGGTGTATATGTGGTGCATATTGTGGTGTATATTCTACTAAATTTGTAATTGCAACATAACAAAAATAACAGGGTCTCAACATGGTAGCCATAATTCAGCAGTCACATCAGGGTGATCAAATCTGTCAGAAGAGTTATGCAGGAAAGCTGAGGACCGCTGCAAAGTCTGGTCTAATGACCTCTGTTGTTTGGGGGTGTTTCTTAATACCTTGGCTTCTGACAAAACAATGGTCACCTGTAACATTTGTGCTCAGCACTTCAAATGATGCATGTTTACAGAAAATGTTAACCACCTGGGCACCACAAGCATGAGTAACCAAATGAGGATCTACCATTCAGCTCAGTGGAGGGCCCACTTGGTCCAGAGGACAGAGTTGGCTTCCTTGCTGTAGCCGCATCTTCCTCCTCTACTTCCCTCATTGTTCAAGCCACAGAAGACATTTCTACTGCCTCTACTCAGAAGGAGGTTCCTTTGTCTAGGGGGTTAGCTGGACCTTTGCCTTCTCTACCTCCAAATCCAACAGCAATGAGGGGCATAGTGACAAAGCTAGGAGCTGGAAGCAGAGCTGTCACCCTCCCCATCAATGGATAACACAGTAAAATCTCCTGTAGTGGTGTTCACCAGCTAGCCTTCTAGCCCACAGGTTTAGGAGCAAAAAGAAGCTAACCACTCCCCCTAACAATTCCTACGCCCAACACCTCAAAGTTAGTCCTACATAGCTTCTAGCTTTGCAACTGCTGCCCTACAGATTAGTGGACACAGCCCCCTTCGATCACTTTGTAGTCTATGCTGCCCCCCAGTACCGAATTTCCAGCTGCTACTATTTTTCCCAAAAAGCGCACTATCAGTAGCAGGGTTCACCTGGCCACTGACACTTGGTCCAGTAAGCATGGGCAGGGGTGGTACATATTTCTTACCGCACACTGGGTAAATCTAGTGGCAACTGGTCAGCAAACCGGAAGGGGTACACATATTGAATTTGGGATGCCACCATGAGTTGTGGGAGATTTGGCCACCTTGGCCCCCTTTGCCCCCCCCCCCCCCGTGTGAACAAGCAAGGTACACTCGTGTGAAACGCTTCAACTGTAATTCCTGTACATTTGTCTGGTACGTGACAATAAAGACTTCCTGCAAAGCATCCATTCGGTTCCAGTGTGCAACCATTCCTTTTTCCTTTACACATGTTGTGGACAGTGGTGAGCCAGAGTTAGCACCTGGGGCTGGTTTGTGCCTAGAATTGCCTTAAGCGGTGTGTTTTCTCTTGATTTGCCCCCCTTTCTCCTACTTCAATTTGCCTCCTTATCCTTGCTCTCCCTTTTCCAGGGTGACCCCCTCTACAATGACACCATCTGGACCTCCAAAGCTCTACAAATTGTACAGTGCTGTGAAATTAAAATGAACTTGTCTGCCTTTGTAACCACTGCCACAGAGGCAGAGCTGCCAGATGCTCTGCAGGCCCAAGTCATGTCAAGTTCACGTATGACAAGTTAAACCTTTTGACCTCCCTTTGCCAGGGAAAGCCTGGCCCAAATGATGAACCTTTTAGGTAAGGCCAGGGAACTCTACTTTTCAACGGTCTTACCCAGCTGCCACTCACCTGGCGGAAGGGTAGGATCTATGCGACCTACCTCCAAACTACCTTATTTATGATGCTGCTACACATTGGAATTCAATGTTATACATGCTTGCAGTAGCTGTCCCAGAAACAGAGAGCTGTTTTGGAGTACACTGATTTACAATGTGGACCACAGACACAAAAGAATGAGAAGAAAGTACTGATACAGTAGATGAGGAGGAAGGGGAGGAGTGCTACAAAATGGGTGATCCATACATTGTGAACCTCAGCCATTGTCTGTGTTGGGGGGGGGGAGCAGTCATATACACTGCTTTGCTGCCTGAACCACAGCAATCTGGGTCCATCATCGGTCACTATGAGTAAGTACTTTTAATACACTTGTGTAGTCGGTTTTCTAATGGCAGCAGTGATGCATCTGCTACCTGGAGCAGCTCCAAGACCCAAGCCACAGTTACAAACCCTAGCCCTAGGTAGCACTCACAAGCACCACGCACAAAGATGGCCAACAAGTACTGTATGTCAACTCCAACTTGGTCAACTACAACCTCATATGTAAAGATGCAACTTTACCAGAATTTTTTCCTATTGACTTAAGTGAGGTTTGGTTCAGATGCCTTTCAAATCTCTAACATTTTGACCTGTCTGGCTAATCTGGGAATCGAAAAAAAAGACATATTTGAGCAGCAAAACTCTTGAGTATGGATGAGCAGGGATATTTTGGTAAAATTGATTTTGCGTTCTCTGAAATTTCACTAATGCAATTTCATTCAATTAGAACCCTAGGCAAAATTTGCTTGGAAAAATATCTACTCTTTTTTTTTTTCTTTATCTTGATTTAGAAATGATATTTTAGGGTGAGTGTATTTAGCATAGTTTAGTTTATTTAATTTATCATGCATTTGTTTTCCCTTTTTTATTGTCTGTATCTTATTATAATTTTTTTCCACTGTTTGTTTTATTCTTTCTGTAAAAAAATAAAAAATAAGGCTTATAAAGTGCCAGTTTTTGGAAAAAGAGTTTGTACATGATAGTTAAAAAGAGCTTTATTAACTTAATTCTGCCTTCCCTATTGACTACAATTAGACACACTGGCACAATTTAGCCAAAATCTTTATATATATATATATATATATATATATATATATATATATATATAAAGAGCTGTATAATTTAATGGCGCTATATGGGTACCTGTAATAAATAAATAAAATATATGCCTTCCCTGTCAGCATGCTGCTCTAGACCTATAATCTGTTTGTCATACATAAATCCATCACTGGGTGTGTAACCTGGGAAACATTGCTGCATACAGTATTATATTTCCTTAACCACTTCAGCCCCGGAAGGATATGCCCCCTTCCTGACCAGGCCATTTTTTGCAATACGGCACTGCGTCGCTTTAACTAACAACTGCGCAGTCATGCAACGTTGTACCCTAACAAAATGTATGTCCTTTTTTCCCCACAAAAAGTAACTTTCTTTTGGTGGTATTTGATCACCTCTGTGGTTTTAATTTTTTGCGCTATAAACTAAAAAAGAGCGACAATTTTGAAAAAAACACAATATTTTGTAGTATTTGCTATAATAAATATCCCAATTTTCTTTTTAAAAAATATTTTTTTTTCCTCAGTTTAGGCCGATATGTATTCTTCTACATATTTTTGTTAAAAAAAAAAATCTCAATCGTGATTGATTGCTTTGCGCAAAAGTTACAGCATCTACAAAGTAAGCGATAGATTTATGGCATTTTTATTATTATAATTTTTTTTACTAGTAATGGCGGCGATCTGCGATTTTTATCAGGACTGCCACATTGCGGCGGAAAGATCGGACACTTTTGACACTATTTTATGGGACCATTGACATTTATACAGCGATCAGAGCTAGAAATAGCCAATGATTACTTTATAAATGTCACTGGCAGGGAAGAGGTTAACACTAGAGGGCGATCAAGGGGTTAACTGTATTCCTTAGGTGTGTTCTAACTGTAGGGGGGATGGAGCTGACAAGGTGAGGAGAGAGATCGTTGTTCATACTTAGTATGAACACACGATCTGTCTCCTCTTCCCTGAGACCCGGTTCACACAGGGGCAGCCCGACTTGCAGTGCGACTCTGTAAGGTGACCTGCACATGACTTCAGCGGTGGCTTGCAAAATGACTTTTGTATAGAAGCCAAGAAGCCAATGCAAGTCGCCCTGAAGTTGTCCCAAAAGTAGTACATGAACCCTTTTCTAAGTCGGAGTGGCTTGAGTTGTTCCTATTAGAACGGTTCCGTACTACAGAACGGAACGCGACATGTCAGGCGGCTAAGGCGCCTGACAAGTAGCCCCTGTGTGAAGCGGGTCTGAGGGAACCAGGTTTACACTGGGGCGGTCATCGCGCCCACTGGGCACGCGCATCGGCTCCGGGGACACGCGGCGGCACACGCACACCCGCTGTGACATCTTAAGGGAACGACATAAGCTACAGTGATTTGCACAGCCATGCCAACCTGCCACAGTGTAACGGCGGCGGCTGGTCGGCTAGTGGTTAAAGTGTTCAAATGCTTCCTATGATAAATATATTGTTATAAAGTGGGGTGGAGGTGGGGCAGAAATGACAAAAATCCTCAGCCTTCTAAGCAGTGGTAGCCAATTACAGCTATTTTTATCCTTCTCGTTAAGAATGAAAGTAAAGATCCTGAGGGTGTAAGTAGATAGATCAATGGAATTATGTAGCCCTAAACAAAAGCATTGCCGTCATGACTTTCTTATGATGTTATTCCACAGCAAAGTAAGCTACATTCCTCCCGAGCAACAAGTATTTGTTCTGTACACCAAACGTGTGAATAGCACAACAATTGTAGCCCAGAACAGGGAATTAGGGAATAAAATACATAAAATTGGTTGTTAAACTTGAAGTATATAGTATTTTACGATACACTTGGGAAGTATTAGATGCGTAGGAGTTCTGGCTGTAAGTCACATCTTACTTTACATTCTATGTGGCTTTATGTCACCTCTGATACATTTTATGGGCTGCAAAAACACATTGGACGTGTAAGCCGCTGAGAGGCACTCTGGGAATGACAAGGTATTTCAGCAGATGGCCATGTTTACAGGAAGTGACCATGAACTGAATGTTGAGGTCAAGGAGATGGTTTGGAATGTAGCCTACACATTCAGAATGTTTCCTCCCAATACAGACAGGCTGACTTCTACACAGTCGTTTCTTTAAAAGCTTAATACAAATAATCAGTTTGTTTACAACGAAACATTTTACACACTTCTGAGATCAGTGGTCCCCAAACTGTGGCCCACAGAATGAATTTGGCCCTTTGCTTGCCTTTAACTGACCTGCAAACGAGGCCAAAAAATTGTACACATTTGCTGCATCCTTGAGTACCGCCAACAGGCTTCTGGCCTCAATCCTTATTGGTGTGAGCTACACTTCTTGAGGGAGCAGTAAAGAAATCAGTTTCACTGTAGCATGACATATCATGCAGTTCTCCATTGCTGAGCCAGGAACAAGTTTTGGAATGAGTCACCAGTAGAAATAAGAGATAAGTCCAATTTGCTTTTAAAGGCTTAACTTCCTACAAAGGTAGTACATTCTAATTTTTGTCAACTCTGGAGGTGTCTGTCAGCATTTCCCATAACAGGCAGACCCTTATCCTGTTCCTAGTCCTAATCCCAACTGAGAGAACCATTATCCTAAGGCATTCCCCAGCCAGGGAACACCATCTAATCAGTAGACTACATGGCTTGAATAAAGGCTTTACCACATGCCATGGGGGTATGTTCTTCTACATACCAACGCTCCACCCGAACTGCCCATTCTAAAGCAACCTCATTATATATATTAGGGTAGGGTGACACTTAGTGGAAAAACACAGGAACGCTTCCTAACACCTACTTATAGGACCCTGGTGCACTATTCCTCCCACTGACCTCAAAGATGGGGCACATTTCTGCCCCACTTATGCCATTTGATTTGGCACTTTTTCTCCTACTGACAGTGACAATGAGGCACAATTCCTCCCACTTAGACAATGATGGGCACAATGCCTCCCACTGCCACCAACAGTGGACAAAACTCATTCCACTAGCACCAATGATGGGGTACTATTCCTTCCAGTGACACCAAGGATGAGCACAAATCCTTTCACAGACACTGTCAGGGCTGTCTCTCAGCCCTCCCTTCTCTGTGCTCAGGTTGCTCAGCTGTCGGTTAATTGCCAGTATTCATTATTCCATAGTGGCTCACCAGTTGATCATCTCCTGCTGGTCAGTCAAGCCCACAGCCAGCCCCTTCTGGATATTTAAACTGCCTGGTTCATTTCTTCAATGCCTTCGCCTTGGTCAACATATTTAGAGACTCTCTGCTAGGTTCCTGTTAAAGACTTACCTGGCTGACGTCTCTCCTGGTTTCTGATCCTGTGTGCTGCCTCTGACTATGTTGATCTCTGGCTTCCAGATTTCCTGGCTTGTTCTGGTTACCCAATTTGGCTACCGAACCCCAGCTATGTTTTGACTACATTTACCAGTTGTACTATTTTTACCATTTTATTAAAAGGTGTGATTTGTACTGCATTTTCTGTCTCCATCTGTTTCATGGTTCCTGACAGACACAAATGATGGGGCATCATCCTGCCTACTGATCACAGGCTCTAGTTCATTTTTTACTCCCACTGACTACTAATCCTTGGACATCTTTTACTCCAGCTCACCACTGATGCTGTCAACAGTCTCGCATCCCAACAATCTGAAGGACAGGGCAATGACATTTTTTTGTTTAAGATACTTACAATGTGTTCTTTGCCAAAATGTGTATTTCAGTTTTGGGTAGAGTAGGGAAAGTTTAAAATCCCTGTTTTGTTGCTCGCTTTTTCCTCTTTAGATAGATTTAGCTCTCATTTGTATCGGTAGCCAGTGTTACAAAGACATAAAGAGATAGTAAATCCTACATTTTACAGTGGTGACCAGAATAAAGCCCCATACACACTATCAGTTTTTCTGCTGAGTTTTTCCTTCTGATTTACCAAAACCATATAATATGAGGTCACACCTTAGGAATTTCAGTTTGTATGTAATCAGGCAGACCCTTGTACTACATGGTTTTGGTAAACCTGAAGGAAAAACTCAGTAGAAAAACTGATAGTGTGTATGGGGCATTAGAGATGAGGAGAAATCTTTCAATGGCTCAGGCTTCAGGGAGGAGACCACCCATGTTGCAGGTGTCTCTTTCCCATTAATGTGGCTGCAAGAGAAGAGAGAGTGAATAGCACTGTGATTAGCTGATATAACAGCCAGACACCTGCCCACCTTATAAAAGTCTGGAAGGACAGGTGCAAGGGCTGATGGGAAATTCTGTGCTGCTATTGCTGTGTCTGTCTTTGTGGGACTTGGCTGCTGAGAGCCCATGATAAAGAGCTGTATTGGAGGGACTAAGAGAGCAGCCAGAAAGCCAGGTGAGACTGTGGCTCATCCTGTTCCAGAGAGAGACTGTGGCTGATACTGTTCTATTGAGAAACTGCAGCTGATACTCTTCGAGTGAGATTGTGGCTGATCCTATTCCAGTGAGAGACTGTGGCTGCTACTGTTCCAGTGAGAGACTGTGGCTGTTACTGTTCCAGTGAGAGACTGTGGCTGTTACTGTTCCAGTGAGGGTCAGCAACTGTTCTAGGCCCTGGAGGAGAGGACCGTCTGGAATTGATGTGGGTGTCTGCTCAAGAGGGTGACCTTTCACTGGTCTTCATGAGACTGCCAGAGACCTAGAGGCTACCTACAGTGGTGAAAGCCTTCTTGCTCAATGTCTTTCTCTGTTGTCTGTTCAGTGAGCTAGTGCTGCCCCTTTCTGGGATTACTTTTGACTTTTTTCCTTTAAAATACTCCTTTTCTGTTTGGAGTTACAAGTATCTTCAATATAATGTACTCCACCAAATGCCAGTAGAACTGGGGTTTGGACTATTGACCAGTAGGGTCACAAGGAACTTTGGCATCCTCTAGTTCCCCCCTTTTAATTAATTGCTCACCTTATAATCTTGGGTTACTACTGTGTGTGGTGTCCAGGCTTTGACTTATGATTGCCCTAAATATATGGTATTATTCAATGTGGTATTATACTGTTGTTCTTAATATAATGACTTTTCCTCTGTAGGGCTTTAAATTTTAATAAAGCCCAACAAAACATACAAGTGTAAGTTTGTCTTGGGTCGGGTCTGGGTAGGTCATCACAGGAGCAGGAAAGAGGAATTCAATGAACACAGCAGCTGCTTTGGGGGTTAGGGCTACACAGTTGGGGGAAGGATTAAAACCCCTGTCACATTTTAATGCTACCTGGGGCTACATTGGTGAGATTTCCTATCACCTACTGTGACATTAATTTCTGAAGACAGAAAGAGAGGAAAAATCTCCAAAAAGGACAGATACACAAATAAAAATGCGTGCATTTATGGGTGTTTGTCCATATCATTAGGGCAATCCTGTGAGAGGGTAGAAGATACTGCACATCTAAGCCCTCCTGACTTAGTACAGGGGTTCCCAAACTTTTTAAACAAAGGGCCAGTTTACTGTGCTTCAGACTTTAGGGGGATGGGGCAGGACTTTGGCCAGTGAGAGTAGAAAATGCCTCATGTTTGGTGGACAGTAGGAAACGTTTTTAACCACTTCCCACCCGGCCAATGCATATGTACGGCCGGGTGGGAGCCGTCTAATTCTCATAGGACGTTCAGGAACGTCCATCAGAAGGAGCGGGATCGCGCGCGCGTGGCCGCGCAGCGGCGCGATCCCGATGTGCTCGTGTCACCCGGACACGGCACATCTCAGATCGGCAGGAGGGCTCTGTGATTGGCCCTCCTGATCACATGATGGCCGTGTCCAATCACGGCCGTCATGTGATGTAAACAAACATCCGGTTGCTAGGCAATCGCTCTCCTCTCCTCACACGGAAGTCATCGCTGAGGAGAGGAGAGCAGATCGCTGCAGCCGGCTGATGATCAGTGAGTATGAGCTGTTTTTTACAGCTTTTTACTCACTGATCATCAGTCTAGTGTAAACACAAATCACCACACAGTGTAAACACAATGTCCCCACACATGTCCCCAAAACACACATGTCCCCAAAACATACATGTCCCCAAATAATAAAAACACATGTCCCTAATAATAAAACCATGTCCCCCACATATGTCCCACTAAAATCACATGTCCCAATGATTATCTGCACACATATGTACGTGATCACCTGCACACATATGTACATGATAATTTGCGTACATATGTCCCTGATCACACAAACCAATTATTATGCACTTAACGGATTTTTTTTTACCAAAAACATATAGCAGAATACATTTTGGCTTAAATTTATGACAAAATTTGATTTTATTGGATTTCTTTTAAAATAGAAAAAAGAAAATATTGTTTTTTTTCCAAATTTCCGCTTTTTTTGCGCTTATATCGCAAAAAACAAAAAACGGAGTCGTGAATAAATAACACCAAAATAAAGCTCTATTTGTGCGAACAAAATGATAACAATTTCATTTGGGTACAGTGTAGCATGACCGCGCAATTGTCACTGAAAGCGCTAGAGCGATGAAAGCTGAAAATTGGGCTGGGAAGGAAGGGGGCGAAAGTGCCCTGTATTGTAGTGGTTAATTATGCCCCAACCTTGGCATTAGTGAAAGGAATAGTGCTCCATTATTGTTGTCAGTGGAGGCAATAGTACTCCATCGTTGGTTTCAGTGGGAGGAAAACTGCCATATCTTTGGTGTCAGTGAAAGAAATAGTACTTAATCATTGGTGTTAGTAGAAGGGAAAAGTTCACCATTATTGGTGTCAGTGGAACGAATCGTGCCCCCATTGTAAATATTAGAGGAAGGAATTGTGTTCGAACATTGGGTGTGACTGAGAGGACTTATGCCCCACTGTTGGTGTCAGTGAATGGAATGATATCTTATTTATATCTTGTATCTTATATCTTATATCTTGTTGTCAGTGGGAGGAATAGTGCCCCAAGGGCTGGATAAATGCAAGCAAAAGGCCAGCCAGTAGGCCGCAGTTTGGAGGATAACTGCTCTAGTGTATTCTCCACATGACTATGCATTGCTCCTGAGGTTGAAAGCTCATTTTGGGGAGATGGCAAAAAAAAAAAACTGAGAGAGATCAAACTCTACTCCATCCAAAACAGCGAGAGATGTTAGCTAGTCTTTTTAAGTGTCACTTAGACAAAGAAGCGATGTAACATTTAATTTTATATACTGTATGAGTCATTCTGTGTCCCCTCAGCCTATTAAAATTTGGTAAAAAGTTTGCCCTATTAATATTTGACTTTGCAATTTGCAGTAGAATTCCTTAACATTTGCCATGTAACCTTTCTAAATGATAACACCTGTTGATTAAGTGCTTTGCCATATGCTTTGAGCAAAGAATTGAAGCGCTGACATCTAAAATAAATTCACACTTTCTGATTAGTCTGTTCAACAACCAGAAGCTTATTCCCTTCACAGTACGTGTGCTCGGGCATTCTTCATACACCGCCAAGCTCCCCGAACAGCCACTTAATGGGCCAAGTCATTAAAGAGTCACACAGGCTGTCCATAAAATATATTTATCTACCTAACATTGAAGGCTTCACTTTCTTCTTTTACAAGAAGTATTTTGAAGTTGAAAATTATATTAGTTTAAACCATATCTATACCTATAAACAAAAAATATATATATATATATATTGCAGCTTAACCACTTCAGCCTTGGAATATTTTATCCCCTTCCTGACCAGAGCACTTTTTGTGATTCGGCACTGCGTCGCTTTAACTGACAATTGCGTGGTCGTGTGGCGTTGTACCCAAACAAAATTGACGCCTTTTTTCCCCACAAATAGAGTGTTTTTTTGGTGATATTTGATCACCTCGATGGCTTTTATTTTTTGTGCTATAAACAAAAAAAGTGTAAATTTTGAAAAAAACAATATTTTTTACTTTTTGCTATAATAAATATCCCCCCAAAATATAGAAAAAAATAAAAAATTTTCCTCAGTTTAGGCCGATACGTATTCTTCTACATATTTTTGGTAAAAAAAAAAATCTCAATAAGTGTATATTGATTGGTTTGCACAAAAGTTATAGTGTCTATACAAAATAGGGGATAGTTTTATGGCAGTTTTATTATTATTTTTTTATTAGTAATTTGCGGTGATCTGCATTTTGGTATCATGACTGCAACATTATGGTGGACACATCGGACACTTTTGACACTATTTTGGGACCATTGTCATTTATACAGCGATCAGTGCTATAAAAATGTACTGATTACTGTGTAAATGACACTGGCAGGGAAGGAGTTAACCACTAGGGGGTGATGAAGGGATTAAGTGTGTCCTAGGGAGTGATCTTAACTGTGGGGGGGGGGGCTACCTAGGACATGACAGTGATCACTGCTCCCGATCACAGGGAGCAGTGGATCTCTGTCATGACACAAGGCAGAATGGGGAAATGCCTTGTTTACGTTGGCACTTCCCCGTTCTACCTCTCCACACCGCAGTCGTGGGCTGCCAAAGAACATTGAGTTCCCAGGACCCACGGGCATGCTCCCGCGGCGGGTGTGCGCCCGAAAGGTGGCAAATTTAAAGGGATGTACCTGTACTCCCATTTACATGCCTGTGCCATTGTGCCGACGTACATTGATTGGCAAGCGGTTAATAGTTCTTGGAATTCAAATATGTCTTCCTCTGTTCAGTACATCATGTTTTTAGATCTTTTGACAGGAAGTGACAAGGACATTTGAAACACAAGTCCTAGTTGACACTTTTTCAATTTGTAGCAAATTTGCATGGCAAGTCTCTAGCAAGAGCAAAGTTGCAGTGGTGAGTCTACAACAAGAGCTCTGCAAGTCTACAGCATGAAAATTCAGCCACAGTGACCCCTGTGGTGGGATGACTATAGCATAAAGTAACTAAACCAGAACTTGCAGGAGATTTGCAGAATGTTTGCAAAGAAAGTTGATCTGGAGTCAAGCCATGCGGACTTGCTGCAATTTTGCAACAAACTTGCGAAGCCTGGCAAGTCTAGCAATAGCTTAGCAAGTCATTTTCAAACTTGCAGCACAATTGCTTGCTATCTGGGTTCAAGATGCAGAAAAAGGTTATTGTATGTTATAACAAATGTTAGCCTTCTATCTAAAGTGTGACAATAACGTGTTGGCTACCAGTAGATTCCATTTCTGTGATTTTTGTCAAAAAACAGCAAAACTCTCTCAAGCCAGTCAAAAGTAACACACAATTTATAATGTCACTGTGCCAAATAAATCTGTAAACTTCTATTTGACTTCTGGTCATGTTACTGCTGTGGGAGCTAATCACAGTGATCACATGATGGAGAAGCTGTGCCACCCTATAAGTGGGCTTGAATGCCCTTGAGGCAGTGTGAAAGGGTTAAGAAAGGGTCCATTTCAAATACATGTTGCATGTGCTTATTGAAGTTAATTTGTGGAGATGAAATTGACAATTCCAGCAGTCAGGACAAAATTCCACTGCCCTGGCTGTGGAGAGGAACTTCAAGGGCCAAACAGTTCAGAGCAACAAGGGTGATCCTGCCAATGTCACCAGGCAGTAGACGTATGCCGTCAATACATTTTTTTTTGTTTCATTCCGTTCCATTTCGTATTAGCTGTTAATTCGTATTTCGTATTTCGTGTCCGAAATTCAATTTGGATTCGAATGAAATATGAATTTTTGTTAGATTCATTAACTTTTTGCAATAATTATAAACATTCGTTATGATGAATTTAAAAAACAAAAAATACCTTTCTCAATATGGCAGTTGTCGACTCATTATGCTCATTGTGAGGCTCCCACCATCTCTGTGCTGTGCTGACTTCCTCCTGGGGCTGTACCCCTGCTGTGCTCATTATTAGGGGCTCCCACCTTCCCTGTGCTGTGCTCATTATGAGGGGCTCCCACCATCCCTGTGCTGTGCTGACTTCCCGGGTTTGTACCCCTGCTGTGCTCATTATTAGGGGCTCCCACCATCCCTGTGCTGTGCTTATTATGAGGGGCTTCCACCATCCCTGTGCTGTGCTCATTATGAGGGGCTCCCACCATCCCTGTGCTGTGCTGACTTCCCGGGTTTGTACCCCTGCTGTGCTCATTATTAGGGGCTCCCACCATCCCTGTGCTGTTCTTATTATGAGGGGCTTCCACCATCCCTGTGCTGTGCTCATTATGAGGGGCTCCCACCATCCCTGTGCTGTGCTGACTTCCCGGGTTTGTACCCCTGCTGTGCTCATTATTAGGGGCTCCCACCATCCCTGTGCTGTGCTCATTATAAGGGGCTCCCACCATCCCTGTGCTGTGCTCATTATGAGGGGCTCCCACCATCCCTGTGCTGTGCTGACTTCCCAGGTTTGTACCCCTGCTGTGCTCATTATTAGGGGCTCCCACCATCCATGTGCTGTGCTGACTTCCTGGGTTTTTAACTTCATCATAACACATAATCGTAATTATTATGACAATAATAAAATTACTTTATATTAACAAAAATATTAACAAACATTCTTATTTTGTCTGATTCTGAATTTCCCATCGACTACCAGTACCAGTCTCTCACTCCCATATTAAAAAAGGTAATTTTCCCAACCCTCTCTCAGCAGCAGAAGAAAACCTCTGATTGGTCAACAAAACACCAGTCATGTTTCTGTTGTAATGGAATTTGGATCCGAAATTCATCAACGAAATTTTGTATTTCGTATACAATTCAGAAGCATAGAAATTCGTATTTCGGATGCTTCCGAATGTACGAATTTTCAGAAATTCGTACGAATTTTCGATTTGTACGAAACGACCCACACATGTCTACCAGGCAATGCAGATGGTTCTAACTCTTGTAGAGTCAACAACTAAAGGTAGACATTAGATATTTGCATGGGGTGGTGAATGTTTCTTGTGACATAAATTAAGTCATGCAAATTGGTTTGTACATCTCTAATTCTGTGTAAAAAAATAATCTTTTTATTTACCAGTTGTCATTATCAATCATGATTTAGAGTTACTCTGAGTAGTAAAGAGACAATTTTTTTACAACAAGATAAATATATTAGAACCTATATAACCTATATTTGCTGGTTATTTTAATACAATATGGAGATCTCCCTACTTAGATTAATTTAAAGTACTGTTATATCTAAATAAAATAAAATACTAAAAATGAAAAAAAAAAGATATATACCCCACCCATCTAAATAAAATAAAATAAAATACTAATAATTAAAAAAAAAAAAACCCTATTTTGTTTTGTGATCTGTTTCCCACTGGGGGGGGGGTATTTCTTTAGATTTCTGTTTTGTAGACAACCGCAAATGAAAACATCTATCCCTCTGATTCTTTCTGTATGGCATTGTATTGTAACTATACTGTCTGCCCTCATGTTGTAAAGCGCAAACTGTTGACACTATATAAATCCTGTATCATAGTAACAATAATAATATAACCCCAAAGCTAGGGAAATACCCACTTAGTGGCCACCAGCACACAGGTCCTTAGAAGATTTCCACTCTTATCAAAGTTCCATTTTGGAATTTCTCACACTGGTGACAGTGGTCACCAAGACTAACAGAGAGGGAAAATCTCCCCAGTGAGGATATAGACCTCAGTAAAAAGCTTCTTATTCTACCCTATTTCATCCAAAAATATAGTATAATGCCACTTTAAAGGGCTACAGGCTGGAAATAACTTTCCACTGATTTGAATATAGCTGGTGGTTGAAGTGCACGGTTAGCACTATGCAGAATTCAGAATGCATGACATCCTGGAGGAGTGGGTAGCAGGTAACTATATATATATATATAACGCCCAGTGGGAGAGGCAAAACGCATCCAGCGGAGATGAGTTATCGATGTCATATCCGGTAATTGAAACACACGCTGCCGCGGAGATTGCGGTCCATACATATGCTTGAATTTTCCACTTTCTTGTAAGTGCAATTGATTTTAAAATTTTGAATAAAGTAAACAGTATTATCCCATGAAAACCTTTCTTTTTATTGGATAACACACTACAACTATGCTGAGAGCCCTACAAACAAAGGAGAAGGAAGGACTCACAGTCATCCATTTTGCCAGAGGATACAAACCATGCTTGTTTGAATCATACTGTTGGTGAGTGGGGATTTCAGGAGGGGGGCACAGAGTGGCACCTTGCATTATCACAGGACAAGATCATCAATACTGGCACTTTGTTTGCACTGATGAACTATTTAATGGCACTTTATATTTAGATGTGTATAATCAAGCACATGTAATTTATTATATAAAAGCAGCGCTTAGTTTATTTTTGTTTATATGTATATACACGCTGTATACACACTATATTACCAAAATTATTGGGACGCCTGCCTTTACACGCACATGAACTTTAATGACACCCCAGTCTTAGTCCGTGGGGTTCAATATTGAGTTGGCCCACCCTTTTCAGCTATAACAGCTTCAACTGTTCTGGTTGAAGCAACATCTATAAAGACATGGATGAGTGAGTTTAGGGTGGGGGAACTTGATTGGCCTGACCTCAACCTGATAGAACACATTTGGGATGTATTAGAGCGGAGACGGCAAGCCAGGCATTCTCATCCAACATCAGTGCTTGACCTCACAAATGCACTTCTGGAAGAATGCACAAACATTCCCATAGACACTCCTAAACTTTGTGGACAGCCTTCCCAGAAGAGTTGAAGCTGTTATAGCTGCAAAGGGTGGGCCAACTCAATATTGAACCCTACGGACTAAGACTGGGATGCCATTAAAGTTCATGTGTGCGTGAAGGCAGGCAGCCTAATACTTTTGACAATATAGTGTGTGTTTATATATATATATTTATGGTGTAGAGCCCTCTGACCGATACGGATAAGGATGACAGACAAGGATAACATAAACTTGCTTACTTGAAATGGACCTGAAAGTGTGCCTTGGTCTAACGTACGGTATACCAAAATAAGGGGGCATACCTTAAAATGAAATAAATATGAAATGGGTGAAATGAGTACTCATATGAGGAGTGTGCTAGAGTAAAGGCCTGATAAAAGGGGCGGGTGGGCGGGTATCGCGCACTGGAACCGACGAGGAAGGATGGGCGAACGGCTGCTTATATACCACCGGGCTCCACCCATAATTTCAGGCCACCATACTGGCCTTTCTATTTATGGTGTAGAGCCCTCTGACCGATACGGATAAGGATGACAGACAAGGATAACATAAACTTGCTTACTTGAAATGGACCTGAAAGTGTGCCTTGGTCTAACGTACGGTATACCAAAATAAGGGGGCAAAACACTCAGGTAGGGGAAGCATTTTATTGAACACAGACTGTTACTGGGTAAGCTTGACAAAGGCCTGGGCCATCTCAATCTGCGGATTGGGTACGTAACGTGCAAAACAGGAGGACTTCCATCTGCCCAACTTTTTTATAACATGGACCGGGACCCCTTGGCGGGAGGCCGTTGAAGCTGCCCCGATGCGAAACGAATGTCCTGAGTAGTGCGCAGGATTGAGGTGAAGGATGCCCAGGAGTATCCTGACATGCTCCATGAACTGGGCTGCGTTGAGAGGTTTTGAGTGAAAGGGTAGAAGTGGGCCAGTCCCTGGTTGATCGGCCAAAAGGGTCAACAAGCGGGAGAGGACAGTAACCGGACACCAGCGGTTGTAGGTCTTATAGAAATGTATGTCCGTCCCTGGGCCAAGCTGCTGTGTCTTGGAAACCGCTAAGTGCAAGATGAAGTGGTCCTCGAACCTGACTAGATGGTGCTTGCACAGCATACGTGCCGAGGGGCTACTGCAGGTAAACTCGCCTGGGCGCAGGAAGCCGTAGAAGGCCAGATGTATGGCTGCTTGCAGGACGACACTGACATGGAGACCGAAAGGTGAAGAGGCCAAAATGTCTGACATGTCCCTGAACACTTCGCCTGTGATGGGCAGCCGTTTGACGCTGGAAACTGGCCGACGTTTCTGAATGCCGCGCATGAGAGCCCGGACGGCGGGAAAGGTAAATAAGGAGGGCTTGGTAGGGTCCTGGAGGGACGTGAAGTGTTGTATCCCGGCCAAGTACAAGCGGATTGTGTTAAAGGATAATGCCAAGTCCGAATGGCAGTAGGAAAGGAAGGCAAGGACTTGTTTGACCCGGGAGGACTCTGTATTGTGAGATGATGTGAAGCGACTAAAGGCCCTCCAGGCCGACTGATAGGCCTTGCGGGTATTGTCTGAGAGGGAGTGATCGATGAGTTGCGTTGCTGCTGACAAGTGTGGGGCTAATCCAAGATCAGTTGAGACCAGTCCGGGATAGCTGCTGATGTTGGTTCGGCTCCGGGTACCTGATTAAAAAATGAAACAAAGTTAAAGCGGGAGAGAGCATCCGCCGCCTGATTAAATTTGCCGGGAACAAAGGAACAATGAAGGTTGAACTGAAACAATAATGAGAGCTGGGTCAGTCGCCGCAGGAAGGACATAATCTGTAGAGACCTGGACCTGCCTTTATTAACAATCTCCGCAGTGGCCAGGTTATCTGTAGAAAAGACCACCGTCTGGCCCGACCAGCTGCGGCCCCAGGTGTGTGCAGCGGCTACAATGGGATATAGCTCAAACAGGGAGGACGTCTCAGTGAAGCCAGGAATAGCCAGTATCTGTGGAGGCCAGGGGGCTGCGAGCCAGAGGTTGCCAAAGATCGCCGCAAAGCCAGTGGAGGCCGCCGCGTCGGTCACCACCCGAGGTGAAAGGGCGGACACGGAGGGGACGAACAGGGACACTCCGTTCCAAGAAGATAAGAATTCCTCCCACATGGCTAGGTCTGCCATAGCCGCGGAATCCAGGCTGAGTACTTGCTCCGGGTCCTGAGAGTGGGATAACAAGGCTAACAGGCGTGACACGAACGAGCGCCCCTGGGGGATGATGCGCATAGCAAAATTAAGCATACCAAGAAGGGACTGAAGTTGTCTCTTGGTACAAGTTCTGGCATGAGTGAAGTCCCTCATGACCGTCCTGATGCGGGTCAGTTTATCCGGGGGAAGGCTGGCCTGCATAGTGTTGGTGTCTAGGCTGACCCCGAGGAAGGTGACCCCGACGGACCCTCCACCTTGTGCTCGGCGATGGGGACATTAAGATTATTGAAGACTACCCTCAACTTACCCAGATCTCGTGGAGGAGAGCCGGGTGGCTCTATCAGCAGGAAGTCATCCAGATAATGAATGACTTCCTGACACTGGGCTACGTGTAACAGGATCCAAGCAAGAGCCTGCGCGAAGGTGTCGAAGAGCCAAGGACTACTTTTGGACCCGAACGTGAGTTTAGTGGCAAAGTAGTACCGCTGCCTCCACTTGATTCTATGCCAGCACCAGAGGGACGGATGGATGGGAAGAAGTTTAAAAGCGTTTGAGATGTCGGCTTTGGAAAGCCAGGTACCTGTGCCTGTTTTAAGAATGGCCTGGATGGCCATGTCTACTGATGCATATTTAAGGGAGAATTCCTCAGAGGGAATAAGGGAATTGAGGCTGGGAACCATGGAGGAATGAGGCGCTGACAAATCATAAACCAATCTGAGTTTATTAGAGAACTTGCCCTTGACAAGCCCAATAGGGCTGACTCGCCAGGTGCTGAAAGGGGGCTGTTCAAAAGGGCCGATGACAAAGTCCTGATCTAGCTCAGATTGCAGCAGTTGGTCGATGGCTAGTTCATCCGTGGCTGCTGACCGTAGGTTCTGGCATTCATGCGTGCAGTGAGGGAGGGAGACAAGTCCAGTGTGAAAACCTTCTGTGAAGCCCTGGACGAGGAAGGTGGACAGTGAGGGGGTAGGATGACTGGAAAGGTAGACGCTAAGCCATGCGACATTGAGTCGGCTCAGTCAGGACCTTTTGAGCTGCTTGACCTCACACATGAGCCGGGGGTGAGCTCTATGGCACTGGGTGCACACATGGAGCAGCCTACACTGACTGAAGTTACACGACCCGCTGTTGTAGTTGTTGCAGATCGGAGCACCGCCCATGGTCTTAACTGGGCGCCCTAGCTTATCGGTCTGTGGCGGGCGAGCTGGTGCTTGCAGGCCCTGAGCGGTACCCGAGGTAGATGGACCGTCGAAGGGAGAGGCTGCCACTGAGGTAGCGCACCAGGCCGCAGTATGTGTTGCTGACTGGCATATTGCACACAGAGGGGACCGTAGCCCCGCGAAGTGGCGGCAAAACAGTTCGGTGTCCATGGTGCTCCAGTCCGTAGGGGTCTGGAACTGGGAGAGCCTGGCAGCTGCTCTAGCGGAGAAGGAGCGGTGATAGTCATAGAATGAAAACCCGCCGTACTTGTACCCCAGGTCAACTACCACATGGAGGTACCGATCTAGCTCCTCCCTTCTGCCAGGGGAGGCTGAGCAAATGATGTCCCTCATCATGCCGAAGGCCAGGGAAAACTCGGTGATAGAGAGTTTCCTGTCTAGTCTGGGATCCTTGGCCTTGAGGACCACTGATACGTCCCCCCAAGTATACGCCTTATTCTCTGCCAGCTCGTGAATCGAGATCAGAAGAGAAGCCAAGTTGACGTCCTTGCCCTCTAATATATCTTTTCTGATGTTTGCTGACACCAAATGAGATGGGTACACTATTGGTGCACCTCCGGAGATACCTGCGGGAAGACTAACAGCTGGCTGGGATGCTGGCTCTGGCGGAGAAACAGAGGGGTGGGTCTCGAGGAGGGCCACTCGGCCCTGTAGATCAGACATCGAGGTAGTGAGGGACGACACCAGGGTGTGGAGCTGCGAGATAGAGGAGGCGATGGAGCCCAATGAGGCCTGCTGAGCCGAAGCCTCCACCACCGCGGGGGAAGGAAACAGGAGCCGGAAAAGCTCTGCCTTTCTGGCTGTTGCTGGAAAGGGGACGCCCCTGCGTCTCAGCTCGGCTGTCAGCCTGGGAATGGTCCATGCTCTGAAGGCCCTTTGACTGCCATTTTCTGAAACGGATGGGGATAATGGAGCCGTGAGGTCCTCGCTGTCAGCCTGGGACATGGTAACAGAACGTGGGTCTGATGAGGCTACGCCCTGTGATCCGGGTTTTCTCCTAATACGGACCTACAAGGGGTGACATGGATTATAACTGGTTGGAGACTCCTACAGAAATACCTGTTTTAAGGAAGGATGCTTTTGCTGAAGGGCGTTTTCCCCCTAGATGATTTATGCTTACCGAAGGAGGCACCGTCCGACCAGGTGCAGGCTGGACCTACTGAACTCGACTGACCTGAGGAGATGAAGGTGAAGTTTTTGTTTGAGACTCGCACCTGATGAAGGCTAGCTAACAGTGGAGGTGAGACTTCAGACATGAGATGACACCAATGAAAGAAAACAGATGAAATTTCTCTTCTCTTCCCCCCTACCCCCTTTATTATATATATATTTTCCCCCCTCTTTTTTTTTTTTTTGTGAAATGAGGCTGACGAGCAAGGGCCCCCCGATAGGAATCCAACATTGAAGAATCAACTGGACCCGAAGCGGGAAGCGAAACGTGACCGTGAAATGAGTAAATCTGCCATGACAGAGATCCGAATCGCCATGCCACAGACTTGCGACCGAGCACGAAACGGAAACTGGAGCATGTACTGAAATGAGGCCAATCCTGGGGCACGCCGGGACGAATTGGATCGTAAATGTGATTGATTCGTACCGGAACGTGATAGGTGAAGTGAAATGAAACCCATGACAAAGACTGGAATCAGAAGACGAGCCCATGCACCTAACAGATGAATCCTGTCTTTGGAGCATGTACTGAAATGAGGCGTAGCAGCTGGGCACACCGGGACGAATCGGTGCATCCAATAAATGCAACAAGATTCGAATCGGAGCGTAATAAGTGACAGAAATGATATCCCATGACAGAGACAGGAATCAACGACTGGACTGATGGTAGCAACAAAGAATCCGTCTCTGGCGCATGTACTGAAATGAGGCGTAGCAGCTGGGCACACCAGAATGAATCGGTGCATAACAATATGCGACAGGATTCGAATTGGAGTGTAATAAGTGACAGAAATGATGTCCCATGACAGAGACAGGATTCAAGGACTGATCTGTAGGTTTACAAGAGAATCCGTCTCTGGGGCATGTACCGAAATGAGGCGTAGCAGCTGGGCGCACCAGAACGAATCGGTGCATAGAGGAATGCGACAAGACTCGATTTGGAGCGTAATAAGTGACAGAAATGGTATGCCATGACAAAGACAAGAATCGGGGACCGTGCGTGATCCTGCGAGTGATTCAGTCTCTGGAGCATGTACAGAAATGAGGCCGAACCCTGGGGCACTTCAAAGCGAATCGGTGCACCGGAGGTGCGACAGGATTCGCGCCGGAGCGCGACTAGTGACAGAAATGATTTTGAGACAGTAGAAATGACTGGGACTGAAATGAATGAAACGAGATAAAAATGAGACACATAACACAATTGCATGAATGAAGAGACATATTCGAACTGGAGTAGATCAAGCGAAACGTGCGGACTGTTTGCCTCGTCGTAACAAGCAGTCGGCTGTGAGTCGAACGATTCGACCGCTACAAATAGAAATGCTCGGGCAGTCGAACGGTTTCGACTGCCGTACCTGCGAATGAATCGCCTGACGTGGCGAAATCGAACGTGTCGAATGATGATAACGACTACATCGAAAGTAGAACATAGTGACATGCGTACGAGGCCACCAAAAACATTCGATATGAAAGGACCGAGCGGCTCGTGAGTATAAGCATGATGACGGTACATCGAAAACATAATGAAAAGAGGGTGCCGAAGCCCTACCTGCGACAGCCGGCCCGAGGCGTAGCGACAAATTCGACGGGTACAACGACACTCCGACGGCGAAAACCTACGGATGCTGATGGATGAGAGACGGTTTGTCAAAAAATTGGAGACGAATAACGCGGGAGCTGACGAACAGGCTCACTGCGTCTGGTCTGGATAGTCGGCCCTTGATATCTGACGTATCAGATATCGCGCACTGGAACCGACGAGGAAGGATGGGCGAACGGCTGCTTATATACCACCGGGCTCCACCCATAATTTCAGGCCACCATACTGGCCTTTCTATATATATATATATATATATATATATATATATATATATATATATATATATATATATATATATATATATATATATATTATTCCTGTATCAACAAAATTCAGCAGTATGCAATTTATCCACATAGGCAAGATGTTCAGGTCTAGACAAAGCAAACTATCTCAGGTGCCAAACAATAAATATAAAGGTGAACAAAAAAAAGGGAGAGTACTATTAGAACACAAACTAATGGTATAGAGATATAATGATAAAACTATCATTTAAACACAAAAGGTATCCAATGTTTTAAGATACGGTTTAAATCCGGTATGTCAGAGGTAGTCCCGATCCTTCAGTTAAACCTAACACTAATGAAGCCTTCAGGCATCATTTACACTTGCAGTTGGGGTGTGATAAAATGTGCAATTGAAGAGTGTTATTACCACCCTCCATCTGATTGCCCTTATGCTGCAAAGGCAGCAGAGAGGGTGTACATAAGCATTGTAGTGTGGCAACAATTATCCCCACTCTTGTGTTCAGAATGCAGTAGCACTCCCACCGAACGTGACCCCTTCAACTGTGTGCTGGTGCAGGATTTAAGGGGTTAAAACAGGCATTGAGGAGGCAATATTATGCCTCCTCACTGCCTGTTAAATACCCGCTGAAGAGTGTTACGATACATATTACCCTTCAGAGGACACCACAAGTATAAACAAGGTCTTGGGCAGCCAGCTTATGAGAAGAGGAGAAGAGCTCCCAAAACGGCATATAAAAGACATGGCTTGTAGCGTAGCAATTTTTCATGTAGCACCTTTGTCCTAAACAGGGCTGCAAGTAAATTTAGTTGTACTAGGTGGGTAGATAGCCTGGCTAATTTTTAGTCTATTGATCAATTGGGTTTCTCTGAAGCCTGGTGTTAACTGTGGTTTTTCCCTTTTGTCAATAGGTGACGCTGTTACCTTTGGAATCAGTGTGATGAATTACAGTGGATTCTGGTTATGAGTGTATATACTTCTCTCAGCCAATCAGTAGGAGTTTCTTTGGGCCACGAGGATGCAGGGAGAAGGTATTTATTCATAGAAGGTCAGGTAATTGGGATTCTTTCCACCTGGGCAGCGGGACTGGGTGGGTGTGTGTGGAGCTGCAGCAGAAGTGTAGGCCTGAAGCCTGAGGCCTAACCACGTGCTCAGCCTGAGGGGAGCCTGATCATTGCCGGGAGGCATGGAAGAAGAAGTTGCCAGAGGGTCAACCACTCTTGTTGCCGGAGGCAAGTGTAAAGGGATGGAGTTCTGAAGGAGTACCAGAGGAGACTCTCCATCAGCCGGGGACTGTGAAGTGGCTGGGAAATCATCAGAAGAGAACACATCCAAGAAGTACAGCGGGTAGGTGTGAGTGGAGCTTGAGGAATACAGCGGGTAGCTGTGAGTGGAGCTTCTTGCTATAGAAGACAGCAGTTTCCACAATATTCAGATTGCTGCATGCATCTTAACCTCCCTGGCGGTAATCCCGAGTCTGGCTCGGGTTGGGATTTTACTAACAGGAGCGGTAACCCCGAGCCAGACTCGGGATCGCATCGCTGGATGCAGGGAGGACACAGGGAGAGTTACTTACCTTGTCCCCTGGATCCAGCGATGTCCTCCGTGCTGTGTGATCGAGTTATCCTCCGCTCGATTCACAGTGCCGAATGCCGCCGAGCTCCGTTCCCTGCGGCGTTACGGCGCACGGGAGCGGAGAACGGCAAAACAGCAAATTCAAAAAAGTAAAAAGACACAAAACACACACAGCACTGTAATCTTACAGATTACAGTACTGTATTAAAAAATTACACACCCCCTTTGTCCCTAGTGGTTTTTTATGGCTGGAATTTGGAGATTGTCCATAGCAACCAAAAAGTGTCCCTTTTTCAGTGTTTTAGGTTTTGATTACATTATTGAATAATTTTTATTATTATTTATTATATTATAAACTTAATCATACCCGGGATGTCTGCTAGACTCTGGTTTGAACAGATTTAAGAGAGTTATTCCTAAGAATTACAGGACTACAATATAAAATGCCAAATTTCCATGCAAAATAATTGTACCGCTTTCAGCACCTAAAACCAGACTGAATCATACCGCCAGGGAGGTTAAAGGTCCCTTTTCTGTATTGCTGTCTGGGTAGTTCTATTTTTGTCTAAGGAGTCTGTGTATTCGCTTTTGCATTTGCCAAAGGGTGTCCTGTGCCCCACCCCTCTCTCCCACATTTCCTGTAAAGAGAAATAAAATCTCTTTGTTCATTTTTAAAAGTGACTTCCCACCTTCCACTACATCCACCATGCCTAGCAACTTGCACCCTGAGGAGGAATGTCAGCCTTCCCTGACTCTGGCGGTCACCACCAGGCCTCAGAGTGCTACATTAACATCAATAATTAATAATATTAATTTATTAATACATGTTTAAAAATTGCTACACTATAAGCCATATTGCTCGGCCCTCTTTTTCTGTGTCTTTTTAATATCTGCCTGTATCTATTATCTAACTCCAACAAAGCAAACTCACACTATAGATCACCACACTACTATTAGCTATGCTAAACATTACTTCCTCAGGTTTATCCCGCGTAAACGCTAAGCAGACCCCAACAAGGCAATTCTGTTTTTATAAGGAACCATACATGCAAGAACCATCTCTACATAAGAAGATATTGTTGGTTTACGTTTTCATTGTCTTTGTATTTCGATGCTTTAGCCAACAGCTTAATTACATCACCAGTAGAGATCACTGTTTAGGCAAAGTCAGAAACATTCAATTTGTTTAATGTAGAACAACACCAAAAGCTTGGAAGCAGGAATTTCCATCTACAGTCAAGTAATAAAGACCTGGAACAGTGTTTCACGTATCCAAAAATGTGGTCGACGTTCCAAATAAATTCACTGCTTTAAATATGAATAAGGAACTCACCGATAGTGTAGCCCCTTTTCAGCTCTCCCCTCCTAGGGTGACGTTTCTGAGTGTTCGCAGTGTTGTTCTGCTCCTCTTCACTGATGGTTCTGGAAGTAGATAGCGATTTGCTCGCTTGCGATGGCAGTGCATCCGTCAAAGGATTATATGAGGGTGAACTAATGTCCACAGACTGTGACTTCTTCTTCAGCCTAAAGAACAAACACAGAAAAATGATCTACGTGTCCTTGTTTAATCAAGTTACCTAGACAGTAAAGACACATGGCAATTTTACATTATCTGCAGGTATTCTAATACAGATGAATGATTATGCGCTCATTTTGTACAGGTATTTATATAGCAAAGACAATTTACCAAGCACTTAACATACATTATATTACCAAAACTATTGGAAAGCCTGCCTTTACACGCACATAAACTTTAATGGTATGGCCCCAAAATGTGCTTATCTATGTCTTTATGAACCTTCCTAAGTGGTGCTCAGTCATGTTGAAAACAGGAAGGGACCATCCCCAAACTGTTCCCACAAATTTGGGAGCATGAAATTGTCCAAAATGTGTTGGTATGCTGATGCCTTAGGGGTTCCCTTCACTGGAACAAAGGGGTCAAGCCCAACCCCTTAAAAAACAACCCCCCACCATAATCCCCCCTCCATCAAATAATTTGGACCAGTACACAAAGCAATGTCCATATCACCATGGATGAGCGAGTTTGGGGTGGAGGAACTTGACTGGGCTGCACAGAGTCCTGACCTCAAACTTATAGAACATCTTTGGAAAGAACTAGAGCAGAGGCTGTCAGCCAGGTGTTCTCATCCAAATGCGCTTCTGGAAGAATGGTCAAACATTCCCATAGACACCCTCCTAAACCTTGTGGAGAGCCTTCCCAGAAGAGTTGAAGCTGTTATAGCTTCATAGGGTGGGCCAACTCAATATTGAAACCTATGGACTAAGACTGGGATGCCATTACATTTCATGTACGTGTAAAGGCAGGTATCTCAATACTTTTGACAATATAGTGTATATAGTATATTCACATCAGTCAAAGACCTTAAGGAGCTTACAATCTAAGGTCTCTATCCCAAATACATACACATACTAGGGCCAATTTAGAGAGTAGCCAATTAACCTACCCGCATGTCTTTGAAATGTGGGAGGAAACCGTAATATCCAAAGCAAACCCACCCAGGCACAATGAGAACATGCAGATAGTGCCATGGTTGGGGTATGAACTGATGACCCTACTGCTGCCACGTGGAAGAGCTAACCACTGGATTTCTCATGACAGCACTTACACTTACACAATTCTGTCTTCAAAAGTGTTCATTAGGAAAAGTAATGACTTTTTTTCAGTTAGGAAAATCTGATGGCTAAGCTCCACTGATTTGTTCTTTGCACCCGGAGACCATTACTGGTGGTTTTTGGCATAGAGGAGCTGGCACTAAGGAAGTCTTAAGACAGTTTTAAAAACAATATTCTCTGCCTTAAAAAGACACTAAATTATATCCTTATTCTCTAAAAATAATCCATACACACCCACTATTCAAAGGACCTATAATCTGTTTGTCATGAAATTGTTCCTTACTGTGTCCTCCATGACGTCTCAAACTTCTCCTTTCATTTTGGAATGGGCAGCGCACATTAGTTGCGGTCATGTGCACTGTTCAATGCACACTGCAAATCCCATAGTCCATTTTAGAATTGAACAAGACAGGTTGGCTACATTCCTACATACAGTGGAACAATTCTGCTGCCTGTTTTCGGACAAGGGGTGGGCAGAAGCCCGGGTGCAGAGAAGCAAGGGGGCAAATAATATATGCAGGGTGGTATACCCATTCTACTGCATGTATTAACAGTAGGGGAGGGCGGCACAATTGTGGATCCTTGCCCTGGCCACTGGATGACCCTGTCCTGTTACTGGTTTTCGCCACCCATTTGAAAGAATCCTTTAAGGAAATCATTTCACAGTAGCAAAAAAAGTAATTTGGAAGTGGCTGAGAGCAATAGAGCAATATACATACTTAAAGTTATTGTAAAGGATTAAGGTGCATTATACTTACCTGCTCTGTGGAATGGTTTTGCACAGAGCCGTCCAAATCCTCCTCTTCTTGGGTCTCCTGCTGGTGCTGTGGATCCTTCCCTCTTGCCAAGTGCGCCATAACAAGCTGCTTACTATTACTACTTACTTACACACCCTTAAACCTTGTGGACAGCCTTCCCAGAAGAGTTAAAGCTGTTATAGCTGCAAAGGGTGGGCCAACTCAACACATTCCGACTACAAAATCTGTCTGATTTTTTCCGACGGATTTTGGCCCAAACTTGTCTTGCATACACAGGGTCGCACAAAGTTGTCAGAAAATCCGATCATTCAGAACATGGTGACGTAGAACACGTACGATGGGACTATAAAGAGGGCAGTAGCCAATAGCTTTCATCTCGTAATTTATTCTGAGCATGTGTGGCACTTTGTCCATCAGAATTGTCTACACACGATTGGAATTTAAATGATCGGATTTTCTTATCGGAAAATTTTAGATCCTGCTCTCAAACTTTGTGTGTCGGAAATTTCCGACAGGAAAAAGTCAGATGGAGCCCACACACGATCTGATTTTCCAACGACAAGATCTGATCGCACATTTTCCATCGGTCCGACAGTGTGTACGGGGCATAAGACTGAGATGCCATTAAAGTTCATGTGCATGTAAAGGCAGGCATCCCAATACTTTTGGTAATATAGCGTATCTTTGTCACTTGGCTCTCTCTTCCTATCAGCATGCTTCTTATCCTCACATAAATCGATTGGCTTCTTATGCTGCCTTTTCCTTCTCACACTCCAGCTTTGCAGTACATGGACTTCAGTAAGCTGATACCAGGTCAAATTCAGGTACTTACACATTAATTAGCTGACTAGGATGCCATTAAAGCAGTGTTTCTCAAAATTTTTTCAGTCAAGGCACCCTTTAAAATGTTGCACAATCTCGAGGGACCACATTCTAAAATGTAAAGAACTAAACTAATAGCTTAACATAATGCAGCAACATTCACACACACTTGTAGGACACCCAACATTAGAAGTGATTTATTCTTGCAAAGCTTATACATCTTTGCACGCTGGTACTGGCTACAGTAGTATTCCAGCATTCTTGTTTTCTTTCACTCAGCTAAAGTACCCCCGGTGGTGATGGAGAGGGGCAGCAGAGGAGAAAACAAGGAGGCAGGTCCCTGATGTCCTCCTTATCAACTGATTACATCATCAGTTGTTAGGATGCAAGCGACTGGCCCTCACTCAGTGTCCAAGGTTGTAAAATTGTGGTTTGCTTAACAAAAAGGCAGGTTTGATCCACCTACTGGCTTGTTTTTTTTGCAATTTTTAGGTGTTTTGCCAAGGCACCACTGAGGAACCCAGAAAGCACCCCAGGGTGCCTGGACACCCTAGTTGAAAAAGACTGCATTAAAGTTCATATGTGTGTAAAGGCAGGCATATACTTTTGGTAATATAGTGTATGAGCTGATTACTGTGCTACTTCTCCTTTTAAGGTACAATCACAGGCTAAAGCTGATTAAGGACAACCTAGGCTCAGAGATATGATGGATATCAGGAAACCTAGCAGCAGAAAAAAAAAGCACTGCAGAAGAGATCTTTGCACTGGAGGTAAATATTGCAGCAAAAGCTGATTTTGTAATATTTTCTTTTTAATGGGTTATTTGTTTTTTCTTGTTAGGCCGCGTACACACGCGGGGACTGTTCGCCCAACTTTGTCCGTCAAACAGTTTCGGCAAACAGTCCGCTCAAAATTAGCATGGACGGACATGGCCACACACGACGGACGAACAGTTTGCTGAAACCGTGCGCGATGACGTGAACGGCGCGTACGACGGGACGAAAAATACGACGTCCTATACACTGCATTATAACTTTCGGCGTGTAAATCCTTTCTGAGCATGCGCGGAACTTAGTTTGACGAACAAGCCTACACACGAGGGGACTGTTCGCTGAAACAAGGTTTCAGCGGACAGTTTTTCGGAATTTCCGAAAAACCTTGTTCAGCGGACTGTTCGCTGAAACTGTCCGCTGAAAGCCCACACACGAGCGGACTGTCCGCTGAAACTTGGTTTCAGCGGACAATTTCAGCGAACAGTCCCCGCGTGTGTACGCGGCCTTATTTTCCTTGACACTTAGGGGTGTATTTCTAAAAAAATTGCACAGCAATTTGTCCTCTGAAAGGTCATGCACATTTGTTCTGTACAAATAACGGCAAAGGTGAATGTTACTAAGCTATTTTTCTCTACAGGTCAGGTGTTCTTCATTCATAAAAATAGCATGAATCAGGAAAATACCATAATATGGCCACTAGATGAAGCTGATGATCATACTTATTTACTATGACTGCTATCTCCATCTAGTGGCCAGAATGGGCTATTTTCCTGATTCACACAATTTTTAAACCTTAAACCTCATTTAAGTTTAACTTTATACCTCACCACTGAAAAAATAACAGTATACATATTCCTAACCTTCTCTAAATGTCAATTACCTTGCTAAATGGCACAAGCACTGTTACAACTGAAATGTAAACACTCTAGAATGACTGTGGGGACTCCATGAGACCTCACATTTCTTTATTTCTATTATATTCCCCTTGTGCATCCTTCAGAGATCCTTCATCCCAATCTCCTAGTTAATTCTGTTTTCAAGTGTACATACCAGAAGAGGCGGGAGATGTGCAGCCTCTTTTTTACAAGCAGCTGAGAGGCAGCATCTGGCTCCTGACAAAATGTACAATATTAATTTGGCTGGATGTCTCTGGAAATTTGATTAATTTGATTACATTCTGTCAATATGGCATGATAATTGAGGATGACTGAACTGTGCAGAATGGACCGGTTTAGCAGGGGAAACTGTTATTAAGATACTTAAGATAAACACTTAGCTTTAGGATAGGCTGGAGGCTTCCAGTTATTCCAGATTGCACGTGTTTTGAAATGCAGATTGCTTTTATATGCGGTGCTCCCCAAGGAAACATACGGAAAAGTTAACTTTAAGATTGGAAATTGATTTTCCTTTAGACCTTATGTAAGTTTATATGCTTGTATAGAATGTACAGAATACACCGTTCAATTCAAAGTGAATGCTTCCACTGTATAGGAGGAACCAAAGGTTACTTGATTCTACCTTCACCTTATCCCCCTGCCACTAGGATCTGTCGCTGGAGCTTCAGAGATTCCTATGTAAAGTGTTGACTTACTCAGAAAATCAGCACTTCCACAAGGTCGAACAAGCTCCTTCATTCAAGTGTCAGTGCTTGGGTCTAGTTTTGGCCACCCAGGCGCCTAGCTTTCCACTATATAGTAGTACCTTATACCATGCTACAAGGATCTGTTGTTGGAGCTTCTTAAACTCCTACATAGGTACAGTTAGGTCCATATATATTTGGACACAGGCACAATTTATTTTCAGGTATTTACCAAAACATATTCAAGCTATAGTTATATAATGGAACTGGGCTGAAAGTGTACACTCTCAGTTTTAATTTGAGGGTATGTACATCCAAATTGGAAAAAGGGTTTAGGAATTACAGCTCTTAAGAATAGCCAACCCCTTTTTAAGGGATCAAAAGTAGTTGGACGATTGAATCAAAAGCTGTTTCATGGCCAGGTGTGGACTACTCCTTTGTTTTTTTTTTCATCAATTAGGCAGATTAAAGGAGTTGATTCAAAGTGTGGTATTTGCATTTGGAATCTATTGCTGTGAACCTACACCATGTGTTCAAAGGAGATGCCCATGCAAGTGAAACAAGCCATTGTAAGGTTTAATTTTAGAAACCAATCCATCAGAGAGATAGCAGCAACATTTGGAGTGGCCAAATCAACAGTTTTGTACATTCTGAGGAAAGAAGAATGCACCATAAAAAGCCTGGATGTCAATTGAAGACAACAGTGGTGAATGATCGCAGGGTCCTCTCTATGGTAAAGATCATTCACCACTGTTGTCTTCAATTGACATCCAGGCTTTTTATGGTGCAAAGTTCACCAGTGCATTCTTATTTCCATTAGAATGTACCACACTGTTGATTTGGCCACTCCTAATGTTGCTGTTATCTCTCTGATGGATTGGTTGCTAAAATTAAGCCTTGCAATGGCTTGTTTCACTTGCATGGACATCTCCTTTGAACGCATGGTGTAGGTTCACAGCAATAGATTCCATTCACAACATCCAGACAAGTGAAGGACACTTTCTAGGAGGTGGGCGTATCATTGTCAAAGTCTACAATCAAGAAAAGATTTCACGCGAGCAAATAGAGAGGGTTCACCACAAGGTGCAAACCATTCATAAGTCTGAAGAATAGAAAAGCCAGGTTAGACTTTGCCAAAAAACATCTAAAAAAGGCAGACCACTTCTGGAAAAGCATTCTTTGGACGGATGAAACTAAAATTAATCTGTACCAGAATGATGGGAAGAAAAAAGTGTGGACAAGGCTTGGAACAGCTCATGATCCAAATCACACAACGGTATCTGTAAAACATGGTGGAGGAAGTATGATGACATGACCATGCATGGCTTTCAGTGGCACTGGGTCATTGGTGTTAATTGATGATGTGACAGAAGACAGAAGCAGCCAGATGAATTCTGCAGTGTTTAGAGATATACTGTCAGCCCAGATTCAGCCAAATGCAGCAAAGGTGATTGGATGGTGATTCACAGTACAGATGCACAATGATCCAAAACACACTGCAAAATCAGCCTAGGAGCTTTTGAAGGAAAAATAGTGGAATATTCTGCAATGGCCAAGTCAATCGCCTGATCTCAACCCAATTGAGCATATATGTCACTTGCTGAAGGCAAAACTAAAGGCAGAAAGACCCACAAACAAAGAACAAGTGAAGACAGCTGCAATTAGATCCTGGCAAAGCATCAGAAAGAAGGCTTTGCTAATGTCCATGGGTTCCAGACTTCAGGCAGTCATTGCCAGTAAAGGATTCTCAACAAAATATTTAATATAAATATTTTATTTATGATTATATTCATTTGTCCAATTACATTTGAGCCCCTGGAAATGAAGGGACTATGTATTAAATGGTTGCAGTTCCTAAAATTTGTAATTGATATTTATGTTCAACTCCTTCAATTAAAGCTGAAAGTCTGAACTTCAAATTCATTTGGATTATTTCATTTTAATTTTATTCTGGTGGCATACAGAGCCAAAAGTATGAAAATTGTGTCCAAATATATATGGACCTAACTGCATATACTTACTCAGACCATTCATCACTACCACAGGGCTGAAGAAGCTCCTTCTGTCAAGAGTCAGTGCTTGGGTTTAGTATTGGCCAGGCATCTAGCTTTCCACTATATAGTAGACAGTGCTAGGCACCACAAGGTACTTGATATTACCTCTACCTTATCCCCCTGCTACAAGGATCTGTAATTGAAGCTTATAAAACTCCTATGCAGGTGTTGACCTACTCAGAAAATCAGCACTTCCTCAAGGTTGAACAAACTCCTTCATTCAAGTGTCAGTGTTTGGGGCTAGTTTTGGCCAACCAGGCGCCTAACTTCCCACTATATCAGGTATGTCCAAAGTCCGGCCCGCGGGCAAATCGCAGCCCGCGGTTCGGTTTTGAACGGCCCGCCGGGTGTGCCCCGGGATCAGGGCTGTCAGATGAGCCAATCCCCGGCACTGCGAGAAGCTCCGTCGGCTTCAAAAGTGAAAGTAAAGTGCAGGGAAGTGTGTTGTGCTCTCTGCTTCCCCCTATATTGCAGTACCCGGCTGAATGAGGAAGCTGGAAAGGTCAGTACTGTGCTACAAGCTAGATTCATTTTAAAATGGCTTTATTTATGTGTCTATATGTGTGTATGTGTGTCTGTATGTGTGTGCATGTCTGTCTGTATGTGTGTGTGTGCATGTGTGTCTGTATGTATATGTGTGTCTGTATGTGTGTGCATGTGTGTCTGTATGTGTGTGTGTGCATGTGTGTCTGTCTGTATGTGTGTGTATGTGTGTGCATGTATGTCTGTATGTGTCTGTATGTCTGTATGTGTGTGCATGTGTCTGTATGCGTGTGCATGTGTCTGTATGTATGTATGTCTGTATGCGTGTGCATGTGTCTGTATGTATGTATGTCTGTATGTGTGTGCATGTGTCTGTATGTATGTATGTCTGTATGTATATGCGTGTGTCTGTATGTGTGTGCATGTGTCTGTATGTATGTAAGCATATGCATGTGTATGTATGTGTATGCATGTGTCTGCATGTGTATGTATGTCTGTATGTATGTGTATGCATGTGTCTGTGTGTGCATTTGTCTGTATGTATGTGTGTGCATGTATGTCTGTATTTATGTGTGTGCATGTATGTCTGTATTTATGTGTGTGCATGTATGTCTGTATGTATGTGTGTGCATGTGTGTCTGTATGTATGTGTGTGCATGTGTGTATGTATGTGTGTGTGTGCATATGTGTGTGCATGTCTCTGTATGTATGTCTGTATGTATGTGTGTGCATGTGTCTGTATGTATGTCTGTATGTGCGTGCATTAGTCTGTATGTATGTGTGTGCATGTGTCTGTATGTATATGTATGCTTGAGTCTGTATGTGTGTGTGTGTGTGTGTGTGTGCGCATGTGTCTGTATGTATGTAAGTATATGCATGTGTCTGTATGTGTATGCATGTGTGTATGCATGTCTGTATATATGTGTGTGCATGTGTCTGTGTGTGCATTTGTCTGTATGTGTGTGCATGTGTGTATGTGTATGTGTGTTACTTTTAATCCAGACACCCCCCCTCCCCCATTCTTGTACCATCAGAACTGCTTTTGTGGGGCTTGTGTGTGTGATAGCAACCAGAACTGCTGCTCCTCTGAAAAGCAATCCATACACATATCGCTTTTCAGAGGCATTTGAAAGGTGGTAAAGAGGCATTATGTTGCCTCCTCACCACCTGTTTTATGCCCGTAAATGCAGCATCACTATACCATAACTGTTCAATCCACACAGTTGCGGGGTAGTTGCAGTGCAGGCCCATTCACCCTGGGTATACCTCCAGCTGCAGCCACAGCATGTGCACACCCCCAGCTGCTCCCTCTGCAGCTAAAGGGGGAGAAGTTGGGGGTGGTAAAAACAGCTTAACCATGTGGTTTTACTGCCCCTCCAACAAGCCCTTGGTTCAAATCTGTGGTGCTGCATGCTGCGTATAGGGCAGCTCATGCATTTCAATGGGCTTCCCTACCCACAAAAATGCAGAGAAAGAAGTCCCAGAACTTTTTTTTTTTTAAATTGCACTGCACCAAAAGCACCCAATGTGTGGGGTACCAATAAGAATTAACGGTACCCCTAAAGAGCAGAGCATTCGTCTGCATGTCGGGAACGAGCGCGACAAAGGCAAGAGAATTCTTGTTGGGCAGTGTATGAGTGCTTGAACGACCAAATTTTAATGGTTCAAAGAAGGTCAGGCAAAATGGCCGGCCCTCACACATGTTCACTTCATCAAATCTGGCCCTCTTTAAAAAAAGTTTGGACACCCCTGCACTATATAGTAAACACCATAGGATATGTGATCTTACCTCTACATTATCCTCTTGCTACCAGGATCTTTTGTGTTGTTAGAGCTTCTGAAACTCCTATGTAAGCGTTAGAAGGAACAATAAGGGTAAGGGTAATTTTTCCCTACAGGTTTAATTTAAAGCATATCTGTGATTTGTCCAGCAGGTTCACAATTTATCCCATTGCATTGTGTAAACTCCAACCAGACCAACTTGATCTGGTTCTTAATCTAGGCTCATAATTTTCCTCCAGTGGGTAAATAGGAAGGTGGGGAACAAAGGCAAGGTGAGTATAAGAAAGGGAGGGGGCACACATTTTAAGAAGCCTACTCTATTGCTTTACTTGGGTAAAACACTGGTCAAATTTAAAGAGAATGTCAAAGCATTTTAATAGTATAAAAATTGACTGCTGAGGCCATTTCAAAGTATAAGAAAAAAGTCCTTGCTGCAATACTTACCTCCTCTCTGCACTGCCCCCATGTAGACTCTGCTAGCCAGTGCTGGTCCTCTTTCTGGTTGAATGGTAGCCAGCAGCAAGTCGTAGCCCTTGTACACACGGTCGGAGATTCCGACAACCAAATCCGTCAGAGTAATCCCGATGGATTAATTCCGGAAGAGGTCCGGAAGTGATGTTGCATACACACGGTCGGACTAAGTTGTCGCAAAATCCGATTGTACATAACGTGATGATGTTATTTCGTTACGACGGGACTACGTTCAGGCTAGTAGCCAATATCTTTGGTCTAGGAATTTGATCTGAGCATGCGTGGCACTTTGTCCATCGGAGTAGGCTACACATGATCGGAGTATGTCCGATAGGAGCATTTTGTTGGAAAATTTTCCCGGCAAGTTGGAAAACTTGGTCCGTCGGATAGTCCGACGGAAACAGACCGATGCAGACCACAAACAGCCGGAAAATACCCAACAAAACGGTCCGATAGGAAACATTCCGTCGAAATCTCCGACCGTGTGTACAAGGGCATAGACTGGTCCTCCAAAGTGACATCCATTCAACAGGAACTGGCCGAGATTTGAACCCTGTATGTCCTCTCTAACATTGCATTGTTTGCTCACAGTACAATAATGCAGAGAATGGCTCTAACTTCACATCAGTGGCATGCAAAGGATCATAAATGACGAGGAATATGAGTATAACATGACTGTCCTGAAGATAACTCAAAAATATAAACAAAATATTTAAAATATAGATGGCTGGGTTTGGGAGCTTCAGGAAGGGAATGGATAGCACTGGGGTCAGAAGGTAAAGGGTGTAGACTGAAAGTCAAAGTCAATTCGTTATCTTCCAAAAACGAATATTTCACATCAATGTGCCCATGCAGACAGCAGAGCTGTGATAGGGAGCAAGCAGGCCCCACCCACTACCGGCACAACTACAGGAGTGGGCAGAGACAAGACCAATCACCCTGCACAAATTAAGAGAGCAACAGTGACCAGTCTTTATTACAGTAAGCTCCTGAACAGAGGCAACATTTCACACTGGGTTAGTGCACAGATCTGGAAGAATACACAAACAAACACACCAATAAATATACGCATACCTCTTTTCTTATCCTGGAGTTCAGCTTTACATTTATCAAATGTTGTATCTGTTTATTTATTTCAGGTATTTTTATAGCATTCTACGCAATGCTTTACAATAATATTAGTCCCTGCCCCTAAGGAGCTTACAATCTAAGGTTCCTATAATACCTACACACATGTACCAGAGCCAGATTAGACAAGAACCAGTTCATCTACAGTAGCAGCATGTCCTTAGATTGTGGGAGAAAACAAGAGAACCTAGAGGAAACCCACACAAGCATCATGCAAACTTCATGCAGTGTTTTGGCCAACATATGAATCAGGGACCCCAGCGCTGCAAGGAAGCCATGCTACCCACCAACCCACTGTGCTATCACTATATATTTAATATTTCAGCATTTTTTCTGAATGATACACAATCATACATATCTACATTAAGCCCAGGTTCACACTACTGCGATCACAGACATTGCATGTGATTCGCACATGCACCTGCGGTGCCGATCACATGCAATGTCTGTGAGATGCGAGTTCAGCCATACAGTTTTATGGGTGAACTCACATTAGATTCGCAGTAAAAAATGTGCAGGGACTTTTTCCCCCCGCACTGAAATCGGGTCGCATGGGTGTTCTCACCTATGCGATCCGATTCCTGTGAGAGTTCATAGTTTGCACTGCGATCTCTGAACCGATCTGGGGGTGTCATTAATAATGTAATGACACCCTCAGTGGTTTGCAGAAGGCAGTGTGAACTGAATGTGGGAGAAGAGCTATGCAGGATCCAGCGCTGTAATCGCACTGGTTCCCGCATCACATCAGTGTAAACCTATTGCAAAGCTAAGTTTAGATGTGCAGCAAGGCTACTGCACCTCTAAAATGCGATCCATGGCAATAGTTAACTCTGTAAATGCTGAACCACTGCGTTGCAACTACAGGCAGTGGCAGTGTGACCCCATTAGCTAGTGCCGCTGAATGCAACAAGAGGGGACAATTTTATTTGCAAAGCATCACAACCTTGGCATGTGAAATGCAATCTGATGCTTAAGTAAGGAGGGGGTGGAGGGTGGAAACACAGCTCAACCGCATGTTTTTACCACCCCCCCCCCCCCCTTCCCCAACCATAATTCTAAACAAACCTTAACAGTTTAGTGAAAACCAACCATAGCTCCTTCTTCAATAGAGAAAAGAAAATGAACAATTAAAGAATCAGGCAGGCAGTGATTAATACTGCACTGCAGGTCTCAATTTTGATGGAACATTGTGTTTTGGGCATGCTTGAGAGTGTAATTTCAGACAAGTACCTGAAGGAGGCAGCAGCAAGGGCGATATTTCAGGCCTGTAGGCTTATACTTATGCAATGGATCTCTTCGGATCCCCCCACAGCAAAATAGTGGCTAGAACAGGTGGGCACTATGCTAAAATTTGAAAAACCTATCCACGTTACCAGCACAGAGGTAGTCCCTTTAAATTCGAGAATGTATGGTGAAGTTGGTTAAATACACCGGGTCTAGCTCCAACTGATTTACTTATAGAAAGAGTGCTCTTGTGATAGGTTGGATTGTATCTTTCCTGTATTATGCTGTTTATGATTGGGAATGTAAGGGTTTGCATAAGTGGAAAAACAATGGTTGGTAAGTACACTTCATAGTATCTGTAAAGCCCCATACACCCTATCAGATTTTCTGCTGATTTTTTTCCTTCAGATTTACCAAAACCATATAATATGAGGTCAACCTTAGGAGTTTCAGTTTGTATGCAATCAGGAGGACCCTTGTACTACATGGTTTTGGTAAATCTAAAAACAAAAATCAGCAGAAAATCTCATAGTGTGTATGAGGCTTAAGACTAATGCCGCGTACACATGAACGGACTTTCCGGCAGACTAGGTCCGACGGAATCAGTCCGTCGGACAATCCGATCGTGTGTGGGCTAAACCAAACGTTTTTCACATAAAAAAATCAGATGGACCTAGAAATAGAACATGTTTCAAATCTGTCCGATGGACTAAATTTCTATCGGGAAAACCGCTTGTCTCTATGCTGGTCCGACGGACCAAATACGACGCAAGGGAAGCTATTGGCTACTGGCTATTGAAGTTCCTTTTTTAGTCCGGTCTTACGTCATCACGTTCAAAACGAACAGACTTTCGAATGGACTTAGTCCGTTCGTGTGTGGCCAAGTCCGTTCTTTCGGAAAGGTCTGTCGGAACTCCGCCGAATGTCCGTCGGGAAGACCGGTCGTGTGTATGCGGCATAAGTGTTACTTTGATTGGCTCTGATTATCTGGGTATGAATCAATGTATTTTATTTGTATTGAAAGTTAGTAACTGAGGATGACATCTCAATAAACTTGTTTCTTGATTAAAAAAGAAAAATCAGCAAACATTGGGGGTTATTTACAAAAAGGCAAATCCACTTTGTACTGCAAGTGCACGTGAAAGTCGCTCTAAATCTAAGGGGTAGATTTGAAATGAGTGGAAGCTCTGCTGATTTTATCATCCAATCATGTGCAAGCTAAAATGCTGTTTTTTATTTTCCTTGCATGTCCCCCTCGGATCTACAGCGACTTTACTTCCAAGTGCACTTGCAGTGCAAAGTGGATTTTCCTTTAGTAAATAACCCCCATTGTTTTTCTGTATTCTCCTTGTTAAGCCTTATTCTTTCCAGAGAAATACCTTCCAGATTTATCACTGGTTTCCCTGCAGAAATATCACTTACAGTTCTTTTTTCTACATGCTCTAAAGCATCTCTCTCCAGACTTTATACGTGACTGGTAATACCTACCAGAGCATTTGCTGGGCTGTGGAATAATAAGACAACATTATTCAAAATGGCAGCAGTCAGACAAGATTTATGTGGGTCCTAAAAGCATGAGATTTATGCGGTGGGGAGACTTTTATGGGAATAAATGTGATTAGAGGCCGCTTTGTCTGTGATAAAGGAATGTGGGAGGCTGGAGCTTGTTCACCTTTCATTTTTCAAGTAAAAAAAAATTCTCATTGATGTCTATGTGAAAGGAGTATTGCCATCAGATTTATGTCCCTCATAAATCAAAGGTTTGTTTTAAACAAGAGTAGAACACCTAAATCAACCAAAATTAATGTAAATGTGTACTTGTGTTTTACATAGTGAAGTATTTATGGAAAAAGTTGAAGTGGACCATCAGTTATATTTTTTCCCCTTGTAACCGCATGCTTGTAAGTAATGTGTAAGTGTAAGGCCTCGTTTGCACGTACTATAGCGTATGCCTGTGTGAGGGCTCTGTTTGCCCACATGGGGATGCACAGGTGTCCCGTACATCCTTGTGCAGGCAGTTCCATTCATTTCAATTATTTCAATTGGGAGGCAGTGGCTGCACGGACACAGCTTCTGCTCTGAATATGATATCCGCGCGGGTCTGGGTGCACGGCCCCAAACTCACACTGTCTGGGTATGAGGCCACTTGCCCATGCGGCTGCTGCATCCCAATTGATATGAATGGGGCTGACTGCACTTAGATGCATGGCAGGCCTGTGCATCCCCATGTGGGCAAACATGGCCCTCTCATAGAAGTATATACTATGCTAATGTGAACAAGGCCTAATACTTCCAGATATTTATTACCTCTTGAAGAGATCACAATACTCTCCCTGACAATGCTTTTAACAATGCCTTGACAATGCCCCACCCTCCCACTAACTCTACACAGGATTTGATTGACAACAGCAGGAGCCAATGTGTCCTGTGAGAAGAGGAAGAGAGGTGAGCACTGCTGCAGATGGGCATGGCACCGGATCGAGAAAATAATTGGGTAAGTGTTTAGAGAGGTGAGGGTGGCCATACAAATAATGGGATATTTTTTACCTTAAGGTAGAACTATGGACAACTTTTTTTTTTTAAATTTTGGATAGAGTTATAACCCGTCAGATTTTTTTATTTTCACCATCTGTGTCCCATTGCAGAGATTTCCTTTCACTTGTTGTCCAATAGACAAACAGGAAGTGATTTAAAAACCCTACAACTTAAGGGAATTCCTTTGGGACCCCCAGGTTACCAGAACTAGTGTCCTCATTGGAAGATTTCCCCTTTATTACTTTTCTGGGGACGACCCAAAATTTTTGTTTACTTAAATCTTCAATGATAATGGTAAACAGGATGAGGCTGGAGGGGACTCCTCTCTATCCAAAACATAAAAAAGTTTTTACTTTAATGCAATTAATAAAAATGTCTTGGCTTTATAAGCACTTTAAATGGACCCAGGTTAGGTCTGTAAAGGAAATTTGTAAATACTGTATAAAACTGTTTTATATTTTTCGAATGGTGTGCCTATGTATTGCACTCACTGTGCACATGGCACAAATAATGTTTTAATTACTTGTTGCATTTTAAAAATGAAATTAAAATTTAACCTTCCTATGTTATGCCCCTTGTTATCATAAAAGTGCAATTAGTAATATTAATGTGATAGCCACGTAATCATGTGTATAAAAAACTTCAATTGTGTCTGATAAACAGAACAGTTAGGGTCCGTTCACACAGGGGCAACTCCGATCCGACTTCAGGTCGCCCCTAGTCGCCTCAGGTCGGACAACATTTAAAAATCAATGTAAGTGAATGAGAGCCGTCTTAATGCACACTACTGAAGTCGCTCCGACTTCAGAAAAGGTTCCTGTACTACTTGAATCCGACTTGTAGGCGACCGGTACCCATTGATTTCAATAGAGGTCGCCTCCAAGTCGGATCTCCGTTTATACGGAGGCGACTCTGACAGAATTATCAGCTCTCAAGAGGGCACTCCACACCAAATTTATGAAAAAAAATTGGCATGGGTTCCCCCTCCGAGAGCATACCAGGCCCTTAGGTCTGGTATGGATTCCAAGGGGAACTCCCTACGCCGAAAAAACGGCATGGGTGTCCCCCCCAGATTCATACCAGACCCTTATCCGAGCACGCTACCCGGCCGGCCAGGAAAGGGGGTGGGGACGAGCGTGCGCCCCCCCCCCTCCTGAGCCGTACCAGGCCGCGTGCCCTCAACATGGGGGGGTACCTTGGGGAAGGGGGACATTTTGTGTAAGCTACAATTGTAAACTAAAAACCTAAAACTATATGCAATAAATTATAGCTATGTATGTTATTCAATATTCTTGTTTCTTATATATGAATATTTTTTTTTATAGAACCTCCTATTACCTCAGTCCACCAGAATCCCCTGAAGAAGACTCTATGAGTTGAAACGTGTAGCAGTCCTTGTGGCAGAATTATAGTAGCATGCTATATTCTATCTTTACATTGGACCTACTGTGTTTCATTTTTCTTGATGTTTTTAATTATGTTTCAATAAAACTTTTGTCCTTTTTTGCATAATTGTTTATAGTTATTGGTGCCTCCAAGCCCCCCCAATGGTTGTAGTTATGTGTAATTTATCACTAGGGATTGGCACCTCTACCTGTGAGATTCTCTAGGCATAAGCAGTTTATTTTGAGAGATTATGTGTGAGTTAGACTTTGCATGGACTTCACTTATGATAAATGTATATTTGATATGATTATTGATTTATGTTTATATCACATAATTATACTTTAATTTAGATATTCATTTACATGATTTAAAGGGGCATGTGCACTTTTTTGGCTTTGTCCGGTAATCAGGATTTGTTTGGTGCAGCAGCTTTTTGGTGTAGTTAAACTAAGCAAAGAGATTATTATTATTATTATTTTTTAAAACTTCGGGAATTTACTGGAAGTTCTACACTAAGGCAGAATCTGCCTTGAAAATTCCTGTCATAACTATTGAAGTGCTCTAACAAGTGTGTAGGTAGCAATAAAGTAAAACGTGTTTTAGGTTTTGGATAGGGTAAGGAAGGATTAGAACCTTTGTCAAGGTTTTATTTTGCCGTCTGTGTACCTGATGAGTAGATTCTCCCTCTATATTTTTTATGATGACTATTAACACCAAGAATGAAAGTCATGGGAAGTCCAAAAAGGGATGTGGGTAAACCTTCCAATGGGGATGCCTGTTCTGGTGACAACTGTCTGAGAGCCAAATTCCTTTGTCTGAGAGCAAAATGTCCTCTGACCTCCCATTGTATCTTCAGGACTGGAAGTGAAGAAAATCTCTCCACAGGACAGCAAAAAATAAACTAACAAGGGTTGTAACCCTTTGCCACTCTACCACACCATCTTTTGTCGCCCTCCGCATTGTGTAAAAGGGCTGTTTGATGCTGTATGTACAGATCCTCCCCTTCTTTCACTGACTCCTAATAATTTCCAGATAACACAGAGTCTTTGGAGTCAGGCTGCACATGCTCAGTTTGGTGTGTATTTGCTAGAAAGTTTTTTTTGTTCTTGGGAGATTGGATGTGATCAGCACAGGGCCGATCAGCAATGTCCAGACAGAAGGTCAGGGGTCTTGCAGTCTCATGGGACAATAAGAAAACTCCTCCTAGAAGCTTTAACCAGTGTTTGACTGAACAATAATATAAGTCACAAGACTGCTCTAACTGCTGATGAGAAAATGTATTAGCAGTTTATATTTACAAAAATAATTGCATTCATTGCATAATTGCATTTCCATGTTCTTTGTGCCGTGGGAGATCACATATAATGAATGCAGGGTCCTGGGTTTAGTAACACTTTAAGAAAATGTTAAATTGTGCTTCAGGATGACACATAACATATCATGTCTACTTAAAGGAGACGTATGGGATATAAAAAACAAACAAATATACATACTTACCAATGTGGCTTCAGCATTAGTCAAATGCTGCAGTTGTTCCCCCGCCAGCTCTAAGACCCCTTTCGCACCACACCACCCTTTGCATCGGCGGTAAAACGCCGCTATTTTTTAGCAGCGTTTTACCGCCGGATTTGCGGCACATTTCAGCCGCGAAAGGGTTAAAACCGCCGGCTATACGCTGCAATACCGGCGTTTTGCCGGCGGCATTACAGCGCTGCCCCATTGATTTCAATGGAGAGCAGCGGTGGAGGAGGGGTAAACACACCGCTCCTTCACCGCTCCAAAGAAGCTGCTGACAGGAATTTTTTCTGACATCCTGCCAGCGCACTGCTGTAGTGTGAAAGCCCTCGGGGCTTTCACACTACACACAATGGTGCAGCTTCTTTAGGGCGGATTGCAGGCACTATTTCTAACGCTATAGCGCCTGCAAAACGCCCTGGTGTGAAAGGGGTGTAAGACCAAGAACTAAGTGATCACATGACCACTGATCCTTCAGTTCTCAATCTGCTCAGAGCAGAGAACAGTGACTGTCAGTTACGGGCTCTCTGTTATGCCCCTTCAGCGCTCACTGATGCACTGGGCAGTGGAAGGGGCCACAGGAGAGCAAAAATAATTGGTCATACTTTTCTTTTAGAAATTCCATAGACAGAGGTTCCTCTTGAAGAAAATATGTTCATCTATATTTATTTTTCCACCTTCCTGAGGTTAGACTGTTATTTAATTTTGTCTGGTGTCTATGACTAAGACTGTTTACTTGTGCAATGTATTTTTCTGTCAGGCTGATACTTAATGATTTGCAAAGTTTAAACTGGTCTAGACAGAAAATGTGTGGGATGTTTACTGTGTTGGTTCAATGAAGATTTATTATTACAAATATAATTTTCCATTCAGTTTAGAGTTAAAGTATTACAAGAAGAAATTAACCCAGAGACCTGTGTTCTCAAATTTGGCACAAAGCTTTTCTTAAAGTAAACCTGCTGGCAGGGCTGGACTGGGACAAAAATTTGGCCCTGGACTTCATCCAGACCGGCCCACTTTAATTTTGCAAACAAGCACAAAACAGTATATAAACTATACGCAATTGTGCAAAAAAACATAAGTAGCATAAAATAAGGAGTCCTCACTAACCTCTTTTATTATTTCACTTATTCTTCTCTGCATTTTTCTCATCCTTCTCACATCACTGCGTGAAGTTGAGGGCAAGCCACGCAGCCATTACTTTGACAGGCTGTCACTGAAACCGGCCCACTGAGCCATCGGCCCACCGGGAAACTCCCTGTAGTCCCGATGGCCAGTACATGCCTGCCTGCTGGGAAAAAAAATGTTAAAAAACAATCTAATGGATTGTGTAGCTGGTCATAGGTGTGAGGAGAGACCAAATGACCTCTCCCCACCTTTGAGATCTGGTAGGACCGGAGCGATATCATGACCTCACTTTTGGTCTAAGGCGAAAGTATTTTTTTTTTTTTTTAAAGCATAACATCAATGTTTTTTTTTTTTTTATCTTTTGCTTTCAAAGGTAGAGGAGAGATTTTGGGTCTTGTAGACCCCAGATCCCACCATTAAAAGGACCTGTCATCCCTTATTTTTATTACAAGGGATGCTTACATTCCTTGTAATAGGAATAAACGTGATAAAAAAAAAATTAAAGGACAGTGTAAAAATAAATAAAACAAAAAACAAAATAAGAACTTTTTTTTTAAAGCACCTCCATTTCACTGCTCGCATGCATAAGTGAACGCATATGTAAGTCGCGCACGCATATGTAAACGGTGTTCGCACCAGAAATGTAACAAATTGCCGCACACATTATAGCGAGAGCAATAATCCTAGCACTAGACCTCCTTTGTAACTCTAAACAGGTAACCTGTAAAAATGTTTAAATTGTCACCTATTGAGCTTTTTAAGTATTGCAATTTGTCACCATGCCACAAACGTGTGCAATTTTAAAGCATGACATGTCCGGTATCTATTTACTCAACGTAATCCCATCTTTTATATCTTACAAAAATTTGGTTTATATATTGTGTTTTTTTGTATTAAAGTTCATTATTCATTATTTCAGTATTTGTTCCCCAAAAAATTGTGTTTGAAAAACCAGTGTGCAAATACCGGGTGACAAAAAAATTGCAATGATCGTCATTTTATTCTCTAGGGTCCTTGCTAAAAAAAAAAAATAATAATGTTTGAGGGTTCTAAGTAATTTTCCAGTAAAAAATACTGATTTTTACTTATGCTTGGTCCTTAAGTGGCTACTTTTAAACACAGATTTCTGAGACCCAAGCCACATACTGTAGCTTGGACTAACATTTTCCTTTTACTTATTAGCCCATACATTGCCCCTTGAAACCTAACAGTTATCACTCTTACACCCTTTTAGCCATTAATTAATGCAGAGACCCATCAGGTCCCTTCTTCTAAAGCCTACAAAGGGGCCCAATGAAACCTAAAACCTTGCGTCTTTACTAACTTAAAGTTTTACTAAAACCACAACAGTAAAATCAGTCTGTATATGCAATAAAGCATCCGTGTTATACTCACTATGGAACCTAAAGGGTTAATGCTCTGTATTGTGTAAAAAGGTTGTTTGATCCTATCATCTCTGAACCTCCCTTTCGTCCATAGTCCCCAATCCATGCCCCCAATCAACTGATAGTACAGAGACTTGGGGGCACTCTGCACATGCTCAGTTGGTGTGTATTGCTGGAGAGTTTTTTTTTTCTAGGGTGGGTGCATGTGATCAGCACAGGGCCAAACAGAACATCAGGGGTCCTGCAGCCTCCTAGCACAATCAGGGGAGAATGAAAATCCCTCCTACAAGTTCTAACCAGACACTGATAGAAATCGCAAGACTGCTATATACTGCTGATGAGAAAAGGTGTTTATAGGTTTATATTTACTAAAATAAATGCATTTCCATGTTCTGTGCACTGTGGGAAACCAGATATAGTGAATGCAGGGTCCTTGGTTTAGTAACACTTTAAAGCATATTTTCACCCTTCCCCTACACTAAACACCCTTGCACTCCTTCCCTCTCCCGCTCTCACAGTTGGACATTGTTTTCTTGCCAATATCTTTTTTTGGGAGGGGACATCTCCCAGCACTTTCAAAACTCTAGGTGAGAATGAGGACCCCCTTGCCCATGGCCTCCTGGGATACCCATGTCACAGAGGGACCAGCCTGCTGATAACTTAGCTAAATAAAATGGCGGCACGGTACAGAGCTTACAGTGGACTGCAGCAGGACACTGCTGGATCTGATATACCTTTCAGCATGTATTCTGCGGATAACCCACTTAAATAAATTACACTGCGGCATGGAGTTCCACTTTAAGGTATTCAATAAAATGTTTCAATTTTGAAATACTGATGACCAGGAGAAGATGGCAGGGACAGAATGACAAGGGGGGTGTGGATGTAGTGTGGAAAACTTTGGGAGGAATATGTGCCATAATTTGCAAATATGCTATTTATGCTTTATGGCAATAGTCCAGAGCAGAGCTTATCAACCTTTTTTTTCAGTTATGGCCCCCTTGCAACATCTTGAGGCACCTCAGTTTAGGATACAAAGCTTGTAAATGTTACTTACTGATGGGAAACCTGAGCCTGGGATAATGCTCACAAGCACCTTTATAAAATGAACTTCACAACAGAAGCCCCTCCTTAACATCAGGGGTTCCCCATCACATCAGAAGTCCCCTAATCACATCAGAGCCCACCCCCACCCCCTTTACAACGGAGTCTCACTGTTACACCAGAGATTCCCCTTCACATCAAAGGTCCCCAATCATGTCAGAGGTCCCTAATAACATAAGAGTCCCCTTTTGTCAGAGGCTCCCTTATATATCAGAACCCCTCATACATGAAAGCCCTCCATCACATCAGAGCCCCACCTTTACATACATGACTGCTTCCATCACATCAGTCTCCCCATCACCTCAGAGCTCGCCAATCACACAATTGGACCTTCACAGAACCCAACCTCCTCCAGTCACACAGGCTCCCACCATCAAAGAGACCACCTAGTCACACATCATAGCCCTACCTTTTGGCCCCAGCAGCACAACAGAAGGTGGAAGAGATCTGGAGAAAGAGGACTTTTATCTTCTCCTGAGTACTGACGGCCACCTTGCATGATGCCTGCCTTGGATTAGAGTCACCCTAGCCCTAGTCCTAGAGCATCACTTTGCGGTCATGGTGCTGGTGGCCAGCAACTCATGGCACCGATTCAAGGCAAACTTTGTCCCACCTGGGCCCCATGCTCACAGCAGCCCTGTTAAGAAACACTGGACCATAGGACCACATTTAGGTGTATTTCTGCTTAAACTAATTACAGACAACATCCATGTAGCACTGTCCCTTCCTATTCCATTACAGTGCATCTACTGTAGAACTCATAGTCTGGTGTTAACAAGATCAGTAGAAATGCTAAGCTCATCCAGCCATGTCCAGCCAGGAAGTTCCCAAACAAAAAAAATAAACCCTGCCCACGCTACTCAAAATGAATTTTTTTTAGATGGGGTGTTTTTTTTTTTTTCAAGTCTACTGCATTGTACTTTAACAGATTGATTATTACTCGTTATAGATAACAAAAAATATGTTTCCCTCTGTTCTATGAGCAGAGGTACCATTTGGATGCACATTTTTCATCTTCTAAAATGCCAGATGGTTCAGATAACACAGTTAATGTGTTCTAATCTAGAATACCTTTCTGGTGTGACCTTTCACGTGGTGCTGAAGTGAAATGTCAGTTTGCTATATTCCAATCCTCGCAACATAACACTTATCATTACAGTGCTCACCTACTTCCAATGTACCCAAAGTCACAGAGATGTAGCATATAAATCATTCACAATGATATAGCTATCTATAGACCCTGTTTTGTAACCATCAGCTGAAGGCCGCCTCGGAAGTATATTTATTATATGTACTCGTCAAAGAATGATGAATTCCTCAATGTTCATCGCCTACACAACAAACACCCTGTTAAATTATTAAATTCTACAGTCCTAAAAGTCATATTGTAAACAGCAAACATGTCTCTGTATGTACATTTATTGTCCGTATCTATATTGTCACAAGAGATCTCTGTTCCATGGTTGATTTATCTTGCTTCTAGCTAATTTGTCTCTGAAAGAGGTACGGATAATTTTTGGTCAAATCAGACCAGGAATGACAGTATGGCCCAATCTGAGACTGTGAAAATATAACCAAACAAAAGTTGATTGGGGTGTATAACTTAAATGTTTTACATCTTGATGACAGAGGGAAATCTGGGACCTTTAATGACTAATGCAACCAACCAGGACAACTCACTTTAGCACAAACCTAATTAATCATATAGGTCAGGGTTTCAGAACCCTACAAACGTTACTAAGGGTTCCTGTAAGGAGCATTCTTCCCACTGACCATCATATTAATGTATCATGTGTTGTAGATATAGTCATTTTTAGCAGGGGTTCCTTGAGACCAGAAAGTTATTTCCAGGGTTCCTCTGTGTTGAGAAGGTTGAGAAAGTCTGATATAGGCATTTGCCCCTTATGTGCCTCCCTCACTATAAACTTTTAGGGCTTCTTGGTTTAGTAGGACATTTCATATCATATTAATCCAAGATGTCCAGTTTAACCACTTCCAGCCCAGCCTATTGTCAAATGACGGCTGGGCAGGACACCATATGACGTCCTCCGGGACGGGCCACGCTCCAGCATGATCTGTCACTGGCTGTGTCCCGATCAGTTTTCTGGCCCACTGCTGGCACCATGTGATTGCTGTGACCAATCACAGCAGATCACATGACAATTGTAAACAATGGATGGCTTCCTTTAATACCATTCATTGTGTACAATTGTGTTGCTACTGTGATTGGTCATAATTGTAAACAATGGATGGCTTCCTTTAATACAATTCATTGTGCGTCAAAAAAGGTAAACAGCAAGTGCCATGCTTGGCACTTGCAGTTCATCCAGGTGTGTTAGAAAAGCAAATTAATATTCCTAACACTGAACCACCTCTCCAACAATCAGGTGCTTGGGTCTGTTACCCATCATCTGATTGGCTGAAACAACAGGCGCTGTGATCCAATCATAGGAGAGGACAGGAGAAGACATCAAGGACATGGAGGAGCATGGAGGAAACCACTCGCCACCAGCTGCCACACCGAGACAGGGTAAGTGCCTGGCAGACGGGGGGGGGGGGGGCACAATGGCAGCATTCAATGGGCGCAGTGGAAGAATTTGATGGCACAGTGGCAGCATTTGATGGGCACAGCGGGAGCATTTGAGGGCACAGTAGGAGCATTTGATGGGGCACAGTGGGAGCATTTGATGGCACAGTGGGAGCATTTGATGGGCACAGTGGCTGCATTTGATGGGCACAGTGGCGGCATTTGATGGGCACAGTGGCAGCATTTGATGGCACAGTGGCTGCGTTTGATTGCACTTGGGCTGCGTTTGATGGGCACAGTGGCTCAGTTTAATGGGCACACTGGTGGCAAAGTAGCTGCATTTGTTGGGCACATTGGCTGCGTTGGATGGGCACAGTGGCAGCAATTGATGGGCACAGTGGCTGCGTTTGATGAGCACAGTGGCTGTGTTTGATGGCACAGTGGCTGCGTTTGATGGGCACAGTGGCTACGTTTGATGGCACAGTGGCTGCGTTTGATGGTACAGTGTGGAGACTTTTTGAAGACCCCTCATATTACATTTTTGTTTTTGGGTTTAATACGTCTCAGTGATTATAATGACTGCTGACCCACTCATTCAGAAATCAGTAGGAAAAAGTCATGCTGAAAGCAAACAGCTATTTCTTCAAAACAGAACAAGGTAAGAATATGCAACAAAGTTTGTTAATCCTTGGAAAATTCTATGTGTATCTTGGCTCGCCCAGAGGGAATTATATTTTCTCAACAAAAGTGGACTTACACTTTAACTTCATGGATGTTGTTAGTGTGTGATGGAAAATCTCAAACTAATATAATCCCAATGTTGTGTATGCAGTTATCATGTCGTTTTTACTTTACCTTTTATTTATAACTCTTTATTTATTTAGTATTTTTTTTTAATAACAAACATGTTATACTTACCTACTCTGTGTAATAGTTTTGCACAGAACAGCCCCAATCCTCCTCTTCTGGGGTCCACAGCTAGCGCTCCTGGACTATAGACACACAGGGATTGGTTTACTAAAACTGGAGCGTGCAAACTCTGGTGCAGCTCTGCATAGAAACCAATCAGCTTCCAGTTATTTTTGTCAAAGCTTAATTGAACAAGCTGAAGTTAGAAGCTGATTGGCCACCATGCTCAGCTGCACCAGTCAGCAATAGAACTTTTCAAATAGGTGTAATGCAGATTTTGCTGTGCCGCACTCATTTGAAAAACGGTTCCTGTGCTATTTGTTTTTTATTTCAGTTGCAACTTGCATATACATCTGTGTATGAAGTCCCACAAATGTCAGCTAAGTGGTACCTGAAGTTGCATTGACCTGCGACATTTAAATTGAGTGAAGTGGCACATTTGCAAAGCTGGTTTTGGCGTGAACAGGGCTTAGATTTACCAAAACCATATAATATGAGGTCAAACCTAAAAACGTTACATTTTTATGCTATCAGGCAGGCCCTTGCACTACATAATTGAAGGTAAATCTAAAGGAAATTGAACAAGAAAATTGTATAAGCTGGGCCCTGCCCCTCACTCCTTCCTTACTGGCTGTGATTGACAGCAGTGGGAGCCCATGGCCCCTATAGCCAATGAGGAGAGAGAGAACCAGGAGAGTCGCTGCTATTGTGCACATTGCTGGATCGAGAGTGAGCTCAGAGAATGCATTATCCCCCAGGCGCTAACAGTACGCAAATATGCAGCCTGGCAAATATGCAGTTGCTCAGCGCCAAGGAGTGTGGGCCTTGGCGCCAAGCGGCTGCATATTTGCACACCATTTAGCCGACGCAGCTGTGCAGAGAGTGAGTGTTCCGGAAAGCCCCTGAACACTTCTTGGGATCGGGAGCTTTCCGGTCATGTGATTACCGTAGCAGCCAATCATGGCGGTCACATGATCATAAACCCTGCCGCGCCTCCAGGCATCTAAAGCCTCTTAAAGGGCCAGGAGGCACCAGCACAACGGGGTTAAGGTAAAAAAACCTTCAACCGCTTTAATGTAATCCAAAATTCTCTTTCCATCTTAATTAGCAATTAAATTGGGCCAAGGGTGTCTTTCTGCATTTACTCCCATCCAACGATTCATGTTTTATGGAAAAATCTTTGGGTGGTTGGATTGTGCCACGTCTGACCACAATTTTATATCTAATGTCGGTAGATTTTGTGAGATGTTTTAGGCTTAGTGGTGACTTGTAGAAAAATGATGTGAATTGAGGTATATCTGTTTGTTTCAGACAGTCAGGGCTGAGTTGTATATCACTGGAATGATCAGACAGGCCGACATCTATTGTCAATTATTACTAATCTTCCTCCTCCCGTGGTTCTGGCGATTGCAGCACAGAGGAAAATTACAGAACTGATCTCTTCATGAAGAAAAAGCCAGAGGGAGAGGAAGAAATTCTGTGTGCTGAATTCCTAATACTTCCACTCTGATCAATCCTCCTACAATTAATACATTTTTTTTCTTCGGAAACATTCGAAACAGAAACATAAGATTTCTTGCAGCAATGAAAGACGAATCACATTTTGTTTGAGGTTGTTTACTTTACATTTTCCATTATTTATTCATATGTTTTATTTTATTTTTTTACTTTGTATATCTGCCGTTGCCTGTGCTCTTTTTTTACAATGCAAGTTTACAAATGCAGCACAAGCAACTGTTGAATGTGAAACGATATCATCTTAAAGAGACCCTGTCACCAACTTCGAAAATTACAACAAAATCAAGTATTTTAAATGCTTACTTGGGCTGTTTTTCTCTCCATAAACCTCTAAAAATCTACTTTATTTATTTGGAAATGTACTTTTGAATTTGCCAGAAAATTCGATTTCTTCTGGAAAAGTCAATTATCTGGTACATCTAAATTTCAAAATAAATACTGGGCTGCTCAACAGATTAGGAAAAGCTGCAAACACTGCAATCAGACAAATTGAGTAGATATTAGGAATATTCAAGTGCAGCGCTAATCCATATTATGCGAGTATAATAAAAATTGTGCAAATATGCAAACAGTATATGTAACACCTTGAATGTGCAAAATAAAGTACTAGGTATGGATGGACCAGACGGACCCCTGCTCAGTTCGTATCAGAACTTCTGAGCACTGTAAAAGTTCAGACCCGAATAACGAACCCCATTAAAGTCAAAGGGACCCGAATGTAAAAAATCAAAAGTGCCCATTTTGAAGACTTATATGCATGTAATTGGGCATACAATGATTATAGGGGTCCAGGTCCTGCCCTGGGGGACATGAAATGGGGAATACTATAGAGCAGCCTTTTTCAACATTTTCAACACAAAGGGACCTCTGAAATCACTTTCTAGTCTCAGGAAAGCCCTGCTAAAAAACCCTAACACTTTAGCGGTACACAGCATTTTTTATTTTTTTTAGAATACACTGTAGGATTGTATCAGAGCTTGGACACTTTCGGTGCTCCAAAGAGAATAGTAATGTGATGTGCATAGTGCCCACTTACCCTCCTGTCAGGCCCTGTTCCAAGCCACATTTCTGTCTGAATATTGTGTCCGGGTTTCAGGTGGACTGAAACCTGGACACATGATTTAAAACCCAGACTGTCCAGGTGAATCCTGGATAAGTGGCAACCCTACCCCATGGTAACAGAGAAAAGATCACCGGACCTTTTTCTAGTAGCAGCTGATGAAGGCACCTTCACACCAGTGTGGTAAAATGTCCATGTTATACCATACGACAAAAGTCTATGGGCCCTACTATTAAATGGGAGCTGTACTGTATGGCATCTGTAAAAAAAAGTGTAGTAAAGGCCAGCAAGGATGGATGTAATCATGAGGACGAGATTTTGGTTTTTGGTAGTAGCACAAAACTTCTACCAGGAGCCTAATAGGCTGAGGCAGTCCTGTATGTTTTGGTTACTCCAACAATGACATCTTCCAACCATAAATTATGACTCTGTTCCTGCCCATCAGGGTGTTCATACACACCATTGTGGGTTCCAGGTCTTCCTGTTACATTCTTCTTAATATTATGGATTAAATCCAGCAAGGAGAGTGGAATCCTTCATAATGACCACAGTAGGAGAAATTGTCGGATGCTTTAACTCTCCACCAACTGACAATAATATCAGCTGAGGATAGGGTTGCCACCCCATCCCTTTAAATATTAATACATATTAATCACACAGGTTCTGAGGCTAATTTAATGCAGATAAGGCACTATGTGAGTTCAACCACTTTAGCTCTGGAAGATTTACCCCCTTCATGACCAGGCCATTTTTTGCGATCTGGCACTGTGTTACTTTAACAGACAATTGCACAGTTGTGCGACACTGTACACAAATAAAATTGATGTCCTTTTTTTGCACAAATACAGCTTTCCTTTGGGGGTATTTGATCACATTTGCAGTTTTTATTTTTTGCGCTATAAACAAAAAAAGATCAACAATTTTGAAAAGAATATATACTTTTTACTTTCTACTATAAAACATATCCAATAAAACAAACTTTTTTTTTTTTTACTAGTAATGGCGGCGATCAATGATTTTTATTGGGACTGCGACATTGCAGTGGACAAATCGGACACTAAGTGACACTTTTATGGGGACCAGTGACACCAATACAGTGATCAGTGCTAAAACAAATGCACTGTCACTGTACTAATGACACTGGCAGGGAAGGGCTTAATATCAGGGGTGATCCAAGGAATAAATGTGCCCCTAGGGAGTGTTTTTAACTGTGGGGGGGGTTTGGCCGAGAGAAGACAGAGATCAGTGTTCCTGTTTAGCAGGAACACTAGATCTCTGTCTCCCCTACTAGGAGAACGGTGATCTTTGCTGTTTACAAAGGTAGACAACCATTCTGCCCCTTTCATCAACGATCGGCGGGTCCACCGGACCTGCTAATGGGCTACTGCTGTGTCCAATCACAGCAAGAGTGGGTCACAAGTCTGCAAGGAGCGGTCGGGAATGTGTTAATTACGACCTTAATCAGCCACAGAATCTGTGTAATTAATATGTGTTCGGGTTTAAAGGATGAGGAGACAACCCTAGCTGTGGATGGATTAACACTTTAACTGCAGGTCACTGTGTCATTAAAGGGGTTGTAAAGGTAAATGTTTTTTCACCTTAATGCATTCTATGCATTAAGGTGAAAAAACATCTCACACTGCCGGCGCCCCCAGTCCCCCCGTTTTACTTACCTGACCCCTCGAAAATCCCGCGCTCGCCCCCGCCGTCCTCTTCGCCGCTCAGCCTGGCCGCTGATTGGCTGGAGTGGATGGATTGAAAGCAGCGCAGCCATTGGCTCGCGTTGCTGTCAATCACATCCAATGACGCAGCGCGCCGGGGGCGGGGCCTTGTGATACAGCGAGCGGCTATAGCCGCCGGCTGTATCACGGGAGGGCGCCCGCAGTGCTTCTCACCAATGTGAGGGAGCTCGCATTAACGTGAGAAGCACCTGCGGGAGGAAGCAGAGACAGCCACCGAGGGACCTCAGAAGAGCAGGTTCGGGGGCCACTCTGTGCAAAACGAGCTGCACAGTGGAGGTAAGTATGACATGTTTGTTATTTTAAAAAAATAAAAATTTTTACTTTACAACCCCTTTAACACAGGAGGTCTGAGATAATAGAGATAACCCAGCTGGTGGCAGCCTGATTGGACTGGAGTACCGGGGCTTGTCAGCTCATTCAGCCAACCTGCATCCTCTAATGCTCTGTACACACGACTCTGAAGGATTTTCCGACAGAGTTCTGACGGAAATCCATTGAAACAGTCATGCGTTCACACGATCACACCAAAGTCCGATCCTCAAGAACGCGGTGACGTACAGCACGTATGATGGGACTAGAAAAAGGAATTTCAATAGCCAGTAGCCAATAGCTTCCGTCTCGTACTTGCTTCACAGCATGCGTAGTTTTTGGTCAGTCAGAACAGCATACAGATGAGCGGTTTTCCCGATAGGAATTGGTTCCATTGGAAATATTTAGAACATGTTCTATTTCTAAGTCCGTCAGAATTTTCAGAAAAAAAGTCTGATGAGACATACACACGATCGGAATATACGATGAAAAGCTTCCGTCTGACTTTTTCTGTCGGACGCTCGTGTGTACGCGGCATAAGACTCAGCTCACCATCACTGCTCATTCCTAATGAAATTCTGGCTGGGAACACAGTATTTGCATACTCTCCTGATGGACACTGTCACAGTGCCAAACTTTATTTACCTTTGCATCAGGTCTGCTGACTGCTTTCACCTAGTACTAGACAAAAACAATTTAGTACTGTCCGTGATACTTTTTTTATTTGCACTAACATACAATTTTTCAGGTAAAGCTATTGGGGTATGTCCCATTCCTTAAGGTCCTAGCAGTACTGATTCACAAATATTTTAGCAAAATATTAAAAAAGAGGAGGGGAGCCAAACTTCCACTCAGAGAGCTGCAGAGATCTGACCAGAAGTGGGAGCGGGTACCTGACAAAACCAGCTCTTCCCCTAAAAGTGGCAAATGTGGTAGTGGAGGGGAGGAAAACAAGCGGAACTTCCCTTTTTGGGTCAAGCTCTACCTTAAGTCTGATTGGTGGCCAAGGGCAAGATAGTTCTTATTTATTACAGGTAGCACCATCTAGCACCATCAGTGTACGCAGTGCTTTACATATATATCTGTTGTACATAAACATCAGTCCCTGCCCTCAAGGAGCTTACCATCTAAGATCCCTTACTCACATTCATACACACACACAATTGCCAGTTTAAACAGAAGCCCATTAACCTACAGCATGTCTTTGGAGTGTGGGAGGAAACCAAAGTACCCAGAGGAAACTCACACATGCACAGTGTCAGGAAGGGCTAGCCAGTACCCAAGATGGCAGCAGAAGAAGACGAACTGTGACCTCAGCCAGAACATCTCTGGTGCATCACACATGCACAGTGTCAGGAAGGGCATGCCAGTGCTCAAGATGGGAATCCAAGACAGCCTGTTTCCCCAGCTAGATTGCCGCCAGTGCGTCTGCGTGCACCTTTGCGCACAACAGTGCGCGGGCATCCTGTGACAGCTTTTGGCGCCCAACAAACTATTTAAACCTGGCCAGTGCACAGACTTGGTGGTGTCTGTTCTACAGCATTCCCGTGTGTTCCTGTTACCTGTATCTGAGATCTGTTCCTGTACCCGACCCGGATTGCCTCTGACGACTCCTGCTATCTGCCTGCACCTGACCCGGCATGTCTGACCACCGCATCTGCCTGCTCCTTCTGCTACATCGCTGCCAGCCCATCACTGACCCGGCTTGTATCCTGATTACTCTTCTGCCTCCGCACCTGCTCCTGACGTGTTCGCCAGTGTATGACTCGGCTCGCCTGTACCTACCCTCTCTCCTGCCTGGAGATTCCTGCTGTACTGCTGCTCATCCTGCAGCTGCTTCTGATTCCACAGTCTGCGATAAATCAGGCACTCATGTGACTCCGCACTCCTGCGCCTCTTGTCTTCTCTACCAGGGGGCCTCGTGTCAGAGGGGTAAGAGAGGCCGTCCACTGCCTACCAGGCTCTACCGTCAGGTACGTGACACACAGGGAGAACATGAAAACTCCGTACAGGTAGTGCCATGGTTGGGATTCAAACCAATGACCCCAGTACTGCTAGGTGAAGGTGCTAACCACTTAGCCACCTAAACACTTTCAATTTGTAAGCAAGAAAGCAGGCCCTTGCACTACATAGTTGAAGGTAAATCTAAAGGAAGTTGAATAAGAAAATTGTATACTGTATGGGCAGCTTTAAACATGTGAGCTCTCCCGTATGCCAGTTCTCGGGCCTGAGCAGCCAGTTAGCAGGTCTGAACATTGTCACATGGAGGTGGCAGGGATGTCATCCACCTGGGTACGCATTGACACCATCTGAGCTGACCCTGGATGGACTTTTGTAGAGGAGAGGCCAGGGGGGAGCATGGGTTAATGGGTATACCTAGTTGGGTAATGTGGGCTATCAGTAGACACTGCTACTTTTCCTTGAATGTGTCTCTTTAAGAGCTAAGATCCAATAAGGTCCAATAAGGTCCCATTTATTAATTTCAAAAAGCAAAAAAAATGTCCATATCAATCAGACAATCTCTTTCATATTGTGAAAAATGAAATCTTGATCTTGGTTGGTTTAAATACTGTAGATACAACAGACAGAGATCTTTCTTTTCTCCATTGCTGTATCCCAGCTCCAGTGTGTATCTGAGATGCTGGTTCAGCAATCCTGGAAACATGAGAATACTTTCAGGAAACACAGAGCAGTTAACACGGTAAAGGCTCAGCCATATTAACGTCATTCCATGTGTCTAAACTGCGAGGGAAATGGAGGGCAAATCGAGCATGAAATAAGCTTCTAACTGATCTCAAAGCTAAGCAGATAGACTTTGGGTAGAGGAAAGGACAGTGTGCTGAGAAGGACTACCGGCTGTATCAGACGGAAAGATAACAATAATGATCCTCTAACTGCAAGGAAAAGTTGGACTTTTATGCCGCACACACATGACCGGACTTTCCGGCAGAAAAGGTCCGATGGTCTTCCCGACGGACTTTCGATGGAGTTACGACGGACTTCCAAACAAATGGACTTGCCCACACATGAATGGACTAAGGTCCGTTCTAAAGTCCATTCGTTTTGAACATGATGACGTACGAGGGGACTAAAAATGGAAGTTCAATAGCCAGTAGCAAATAGCTGCCCTTGCGTTGTATTTGGTCCGTCGGACCAGCATACAGACAAGCGGTTTTCCCGATAGGAATTGAGTCAGTTGAACAGATTTGAAACATGTTCTGTTTCTAGTTCCGTCAGATTTTTTTAAAGAAAAACAATCGGACTTTGCCACATACGATCGGAATGATTCTGTTGAACCTAGTCTGCCGGAAAGTCCGGTTGTGTGTACATGACATAAGGATTATATTGACCCTAAGAGATGCATGAGACAAGGCCTTGCATCGGAGTGGGACCATACAGCTTTGTTTCTTTCTCCCCCATGCTCCAGTGGTCAAAGGTCCCGACCTCATCAAGACCAATGCATTGGACATGATGACGCCAAGGGGCAGTCCACTGCTTGAGTGTGGGGGAGTTCCATCAGCCAGGGGAGCAGATAGTCGGGTAAGTCAAAGTGTTTTAACTCTCCCCTAGACTAAACGAACAGTTAAGCCTTGCAGTGTGGTCGCATTTACATTTGCAAACAACTGAAGAAAAATTTGATAGAGTCTCTTTACTGGACTTTTATAAGTTTTATCTTCAGAAAGAAAAATATCCCACTCTTCACAATCATGCCTTGTTCATGTGATCAATTTTTGTCAGCACCTATATATGTGAACAACTATTTTCAAGGATGAAGCACACAAAGGGCAAAATTAGAACCAAAATATCTGATGAGCACTTTGAGAATTCATTAGAAATGATTACTCTATCCATCCAACAAGATATTTATGTGTTAGTTTAGCAAAAGCAGTGTCAAATATCACACTATTTTTTTTTTTTTTTACTTTTTTTAATAAAAAAAATTAAATTAAACTTTATTACTCATATAGGTACATTATCTATATCAGTGATCGTTAACTTGTCTGCCTGACTTTTTCTGCTCATCACCTATCCTTATTGTTAGTGTATTTTATGTTTCGCTCAAGACAATTCCTCTTCTTTCAATGTGGCCCAGGAAGGTTAAATGGTTGGACACCCCTGAGTTAAAGCAATCCTATATGTGAAAAAAACTGTTTAAATATAATGCATTATTATTTAGACCCTTATTAGCCCTTAGTTAAAGGAGTTGTAAAGGCAGAAGGTTTTTTTTTATCTTAATGCATTCTATGCATTAAGATAAAAAACCTTCTGCGTGTAACAGCCCCCCACCAGCACCTCCTAATTACCTACCTGAGCCCCTTCTCTTTCCAGTGATGTCCACAATCCTCCCCTCAGCCATCCAGGACACTCCTTCTGATTGGCTGAGACAGAGCAGCCGTGCCATTGGCTCCCACGGCTGTCAATCAAAGTCAGTCAGCCAATCAGGGAATGGGGGCAGGGCCAGATTTGGGGCTCTGTGTCTGAATAGATATGCTGAGCTCTGACTCGGATTGGGTGCCCCCTGTAGCAAGATGCTGGCTGAGGGGCGCTCAAAGGAGGGAGGGGCTAGGAGCAGCAAAGAGGGACTCAAGACGAAGAGGATCTAGGCTGCTCTGTACAAAATCAACTGCACAGAGTAGGTAAGTATAACATAACAAAGCAAAAAAAAAAAAAACCTTTACAATCACTTTAATGCTAATCAGCCATAATTAACTCCTTCCTCAACTTTTCCCTTAACTATTATTGTCTGCAATTTTTTAATTCTGTTTTTTTTTTACCAATAATATTTAAACTTAATTTTTCATTTCAATTCATTTTGTCATTTCCTTTTAAGTGCAGCATAAAAAACTGGCAAAACTTGAAACAGAATCCTATTAGTGCAAATGTCACCATCTAACCCAGACAGGGGAATCTCCTGATATATTTAGAATATACAATAGCATAAAAACTGCGAACTTGGAAAAAATACTTTTTGCAGTATGCTTTGCCATGCTATGTACCAGAATCATAATTGTATTGTCATTAAAAACAGGACAAATTGTAGACTAAAATGTATACCTTTCATTGACAGTAACACCTTTTGTATTAAAACTAACACTGATCAAAACACGAAAAAAAAAATCACTTTGTTTCATTAATCTCTATAGATTGTATAGAAAATAAAGTCAATTTTGCAAGACAGAATGGTCAAATGAAAACTATAGTTGTTACAAAAAAAAAAAAAAAAAAAATATTAACATATATATATATAACTTAAAATAAGTTACTGCCAAATAATTAGGCCAATAGTAGAAATGTAACAATTGCTCTGGTTTATAATGGGTATATACGTGCAAGAGCTGAGGTATTAAAAACCAATAAATGTAAAAATAAATAAATAAAATAAAAATGATTGAAAACTTTTTTTTGTTTTTGTTTTCCTGTATATAGAAGTCAGCTTAAAGTTTGTGGCTTGTTTAGTTGTTTTATTAATATTTAATAAGCTGTAGTAAAAGTAGCAGGCTTCTTCTAAAACTACAGTAATATAAATTTATGTTTGGCACTAAACCCAGATTTACTGTCTCAGCTACTGGCATAGAATTTTAAGTCATAGCACATGTTTAAATGATGCAGATTGTGGTTATTTCTATCTCTGCCTGTACTATTCCTGTTTCTAATCCTCCCATCTCCCCTGGTGCAGGAACAGAAGCTATGCATCTAAAATAAGGTGTGATTTTTATAAATAAATATGCCTTTATAATTTCTCTATGCATTCTGTTCGACTGTTATAAATATACCATTTCAAAACTTTAACAGCTTTCCCCTGTGGCAGTGTGAGTCTGACTTATAACAAACTGGATGAATGAGCTTCATATCATTTACAGACATCCTTTAGTTTTTAAGAATAAAAAATGTTATTTGTGGGCAGGCCCTCTTTAGTAGCATGTTACACCATAAATATGGATGCAACGTCTTACTAAAGGTGAACTTATCCTTTAATCAGTCGTGTCATTCATCCACAGATTTCTGTGAATAAACGAAATACAAATACCGTCTTCCACTGCGGCAGACGGATTGTACAGTCATACCCCACTTTTAAGTACACAATGGTATTTATTTACTAAAGCTGGAAAGTGCAAAATCAGGATCACTTCTACATAGAAACCAATGAGCTTCCAGGTTTTATTACCAAAGCTTAATAGAACAAGCTGGGGTTAGAAGCTCATTAGTTTCTATGCAGAAGTGAGTCTGATTTTGCACGTTCCAGCTTTAGTAAATAAACCCCATTGTGCACTTAAAAGCGGAGTAAGCCTGTAGTTCTCAATGAATCGTGAGGGCACTGGTGAACACCCTTGAAATGCATTGATTCTTTAGCTCTTCAGTAACTGCCTGCCCGTATAGGAGGTATGGGCAGACAGCTGTACTGAGAGTCTGCTGTAGTAGATGAGGAGAGAAGGAGAGAGACGATAACCGGCTTTTGTTAAAGGAACATTGCAACTGTGCCTACCGGTACTGCCAATCAGTGCCCACCAGTGCTGCCAATCAGTGCTCATCAGTGTTGCCAAACTGTACCAATCAGTGCCTCCTCATCAGTGTCACCTATCAGTGCTGCCTATCAGTGCAACCTATCAGTGCCCATCAGTGCTGCCTATCAGTTCCATCTATCAGTGCCACCTATCAGAGCCTATAAGTGCCACTTATCAGTGCCCATTAGTGTCGCCTATCAGTGCAGCCTCATTAGTGCCACCTCATCAGTGTCCACCAGTGCCACCTATCAATGCAGCCTATCTGTACCCATCAGTGCATCTTTATCAGCACACATCAGTGAAGGAGAAAAATTAATTGTTTGCAAAATTTTATAAAAAAAGATGGAACTTTTTTTACATTTTCAGTTTTGTTTAGCAAAAAATAAAAAACTCAGTGGTGATTAAATACCACTAAAAGAAAGCTCTATTTGTGTGAAAAAAAATGATAAAAATGTAATACAGTGTTGCATGACCGCGCAATTGTCATTCAAAGTGTGACAACACTGAAAGCTGAAAATTGGCCTGGGCAAGTAGGCATCTTTGTGATGACAGGCCTGTGTAAATGCTGCAATCAGCAAGGTGACATGACACCACTTCATCCGTGATGCATTACAAATTTGGTTATATTAGGTGTGGTATTGCTGTTAATAATTAGAACAGATTTATATTTGGTATTCCATCCATTAAATGTAGATCAAACATCTGGAGATCAAACATTTACAGTACAGTGCCTTCAAACGAGGCATGAATGAAGTGTAACAAAATGTAGGAAAAAATCAGGGCTGATTGCTATTTTCAATCAGTTTAAACTGGAACATTTATTAATGTTCTGCTTCATCTAGCCTTTCTGTCTGATTGTTTCGTCGGCTCACTGTGCTTTGTAAAAGTTAGCCTGATAATGTCTTCATACAAACTATTATGCTTACCAGAATTGCTTTTCCTTCCTGATTAAAGTCATGTATTACCTTATATACTATCTAGTCCAAGGGGATATAAGGGTTTGCCTACCTAAAACTCATGTATCTGTTCTTAGGGGAGACTGAAGAGTTAAAGCCAAGCGATCGTCAAATGGAATCTCCCATTTACCCACCCACTGTGTTCCCGTATTTAGCTGTTGCAGAAGCCTTAAAGAATATGTAAACTCAATATTTCATACGCCTTATATGTACCTGCTGTACCATGTACTTGTATGAAAAAGTCTCCTGTTCTCTTTGTATTGCTATCTATGGGTGAAGTCCAGTTTCAGCTGGTGCTCCATCAGTCTGGGTGGCAGATGGACCTGACCATGGCCCTCCCCCGGGCACCGGCTCGTGAGGTCCCCGTCAGCACTGCACATACCCTGTGCAGTTCATGGCTCAGCAGACACACACAGGGAAGGTGTGTAGAGTGGAGCATAGACAAAGGAGCAGAGCGAGCCCCTCACTGTACATTGTGCACCACCGAGGTGAACAATGTACAGGGAGGAACTCATTCTGCTCCTTTGTCTATGGATGGGATGAACAAAGCAGGCTAGGCTGCTATCTCCGAATGACACTGCCTTACCTGCAGGCTCTGGGGTCTCCTCCTTCTCCCGTTCAGCTCCTCATCACCGGAGCTGGGTGCTGTGCTGGGCTTGCTTTCCCCTTTGTTTGAATCCAATGTTGGCGGTGGCTTCCCCCATCCGTCTCCTTCTACATGTCCCGGCCTCCGTATCCCCCCTCTGTCTTCTCCTCCTGTCCAATTGGGTATTCCGACTCTCGGACAATGGGGTCTTAGGACCCCGGGCCAATGGGGTCTCAGGAGCTACTTCCTGATAGGCCGGGAAGATGAACAGGAAGACACTAGGGAATATTAATTTTGCTAATGTCACACAACAGGGTGTGTTTAGGAAGCAGTGCTTCCCCCCCCCCCCCCCCGAGCCCACCCTTTTTTGAAGCCAATTAGAGCCTCATGTGTGTCTAAAAAAAAAAAACGGATTGAAATCCATGTGTCCGGCACCCTGCATGTAGATTAGAGGCTGGATGCATGCATGGGGGGAGCAGCGCACGTGGACCCACTATGGACAGGCTGCCACTGTTGAAAACCCTGGTGTTCCTGCTAGTCCCTTTGCTTTCTTATTTCAAACTGACCATACTAGGCAGGAGAGCACAGTGTGGTTAGTTCTGTAGCTGTGCTGGGATCTCAGCCTGCTCTCCTCCAATAATCAGACTCGTCCTGACATGCTCTCCACCCCACCCCACCCCCCTCTTCACAGCCATTCGTTGGAAGATCAGGGTACTGCTTTTTCTCCTCCCCCAAATCTCTGAGCTGCTTATGCAGCTGAGAACAGATGTGATCACTTTATTAAAAAGGTGGAAAAAAAGGTATTTATATATTTTTTTATTTATACTGTATATGTATGGTTGTTTTACAAGGGGAGGGTTTACCTATACTTTAACATAACTATCATGGTTATATAAAGCATGTGGCCAAGTTTAGCACCATCTAGTGTAGAGTGCTAGATAGTGTACATAGGTTTTTTTTGTAGTGTAGGTAAATTGTTAGGCTTAGCAGGCAGCCAAACCTGTATTTAATCTGGGTCAGGGTGAATGACTCAGGGAGGCTGGATGACTCTGATACTTCCTCCTACTTGCTGGAACCTTGGAGAATCTTCCAAAGCAATGGGATGGAGGTTAGAAGGAGCTGTCTGGAGTATTGAGAATCCCCAGCAAATAGGCTGGCAGGGGGTAGGCCCCTCTTAAATACTCAGAGTCAGGCCAGCATGGGCAGTGGGGAGTTTTGGTGGAAGATGGAGATGGAGTGCTGAGAGGGCTGTCAGCTCAGGTGATAGAGGGGTCTTCTCAAGACTCACAGTGGAGTCCTGTCCAGAGGCACAGGAGTGAGAGTGAGAACAGCAGAGATCTCCAGAGAGAAGACACCCAGGTGTTTAGTAAGTGTGACAGTCTGGGAGGACTGTGGGTAGTAGGCAGGAAGGCTCGTGAGAGGGGAAGCTGCAGCCAGGTGGGCTTGCAGTGCCTGAAGAGGTATTGCTGGGATTAGTAGCCACGGAAATGTAGATGGACACTGGACTTTTTTTTAGACAACCAGAGGGCTCCGCGGTCCCTGTCTGTAAAGGGCCTATGCCTGATCTAGCTCAGTGCCTTGCCAAACAGTGTTCCAGCTGGGTCTGTGTTGTTTATGCAAGCAAGTGAGCGCTGGAAGAAGAGGAGTGTATACAGATACAGTTAAGTGGGCATCCCATAAATATCCCATCCCCAACCAAGTTTGTTAACCCCTAATAAAATACAAAAACAAAGTTTCCTGCTTCAAGCCAGCCTGTGAAAATTTGGTTTGCCTGGCATGCGCAGTGGCTCCTGGGGGGATGCGCTACACATATATACACCACAAACCATGTGAACAAACACCTTGGTGTTTGTCATGTGACCTCTGCTGAATAGAAGAATGCAACTTGTTCATTCATTATTCTTTCAAAGGAGTTTTACTTTATCTTATTTTATATTTTCTCTTTTGGTGTTTTCTCTACTTAAAATTCCTTCTTGATCTCCTTACTCTCTTTAAACCCTTCCCTTTCTTGTCTTGGATGATGCCCTCTACTTCCTTCGTATTGGGTGGAAGTGGTGATCAGCATTGAACTTGAATTGTAAGCCCTTTACATTTGCAGAAGATTACCGGTATGTGTTTGTGTTTGATAATTTTCAATTACACGTTTTATCAATCTGAAGCTGAAATTGTAACCAGTTTTACTAATGTAGATGTACTTTGCTTGCAATTTACTCACTTTATATGTTGCTTAAATATGCTTAATAAAATATTTTATTGGAAACATTCTTTCAAAGGAGATCACATATTCAAATGCCTATACATATGGCATCCTGCATCCTTCTCTACTCTAGGTAAATATTTCTGGAAAATTTGGGGCTTTTAGGCAGAGGAAAGTGTTACTAAACCCACAACAGTAAAATCAGTAAAAACCCCAAAAAGCGTGCCATAGGCTTGGAGGCCAAATACCTTGGCTACATTATTGGTCGATGGCCGATCAAGCCTCAGATCAATAAAATTCAAAAGTAGCCCCAACCGATAACTAAAAAGCAATTTAGTGCATTTCTTGGAATCACAGGATACTACAGGCATTTTACTGTATACCCAATTTTGCCATCATTGCAGCCCCACTGACAGATCTGACGAAGGGTAAAGGGTCAGTCATGATTAAGTGGAATCCTGAGGCAGAGAAGGCATTTCAAATGTTGAAGCAAGCTCTTTGTGTACAACATGTGCCCATGACCCCAGAGTTCACAAAGGAGTTTGTGGTACAGACAGATGCCTCTGATATGGCACTGGGTACAGTACTGTCCCAAATCAGAGACAGTGAGGCGCACCCAGTGGTCTACCTAAACAGAAAGCTGAACAGACATGAGAAAAACTATGCCATTGTTGAGAAGGAATGTTTGGCTATAAAATGGGCCTTAGATGCCCTGAAGTATTACCTGTTGGAGAGACTGTTCAAATGAATCACTGATCATGCCCCTCTCAAATGGATGTGTGATAACAAGGAGAAAAACAGTCAGGTGACAAGGTGTTGCCCTTCATGTTTTTAAGTTTACAGTGCAGCATAGAGCTGGGAAACTTCAGAATAATGCAGATGCCCTTTCCTGTATTCATTGTCTGGTTGGGACAGTTGCTCAGCCACAGGGGCTTGAGCGGGGGGGGGGGTATGTGACATTATCAAAGATGAGGTAATTGATGGACGTTATGTTTCACCTCGCATGTGTTCATTTGCCAAGAACTAAGGTGGAATCTGGTCTGGGTTTTACAAGCCACCTTGGCAGGGTTGCTTCCGGACAAGATTTTGCCAGTCCACTTATGTCAACCAAAGGATTGCTCTTGGCCCGGGACGTGGCCTTGTGTGAAGTTTGCTTTGTAAGAGAAAAGGTTTGCGTTATACTTGTTTTGTGGTTGACACCCCTTCACCTGTTGAGTTAGGAACCTGCAATGTTCAGTTAGTGCTTGCATGGCAAGGATTTATTTTCTGTTTTGTTTGTGTTATTTTCATGCAACCTTTTAAAAAAAAAAAGAAACTGCCTACAAGTCAGATTTTAAGAAACCTGCCATTTACACTATCTTTTTCCCTGGGAAAGTGGTCCCCTTTGAGCTAACCCCTGACATAGTGTTGAGTCAGTGTTCGTTCTTTTTTTTAAAGCTTACACCTCCTTTTTTTTTGTAAACTGTTTCATAACTTTTAGCTCATTTTCACATGTTCTCCATTCTCTTCTTGGCTCCTTTTGTTAAAAAAAGAAAACTGTTCTCTACAGATGCAAGTTACACATAGACAGAGGCGCAACTAGGATATTCAGGGTCAAGAACCCTTGAAGGACACCACCAGAGGCGTTGCTAGGTCTACAAAATATCTCAGGCTAGAGCCCATAGCAGCGAAGTAAAGAAAGTCATATGCTTGGGCGGGCGTTCACATGTATATAATATACGTGTGTGTGTGTGTGTGTGTGTGTATGTATGTATGTACAGTATATGTGTGTTTGTGTATCGGAGACTGGGCTGCAGGGCATTATTCCAACATGTTAATAACCCCAAACACACCTCCAAGACGACCACTGCCTTGCTAAAGAAGCAGAGGGTAAAGGTGATGGACTGGCCAAGCATGTCTCAAGACCTAAAACCTATTGAGCATCTGTGAGGCATCCTCAAATGGAAGGTGAAAGAGCACAAGGTCTCTAACATACACCAGCTCCGTGATATCGTCATAGGACTCTAGTGGCAACCTATGAAGTTCTGGTGAACTCCATGCCCAAGAGGGTCAGGACAGTGCTGGAAAATAATGATGGCCACACAAAATATTGACACTGTTGGCCCAATTTGGACATTTTCACTTAGGGGTGTACTCACTTTTGTTGCCAGCAGTTTTGACATTAATGGCTGTGGGTTGAGTTATTTTGAGGGGACACATTTACACTGTTATACAAGCTGTACACTCACTATTTTATATTGTAGCAAAGGGTCATTTCTTCACTGTTGTCACATGAAAAGATATAACATATTGACAAAAATGTGAGGAGTGTACTCATTTTTGTGAGATATTGTACTTTTACTAATAGGTGTCCCTCATTCCCATCTCAGAAAGTTGGGCGGTATGCAGTTGATCCAGAGGAAGGCAAAAAAAAAACAGCAAAGCATCATCCAATTTTCTCCAGGAGGGAAAAAAAATCCTTCCTGATCTCCCAAGAGCCAAACGGATATTCCCTGGATAAACTTTACTTATAAATGTTCGTATCCAGTTATATTATGTGCTAATGTGTTTTGTTACATTAGCTCTCCAACAGTTAAAACAATGAAATAATTTGGCTTTACAAAAACTGACCCCATTACATTACAGTTTGCTTTTAAGACAGCAACAAGCTTTTGGAAGCATGGAGTCATATCATCTATAAAGAGCGGGCCGGGGTTTTTTGGTACTGATTGGTCGGGCATTGGTTGCCCGGCCTGTTATGCCCCTTCCCCCTGTCTCTCTGTGCGGTGTGACGCTGGTGGACGTCACTGTGGGGGTGCCTATATGGACGTCTCCGGGCAGTTCATGGCACTCAAGGCTTTTCCATTCACTCCCATGCACTCTGGCTGGGGATCTTTCTTTTTTCCCCCGCCATTGATCTTTGTCCTCAATTGGCTACCACTAATCCTCACCGCTGTTTCTGTGGTTTCACCCTATTTTCCAACAATTTCTGATAGGTACATTGGATTTTAACCCTACCCCTTTTATCACTCGTTCCCCTTTCCCACAGTGATCTAATTGGTTCACCCGTCACTTTCACTTCACACACAGGTTTGCCTTGTGGTCCCATGCCCGCTCGGGTGTACGTCTGTGGGGTGCCCATCCTGAGATGTCCGCAGATGGCTTGTGATGCCCAGCACTACATCATCATCATACGAATCTCAGTGAGTTTAACACGCACTAGATAGGGGGACTTCGCCCCCACCTCTGTTTATGCTTGTTTTAATCATATTACCTAAGTCAATATTTCTATTCATAGTTACACCATGTTGCTTGCTCCTGATGAGTGGCCCTCCAGCCACGAAACGCATAGTGCTGCCGTATGTCATGTCTTCATTCATATTCACACATATCACCAAGCTTATTGCCAATACCCCTTTCAGGGTCAATAAGGCCATAAGTTCTGCAAGTACCATCAAACATTATGTTTGTTACCTCAACCTTGATTTTGGTGAATTTTTTACTCCTTGATTGCTATAGCTTGTTATTCAAGTCTTTATTCCATGTACTGTATTACCAATTTATTACTGCATGTATATTTACCTGCTATATTTGTCTGTACCTATATGGCAATCATTAAAGCAATTTTATTTATGTTCACCTTTCTGCTCGTTTGCAACCGCGTGCCTAATTTAAAATCCCACCCGGTCACTCTCTTCCTCTTTTGATCATAACAGGGATGGGGACGTATGATCTTACCAGGCCATAGTTTCACTTAAAGTCTCAAGGGATGGAATACATGGCCTTACCAGGCCATAACTTCATTTAAAATCCCTAAAAAGGATTCCTATTTTAAAACCCATACCATTACAGTTTGCTTTTAAGACAGCAACTATTGAATCCTCATTGGAAGCTTTTGGAAGCATGGAGGTTTCTGGGGATAAATGGTTAAAAAAATGTATATATATATATATGTATATATATATATATATATATATATATATATATATATATATATATATATATATATATATATATATATATATATATATATATATATATATATATATATATATATATATACACACACACACAAATACATATACATACCTTTTTTTTCTTTTTTTTGAGTCATATCATCTATAAAGAGAATACTGTATATTCCATAGAGATGTTGCAACATATATATTTTAAATGATACTTCTATAATACAAGGCACCATTGTGAGACGGTGTGTGCACGGTGTTACAAACCCTCAAAGATCGAGGGCAATCAAACTTGGCATTAAACATTCTGACTGGCAGTGGTGTGCAGTGGGCTCTGCCCTCACCAGCACTCAGCACTTGCCTGTAAGACATACAGCTATGAGTCATGGTGACTGGTCCATGATACATTTCAGACAGCTGTGTCAAACAGCTGAGAAAAGCCAATTACAGCTAAATAAATGTTTTCCTTGCTGCAGTTTTCATGGCAGAGGATAGGAGCTATTACATGCTATTTTCTATGACATTGCAACACTACTGTCAATTAAAGAGAAACTGTCATTCAAATATCTTTTACTCCAGTGATATATGTATTACTGACATTTAATTGTCTCTTCAAAGGAAGTGCTGAAAATGTACGTGTTGGCAGTCAGGTTTATTTGGTTTTGAACTGGGCAGAAAGTAGTCACATATTTTAAACATTTTTGTTTTTCTTTTTAATAATGTGGTCACATGGCTTTGTTGATAAACAGACATGTCAGTGACATAACTGACATGTTCATTTTATGTCATAAAACGAAAACGAAAACGAAGAGCAGGTGGACCGATGCATTTTGCCCAAGAAGAGCTTCCTCAGGATCCACTTCAGTTTTCAATCTTTTTGATATCGTAGCTGATAAACAATGCAATCAATAAATTATTTCATAATCAAAATATAGTTACTGAATATCGTATATATTATACAGATGTTATCATTCTTAAACATCTAAAAGGTTTCTAACCTTTCTAACCTTATAAATGTTTATTTAATAATGATGATATCTGTATGTTAAAGACATGATATTCAAGAACTGTATTTAGATTATTAGATAATTTATTGATTATATTGTTTATCAGCTATAATATCATAAAGATTAAAAAGTAAGTGAATCCTGAGGAGGCTTTACTTGGGCAAAACACATCGATCCACCTGCTCTTTGTTTTCGTGTTCATTTTATGACATATATTTTTACATTGTATCTGCAGCTGGTAGTGAATATTTTTACGTGATGGCATATCTTTTAATCTAAAAAATAAAAATATGATTTTATGTCAATTTTTTTCTTATTTTTTCATGTGTTTATATTTTGGCACTTTAAAATCTCTATATCCCTCAGGTTCCTCTTTGTAGGAACATGCAGGCATTCTTCTTTTGATCAATGGTTACAGTTGGGGATTGTGCCAATGCATACAAGGTGACAAGACCTCCCACCTAATATTTGCCTTGAGACTTTTAATATACCTGAAATAAAAGCAGGCCAAAGTTCACACGACAGATTACTAAGACTTGTTGTAACCTGGGAGGTTTTATTTAAATTTTAAAAAATAAGTTTCACTTAAAAACGCCAAACCACCAAAAAACGATATTTCAATTTTGGAAGATGCTGGAGAGTTAACCACTTAAGCCCCGGACCATTTTGCAGCTAAAGGACCAGGCCCCTTTTTGCGATTCGGCACTGCGTCGCTTTAACTGACAATTGCGCGGCCGTGCGACGTGGCTCCCAAACAAAATTGGCGTCCTTTTTTTCCCACAAATAGAGCTTTCCTTTGGTGGTATATGATCACCTCTGCGGTTTTTATTTTTTGCCCTATAAACAAAAATAGAGCGACAATTTTGAAAAAAAGCTATATTTTTTACTTTTTGCTGTAATAAATATCCCCAAAAATATATATATATAAAAAAAAATGTTTTCCTCAGTTTAGGCTGATACGTATTCTTCTACATATTTTTGGTAAAAAAAAACGCAATAAGCGTTTATTGATTGGTTTGCACAATAGTTATAGTGTCTACAAAATAGGGGATAGTTTTATGGTATTTTTATTAATATTTTTTTTTTTTACTAGTAACGGTGGTGATCAGAGATTTTTATTGTGACTGTGACATTATAGCGGACACGTTGGACAATTTTGACGCATTTTTGGTACCATTGGCATTAATAACTCGATCAGCGCAATTAAAAATGCATTGATTACTGTAAAAATGTCACTGGCAGTGAAGGGGTTAACACTAGGGGGCAGTGTAGGGGTTAAGTGTGACCTAATGTGTGTTTTTTTTTACTGTAGGGGGTGTGGCTTTGCATGTGACATCACTGATCATCATTCCTTATGATAGGGAACAGACGATCAGTGACAAGCTCACTAGGAAGCACGGGGAGAGGTTTGTTTACACTTACCTCTCCCCGTTCTTCATCTCTGTGACCCGATCGCGGGACACCGGCTGTGATTGGGTCCCGCAGCCACGGAGCTCAGGACCGGGTAGCGAGTGCGCCGCCGGTGGCGCACCTGCGACCAACGGCTGGGCTCCTAAAGGGCAACATACCTGTATGTGCTTGTGCCCAGCCGTGCCATTCTGCCAACGTATATTGGCATGAGGCAGTCCTTAAATGGTTGAACTACCTTCAGGTTTCATATTATTACTACCACCTTCAGTTTTCTTGCTACCCGCTTCTCACAAATTTTCAATGGGATCTGTACTCTTAAGCTTTTGTACCTAGTAGCCCCACCTACCGGTACTTAAGTCCACAGGATCAGTTCATAGCTATACAAAGTTAACAACCACTACTTAAGACTGCTACTACTACTTAAGATCCCACAAAGTAATATGGGCAGAAATATTAAGAGCCAAATGCTAGTTTAGGCCTAGCTGCAGAGGAGGACTTGTCCAGCGAATACATTTTTGAGCTTACACCAAGATAAGCAATCACCACATGTCAAGCAATAGATTTAACATGAAGAGGTAGACCCCCCCCCCCCCCCCACACACTTAGCATTAAGGCATTTGAACACATTCACATTCATTGGGAACAGATGATCCGGATCCAGTAGATCCTTCAGAATAACTGTCTGTTGCCCCTCTGAGGTTGGTGTACCACATCTGCCTGGAACACCGGAATGCTTTCCACTCCAAACACGTCAGACAAACAAGAGAAGGAAGTACTGAAAGTCACAGGAGCACCCTACCAAAGGACTACTGCACCTTACAGGGGTTATAACCCTTCCTTACTCTATCCAAAATAGAAAAAAAGTTTTGCTATAGTTCTACTTTAACAATTAGGTGAGTAGTAGCACAGGAAAAGACTGATGTAACTGAATATCAGAAGCTACATGGGGAGGAACAATCACTGGCAGATGAAAGAGGGGAGGCTATCAGAATGGAGAATGGTAACAGGATGAGTGTCGGATTTTTTTTGATTTTTTTTACAAGAATATTTTTATTAGAGGATCTAAATCATAGCAATGTCAGCTCTTAATAAGTACAAATTGTTACAAATGAGTCATCTTAGATGATTTCTTTCTAACAAGCTTTGTCTTATCTTAATATTAGTGTTGTTGGAAAAGAAAATCATAAAAGAATTGGTAACACGTTAGAAGTGTGAAATATTTTGGTGACTTTATCAGACAGTGGGAGGGGGTGCACACTTCTCTTGTTTAATAGGCTAGGTGTAATTCTCAGTATCTGTTACTCCATACATATGGATTATCCCCTCTGTCCCTGTCCCCCAGGCAGTGCTGGGCCCCATTCACACTTCGCGTAGCGGGAACTCACGTTTCTGCTAACAATTTGGTGTGGACGATTTTTAACACGATTCCACGTGTCCAGTTAAGTCATACATAGTTAGAGTGGTCCAAGCTGGATCCATGTAACTATGGGGTTTATTTACTAAAGGCAAATATACTGTGCACTGCAAGTGAAGTTGCTCCGGAGCTTAGTAAATGAGGTAAAGCTTCACTTTGCAATGAACACTCAATCACATTCAAGGAAAATAAAAAACAGCAATTTTGCTTGAACATGTTAGAAATCAGCAGAGCTTCCCCTCAGATCTGGAGAAAACGCACTTGAAGTGCACAGTATATTTGCCTTTTAGTAACTAAACCTCTATGTATATTATGCTGATACCTAGAATTATTCTCTAACCGAGACAAGATATTTGTCTAAAGGATTTATACAACTGCTTACCTTTAGGCAACAACAAATGAATAACTTAATATAGTACTCAGAGGTTAGAAGCTCTGTTAGGCAGCAAGGGAAGAAGAAATCTGAGATAGCGCTAAAAACTAAAAAGAGAATCTTAAAAAAAATAAAAAATTGTATTAAACATTTTTTGCGAAATACAAATAGAAGGCACTTGTAAACGTTCTGTTCAAGAAGTGCAAAAGTAATAGAAACATAGGCATAACAATATTAAGCAGTGCTAAACTGATCAAAAGCCACATATTACCCATCCCAAAGTATAATTCAAAGGTTCTGACCTGTGTTACAATTAATAAGTGATAACAAATTTGGATTAAAGTGTATTGCTAGCAATTATTATTTTTTTGTATCCCATTGGAGTGATTTCCACTCCATTTCTGCCCTGGAGATACAACATTTAATGAAATGTCCCTAAAGCGAGAAACAATCTTCTCTTAGTTGTCCCAAAAACAAGACTCACCATTAGAAGATTTTCTCCCTCTATTCTGTAATGGTCAACACGGTCCGATAGGACAAATTCCAACGGATTCTCCGACCGTGTGTACAAGGGCTAAGACAATGAACAGTCCATGTGCTTGTTTTTGTTTGTTTTATTGAGGGAATTTAACTTGGACGGGTGAGGGAAATATGGGATGACTGGTGGATTGTATATCAATCAATTGGGACAACTATGTACACTTCTCTGTACATGTTACTTCTTGAGCCTCCTCCAGCATCCTTTCTTGCAGACTATACTTCTTCCTTCCTCCTGCACAACTCTTAATTCTCAGGACCAGCTAGCACATCTAAGGTTAAGCCTGTCACTGCCTCAGCCAGGCCTCAGCAATTGCCCTTTGCAGGCACGGACCGCGGGCCCCTATAATGTAGCAGAAATATAAGTCTTTAGTGCTAGCTATCCTACTGATGGACTACTGCTCCCAGTCACCCCTCTTCAGGCCCTGCCAGCCCTCATGGTTGCAGCTGCCCGACTCCACTGCCCATGACATTTGCAGTCCTCATTACTGCCTCTTTACCCATCACTGACTGTTCCCTCTCAGTCCTCTCAAGCATGCCTCCCCAGTCCTCCTGGCTGCACATTTCACTCCCCAGCCCTTCTATCTGCAACCTGTGGTTTCCTCCTGAAGACTTGCCCATCAGTACTAGCTCTTGCTGTCCTCTCTTGCTCTTCCTGTGCCTCCTGTCCAGAACCTTCACGCTTTCTTGAAGGGGTCCATCCTGCACCTGAGCCCAAGGTCACCCCCCCCAAACTGGGGAGCTCCATCAAAGGCCCCTGACAGCCTAGCTCTAGAGCAAATTTACATTTCTGTCTGATCAGCGCCCCATTTACCCTAATCTTTAATAAATTTTTGGTATGTATAGAGATGTATATTTAATTATTTATTTCTCATTAAAATTAATTGAGCTTTTTTGCCTTATATATTAGTAAATACCACTTTTTGACTTTATATTAATTTTATTTATTTTTTAGTTTTTATAGCACTCCACTTCAAGCCCCCTGCAGCCACCCTGTATTGGCTGTGTTTGCTGGCTGTTTTCTGGTGCTCGGAAGCATCTGTCTCGCCATGCCTAGTGTGCATGGTATGTCGGTCGAGCGGTGCTAGGGATGCCCGTAGGGGAGGGTTGGGGAGGAGAAATGGTCAGGGATTGGACCCCTAATATAGAGGTCGACCGATATGGGTTTTTCTCTGGCTGATGCCGATGCCGATATTTAGAAATCATGGCGGCCGATAGCCGATATATGATGCCGATTTTTTTGGGCCGATATGTTAGGCCGATTTTATTTTATTTATTTATTTTTAATCCCCCTTGATCTAACACACCTTTCCCACTGGGGCGTTTTTTAAGGCGCTTTTGGGCTAAAAATAGCGCCTGTAAAGTGCCTGCAAAATGGCTCCCCTGCAGTCTGTGTGAAAGACAGAGTGCTTTCACACTGAGGCGATGCGCTGGCAGGATCTTAAAAAAAAAAGTCCTGCAAGCAGCACGTTTGGAGTGGTGTATACCGCTCCTCCACCACTCCTGCCCATTGATATGAATGGGCACCACTGCCGAAGCGCATGCAATGCAATTTGGCAGCGGTGCTTCATGGGCGCATTTAACCTCTTCCTTGGCCGCTAGCTGGGTTATATGTGCCCCACTAGCAGCCAAATAGCACCGCTAAAATGATGGTAAAGAGCCGCTAAAACTTGCGTTTTACCATCAACGTCTGCCCGCTCCAGTGTGAAAGCAGCCTTCATAAGTGATACAGAAAATTTCTTACACTTAAAGCGGAGGTCCACCCTAAAATGGACCTTCCGCTCATCGGATTCCTCCCCCCCTCCGGCGCCACAATTGGCACCTTTCAGGGGGGAGGGGGGTGCAGTTACCTGGATAATCCAGGTAACTGCACCCACTTCCGGGCTAGCTCTCTGCGGAAAGGGGCGTACATTACGCCCCTTTCCGCAAGTGCCCGTCCCCTTCCGCAAGTGCCCCGCTGCCTGCTGGGAAACACACAGATCCCAGAGGCAGCGGGGACCGTCCTCATTGCGCAGCGCGGCTCACGCATGCGCAGTAAGGAACCGGGAAATTAAGCCGAAAGGCTCCATTTCCTGATTCCCACACCCAAGATGGCGGCGGCAGCAGCACTCGAGTGTCGATCTAGAGATCGGCTTCAGGTGCCAACATCGCGGGCGCGCTGGACAGGTAAGTGTCACTATTTTAAAAGTCAGCAGCTGCAGTATTTGTAGCTGCTGGCTTTAAAAAAAAAAAAAAAACGCGGAGTCCCGGCGGACTCCCGCTTTAATCATTTATTAAACAAAACAAACCTCCAATCAGTTTACTTGTATGTATGATCTAGATAAAAAAAAAAAAAAACCTATATATTAAATAAAAACGGGTAGTCAAAACTTTTGGACAAAAAAAAAAAAAGGGCTAACTTTACTGTTTTTATTTTTTTTTTATTTTTTAAATGGTGTATTTTTTTCCCAAAAAAATGCATTTGAAAGACCTCTGTGCAAATGCCGTGTGACATAAAATATTGCAACAACCGCTATTTTATTCCCTAGGATCTCTGCTAAAAAAATATATATAATTTTTGGGGGGTCTAAGTGATTTTCTGGCAGAAAATACAGGATTTTTACTTGTAAGCAACAAGTGTCAGAAAAGATTTAGTCTTTAAATGGTTAAACTGAGAACTTCTACACACAGAGATGACTTCATTCATTCAGAAGTGTAAACATTGTATCATTTAGTTCTTTTCTTGGCAGTCTGCCCAGAGAGGAGGAAAGTGTTGCTATGACGACTCAGGCAACTCACACTGACTTCTTACAGAAGTCATTTCAAAGTCCCGCTGTAGAATCGGCTTTTTATCAACACAATCGGCCGATGCCGATTATTTAAAAAACGGCAAATATCGGCCGATATATCGGTCGACCTCTACCCTAATAGCCAGATAACGAATCATTCACTGTAGCCTGTATTGATTTAACTATATCATTGCTCTTTCTTTTTAGTGTTAAAGCAATTTTGATCATCATCTTATTCTACTCCCCTGATGAAGCCAATGTTTTGGTGAAACTAGTAGGGAAGAACCTGGCCTGCTACCTACCATCCTTCTAGCTGGTCATCAACATTTGCTATTGATATGTGACCATTGATTTGTACTGATGGCTCCCTTTTTAAACCACATTTTTGTATATTTTGTATGAATAAAAGCTCTTTCTATATTAAAGTATTTGCTGATTTGTTTGTGGCACCGTGATAATCCCTCCCTTGTTGCTCTAAACTGTACCTAATTACTGGGATGAGGTGCCTTATCCATTAAGGACAGACCAGACACATTCTTTTTTGCAGTTCTTTTTATATATTTTGGGGGGGAAAGAGGGTTAGGGCCAGGACACCCTTATATAGTTGCAAACTCAATTGGCAGATTCCGAGACTTCCAGCAAGGCACAACTTCTGCATGTACAGGATTGCTGACTCCTATGGTAACAGTCCGTTAACAGTTCCTCAACGTATCAGTTCTTTCAGCTCTACTACAACTGCTCCTTGTAGTTCTTCAATACTGAGCGCCTAGTCTCTCACTAGACCCACTGATTCACTGACTATGAATCCCTTGAGCTCCTCCAACGTTGGTGGTGGTATCCCCATCCAGTGTCACCCCCTCTTCTCTGCTGGGTTCCTAGCCTAGCACTCCAGATACTCCTCACGCTTCACCCCTGCTAACTGGCTCGGTCCCTTGCTTGACACACAAGGCTGCTCTGCAAGCGTCTCCTCCGCTGGTTGGGTCCCTGACTTGATCACCGCCTGAAGTTTCCAGATTCTCCACCGTGCCCTTCGGTGAGACTATGGTTCGGTACTTGCTAGAGTTACTCACTGTGGTCCCTGGTAAGGGCGATTGGTCCCTTCATGGCGACAGCTTCCCTTCTACCTCCGACCACTGACGGGTTCTCTGGCCAAGAGAACCGGCATTTTTGGCTGGACTGCACACAGTCCCAACCCTGTACTGCCCTCTTACTTGTAGATAGGCTTTCACACAGCCTGGCAGTCAGATGCTCTCGGGATTGGCCCAATCTCTGGCCTAGCAGCTCGGGGCAGACGACACACGTCCACCCAGACGGCAGACAGGGTGGCACAGAACACAGATCACCTGACCTCACCCAAATATATAGGCTCTCCCAGCAGGCCAAGGGATTAATGAAAACCCCTGCCCATTGTCTGGGACACTCACACACCCATAACCTGACCTTGGTTTGCCCTTCTCATATCTAGTACCACCAAGTGCCTGGCCACCTAGTGGTAGAAGAGAAAAGTACAACAAGGCCAAACTTAGGGAGAAATCAATGGATCTCTAACAATTTAACTACCGTATGTATCGGCGTATAACACGCACCTTTTTCCCCTTAAAATCAGGGGGAAATCGCGGATGCGTGTTATACGCCGATCCCCCGCTGATTTTTAAAAGGCAAAGCTGAGAATTAAACTGACAAGGCTGCAAATGATGGACAAAGCTCGATATGACACTGACAAGGGTGCAATGATGGACAAGGCTGCAAATGACACTGACAAGGCTGCAAATGATGGACAAGGCTGCGTGACAAGGCTGCAAATGATGGACAAGCCTGCAAATGACACTCATAAGGCTGCATTGATGGGCATTTAAATGTACGTTTTTTTTTCCTTAAACTTCCCTCCTAAAAGTTTTTTTCCTTAAAATTACCTCCTAAACTTGGGGTGCGTGTTATACGCTAATAAATACGGTATATTAGCTACCCCTGACAAGAAATTTGGTGAGGAGTTCCCTGACTAAACCACAGGGCGCTACATTTATTTTGACACAAGAATAAAAAACATGGACAATCGGTATAAAGCAGGCTCATAGCAATCAACATTCTGGTAGGTCCAGGACTCCTGTCACTGTCACTTGCTCTGTGTCTGCTAGGCTGACCAGTAGCTGCAGAAGGGGTGGAACACATGGTCAGGTGACATCTTTGGATTTTCCCTTACTAATAGACCTAACAGCAATGGTAACCGGGACAAATAGAGGGTGAATCTCTCTACTGGAGTCACAGACAGTAAAAAATACCTAACGGGGGTTCCAACCCTCCACCACTCTATACAAAACTTAAAGAAGTTTGTTTTGGAATTAGATGCAGGCAAATTTATCATATATATATATATATATATATATATATATATATATATTATACCATGAAATCTGACATACCACATCATACTGTAGTAACTAGGGCACAGTGAAAGAAAAAAGTCACTTTCAAAGCATAGAACGATCAGCCACCATTTTATATGACTCATCTTGTGCTAAATGCAGCAAAATGCCTTTGATTCTTGAGCAGAAAAGTGGCATGACCTGGAGTTTCAGCTGTGCCTTAATAAAAGGGCAACCATCCAACTTAGAAATGAACTGTCAGCTCTAAGCGTAGCCAAAAGTTGGCTTACGTGCTTCCAAAAGCTACTCAATGAGAAGGGTTTGTTTTGTGATAAAAGCGTAGTTGATGGCTTCTTGCTATTAGGCACGGGGAATTCTTGTGTCCTTTGATGTTATGTTGCTGCGAGCTCTGCTGAAATGTAATGTTGTCCTCCTGGCAATATCACAGTATGGCTGTCCTATGTTAGCTTACGCTTCAATTTTGCTGTGTGATGAGCTGGAGAAATTGCATCCAGCACCCTGGTTACAGAAGAGAAAGGCAGGTGTCCTTAACACCTCTTTAATGACTGCTTTTACCACTCCTATAGAGCATTTTAACATATGTGTACTCTATGGGGCGATCAGATATAGGAAGACCCCTTTCACACTGGGGCGTTGGCGACAAAGCGCCGCTATCTTTAGCAGCACCTTACCGTAGTTTTATATATATGTATACATTTTTATACGTGATCACATACCCTCTGTTCTCAGCTGCATAAGGAGCTCAGAGAGCTGGGGGAGGAGAAACAGCAGCACTAGATCTACCCAGTGAAGGGTTGTGCAGGGGGTGGGGGGGGGTTATCGTTTCAGAATAAATCTGATCAGTGGAGAAGAGCAGGCACAGTTCCCAGGCACTGGAAAACTGACCATGGTGTGTTCTCCTGCTAGTGTGTTAATCTTTAATAAGAAAGAAGAGGGACTAGCAGGAACACCAGGGATTTCACACAAAGGAAGCAATAAAAAGAGAACTGGATAATCTTTCATACAAGTACATGGCACAGCAAGCACATATCAGAAATATGTAATATTGGGTTTACATACTCTTTACGTGGAATGTCCAAAATAAAATACAAATGCAAGTGATGCAAGTGGTTAAAGGAGATCTGTAGTCACATACACTTTTATTCTATAACATCTGCATTGTAATAACAATACAAAACAATAGTTTTTTTTTTTGGCAATCCAATATAAGATTACCTAAATCTCCTTTCATGTGGTGAGTCAAAGCAACTCCAAAACTGCAGTTTTTGTGGGCTGTTCCCGCTCTGCAGTGGGCAGGATCTACAAAAAGTGGTCCAAGCAAGGTAAACCAGTAACGGGTTCATAGGCAGCCAAGGCTCATTAATGCATGTGGTGAGAAAAGGCTGATCCCTGTAATGTGATCCAATAGAAGAGCTAATGTAGCCCAAATTGCTGAAAAAGTTAATTTCGGTTCTGACTGAAAGGTGTCAGAACACACAGTGCACTGCAGTTTGTTACATATGGGGCTCTGTAGCTGCAAAACTAACAACTTCCAGCACCTGGTGGATGTTCCAGCAATGGAGGACCTTAAGTCTTCGAAACCTTGAAGCTAGGCAAGACTTTGCTGTGTAGTTGCAGACCAGTCAGGGTCCTATGCTGGCCCATGTCCACAGCCAAAGCCACCTACAGTGGGCATTTGAGCATCAGAACTGGGCCCTTAAGAAATAGAAGAAGGTGCCTTTAAAGTGTTGACTAGACCTCCAATTTCTCCAGATCTCAATCCAATCGAGTAGCTGTGGGATGTGCTAGAAGAACAAGTCGAATTCATGGAGTCCCCACCTTGCACCTTACAGGACTTAAAGGATCTGCTGCTGGTGGCTTGGTGTCAGATACCACAGCATACCTTCAGAGGCCTAATTTAGTTTATGCCTTGATGGGTCAGGGCTGTTTTGTCAGAAAAACTGGGGCCTACTCCATATTAGGTGGGTGGTCATGTTATGGTGGGCGGCTATAATGTTAGGCTGATCGGTGAATTCTAATTTCGGTGTATACAGAGCAAGCCTTTTGTCCAAAGCTAGCCAATCAACACCTCTATGCCATCAAATCCCACAGTTGTGCAACTTTACTACGTGGTTACACACATATCACGTTTATTTGGAAATATAAATACATTGTGACTGTATCCTTTATGGGAAACAACATTAGCTGTGCAGACAGAATGGTAAAATATTTCAAGCCTTCAGAAAAGGGATCTTCGTTGTAAAAGCTAAAGAGATAAAAACAAGCAACCAAAAACAAATCCTCTAATATTTGTCTGCCTTGACAAGCACCTATTTGTATTTTGGAGATCAGTGTGTTTGAGACAGCTGTAATGCTCCATCTTGAAAGACACACATCTATCCTCCCTGCAGCTAGCAACAGACATCAATGCTTATAAAGAGAGCAGATTTAAGGCTGGAACATGTTTCCGAACCTGCTGAGGAAGTTTCATATCTCTAGGCCGTTGTATTCTCCGCTTCTGTAGTTGTCTCTACTGCCTTGTTTGGCCGTCACTACAAGTGACCTCTTCTTACATGCAATGACATCAAAGATCCAGTTTCATGTTAGAACTGTACAGGCTAACAAATTACTGCCCCGGGTACTCTACGGTTAAAGTGACATTTCTTCCACATTATTATAATTTATTTTTTTCGTTTTTATTTTTAAACTAGAATGCAGTTTGTTATTAATCCTTGCGCTGCAAGAGCTGTTTTTTGTGTTTTTTTGCACATATAACAATATAATTTTAGTACCTGAAGATTAGTTAAAACTCCCAAACATGATATATCTTCTAATAGCAGAGACCCTGAAGAATAAAATAGTGTTTGTTGCAATTTTTTATGTCACTTGATAATTTGCTAAATGGTTTATCAAGCACAAAATGTAAGTAAAAATAAATTTAAGAACATTGTAGGGCAGAAAAACAATATATATATATATATATATATATATATATATATATATATATATATATATATATATATATATATATATATATATATATATATATATATATATATATATATATCAGATGAGATTGCATTGAGTAAATAGATACCCAACATGTCTAGTTTAAACTTGTCGATGTCTACAGAACAATGACAAAGTTAGCTACCATATATTTTCCATAGGCAAATCAGGTCATCAATTTAGAGTTCCCATCAATAATGGCCCTAGAATTATTGCTCTCATTCTGGCATGTGTGGTGATCTATAACATGTATCGAAAGCAACGATTTTGCATGTTGATTTCCCGGACGGGTGAGTATACATTTGTGTGTGCATGCAAGTAAAAGCAGGGAGGGCTTCACATTTTTTTAGGGGAGGAGGGGTAGGGGTGGGTTTAAGTGTAACTTTATTTTTTTTACTTTCACTAAAAGTTTATTTCTATCAAATAGGGAACAAAAATTCCCCTATGTAATATATTTTTAAAACAGGTTCTCTTTATTAAAACATCTAGGGTCTTTTAGAGGTCTGCCTTCCATTGAAGCTAATAGAGTGCATGTCATGCTCCAGTAGCTTTTTCCCTGGATGCAAGGGCCAGGGAAAGTGTCACTAAAAACTGGAAATTATTTTTACATGTTGCTTTCAGGTTCAATCTAGTTAGGGTAAGTCAGCACACAGATGTTTGCTGGTATATCTCCCCTCCACCTGGTGGCGCCCACAGGTGGGACAGCGGAGCCCAGGAAGCATGATGGGGGAATCGTGATGGGGGCACACTTCGCGGGCATGTAAAACATACAGATGCAGAATTACTTTCATTAGAAAGCCGTCAGCAGCTACCGGGACTGTACGTAAAACCCCTTGATACCTTTGGGCTGTGGCAGTAAAAGGGTTAAGGGTGGTCACAACATTTGGCCAATGAAACAGAATAATAGTCACTTTACCAGTACAGTGTTGGATCAAATTGGTGCAACAGAGTCCATCACTGAATGGTAAACACTGAGCATTATGTGGTTGGCTTTATATTTGGTAGTTTATGAAGGAAGGAGGGAGTCCTCCTTCAATGAATTGCAGGTTATAGTTTATGTTAAAAGTGGGGTTTCAGTTGGAGGGTCATTGGTTAGTAGTATGGTTTGATACCACTGACAGCCAGTTCACAACAAAACACAGGGCAGGAAAGGTGCATTCCATGCGCACTTCCCGCACTATAGATGCATGCGTTGCCTTTGTAATCTGCATGCAGGTGCCAATGAGTTGTTACTGGCACCCCCATACCTATCTCGTAAACGCAGCACATTTATGGGCATCAAAATGCATGGCACCACAGTACCATGTGGGCTGGTACAGTGTGTCCTGAAGTTATTCTTGCACTACCTTGTGCTGTGTTCCGGTGCATTTTGCAGCCCATACTATCTCAACGTAACAAGTCCCACACTGTTCCAGTTGTGCTATCCTGTGCTTTGGTATGCCAATCTCCATAAACGTACACAGTATGGGTTGGGACACTTAGAATTCACATTTATCACAGAGATAGTTCCTGGAGAGCAGTTTTCAGAATAGATGCCGCCTAGTAAATAAGGTTCCCTTATTGCTACATGACAATCCATTATGTGGGTAGTGTCCTTCAAAAGGAAATATGCACTCCTCATTACAGATTTAATTATTATATTGGGTGCCAATTCAGCACAATCAAAAATGCAATCATAAATAATTCTGGTAAGCATTTCATGTCAATGTCATTGAGGCGTCAAAGGCCATAATTGTATCCATTTGGCTTGTAGAGCCTCTGTGTACATAACTAAGGTCCACTGATTAGTTATTAATACAAGTGGCCATTAGTATATCATGCAAGCAGGTCTATGTACACCAACGTGAAGTCACATCTTCACAAAGCCAAGCCCATCCTATGAGTAAGATGCTAAGACATCTACGAGGCTAAGATGGTAAGAGGCTAAGTAAGACAGCCTGGAGCAACTGCTAATGGACTCTCTTATTTCTTTGCCACCCAGCTCCCAACTCACAGCTTCAAAGTTTCCACAGCGGGCACCACCCATTGAATTTGGCATCCCATATGGGCAGTGTCAGGCTAAAGAAAGTAGTGAGGATAGACCTTCAGGCAGCAAGCCTGACTACATATTACAATGCCCCCCAGGCACTTGAAATGTATTTTCCAAACAGTGACAAAGCCAGGGACACTCAAAAAGAGGACTGTTCCCAGAAACCAGGGATAACCAGTCACCTTAACCAACAAAGAGCCAAAAAGTGTGCTGGAACTGCAACAACTCGGAATACAGCCAAAAAAAATTGGCAATAAGGAAGTCTGGAATTTCATTTATACATGATGTGCGGGTGGTTGTACACAACTCTTAACTTTCTAAGATGGGGAAGAGCGACAAAGTATGTGAGCAAGGGACACACCCCTGCCATACCCCCAGTAACAGAGGCCATAAAAATTAATGGTTAAACTTACAGATGTTTTTTTTTCACAGCCACTTTTCCATTATACTAGCTATTAAAAATAACAGATACTATACAGTAATTTAGATGTTGGGTGGAATGTTTTATGTGGTAATGCATTTGGTAGTTAAATAATACATTTTTATAGGGGTTGTATACATCAAACTAAAAAGGGGGACAATTGAGGACGGAAGAGGGACATTTGGATTTGGACAGTCCAAATCAGATACAGTTGGTAGCTAATAGTCTATGTTAGCAATACGCTGCTGCTCAAGGGAAGTCCACCATTATTAACACCCCACATGTTTGGGTGCCAACCCAATTCGTATGCATTAAAAAACTCAAAAAATTCAGATGGCTGCACTCAGATAAAAACATCCAGCTATACTGAGACACTAAAATCACCTGAATACAGCCCCTGGACACTGTAGAAGCTAGAAAAAGAGGGCAACATGTTTCACGCTTTCTCAGTGCTTACTCATGACTGTCAGCCCATGTTAGTTTAGAAGAAATCCATCTCCAGATGGCATCATTAACCACTCGCTGACCCACCACATTACATATACTGTGGACGGGTAGCTCATACAGGCATCATAATATACATGTACATTATGACTTTCTTCCAGGTTCAGGGCACCTGTGTACCCCTGCCCACCGGCCCTGCTGTGATTGAACAAATCGGAACTTAATCAGCAGGTCCCGGGCAATGATTTATGGCTGAGACCTGACGATCGGCTGTGTCCAATTACAGCTCAGAGCCGTGTGTTGACAAACAACATAGGGCTCTGTACAGAGGAGACAATCTCTGTGTTTCTTCTGCCTGCAAAGAAGAAACAAAGTGGTTCTAGTAAAAAAAACATTGCTAAGCACACACCTCTTGGTTACCCTGAGATGTTAACTCCTTCCCAGCCATTGTCATTAGTACAGTGACAGTTTACAGTATTATCACTGATCACTGTATTAGTGTCACTGGTGATGTCAGTGTCAGTTAGCCAGTTCCCACAAAGTGTCAGTTAGTGTCAGATTTCCTGCTGCACTATCACAATCCCACTATAAGTCGCTGATAGCTGCCATTGCTAGTATAAAAACAATAATTCAATAAAAATTTCAGGATACTGTATATATCATCGTTTGTAGACACTATAATGTTCAAGCAAACCATTTATTATACACGTATTGGGATTTTTTTATCAAAGACATGTAGCAAAATACATTTTGGCCTACATTTATAAAGAATTTCGATTTTTAATTAGTTTTATTGGATATGTTGTACAATATTGTTTTTTTTGTGTTCAAACTTTTCGGTCTTTTTCGTTTTTATATAATAAAGAATAAAAAACCCAGTGGTGGTCAAATACCACCAAAAGAAAGCTCTATTTGTGTGAAAAAATTATAGTATAAATTATTTATTATTATTATTTTTATTATTATTATTATTATTATTATTATTATTATTATTATTATTATTATATAATTAATAATTATTCCTTTCATTTGGATACTGCGTTGCATGACTGCACAATTGCCAGTTAAAGTAGCGCAGTCCCAAATAGAAAGAAATGGTCTGGTCATGAAGGGGGTAAAATCTTTTGGAGCTCAATTGGTTAAGTATGTCTGCAAATCAGGGGTTCTGACTTCACTGGATCCATAATTGTTCTATTTCAGTGACCCAGAAACCACCAAATACTGAGACAGTATGAGAGCCAGCAACTACCATCTTCAAAGGAAGGTCTACAATAGGACTGCACATAATTCTTCAGCACGGTCCCAATTTAATAAAATAGAGGGGAGACGATTTTTTTGTGAGTAGGCTGAAAGTTATATAGGTAAAATCCAGTTGAAACCAATTTTTCAATTCTGGATAGACTCCGATGTGTAGAATAACCTATAGGCTCCAAAGCCTCCAATGAGGTCTTTACAAATAAATCACGTTTCGTGGAAATTCATTTCACAATTGTTTGCCTATTGTTTATCATGAAGAATCAATCAAGGTAGCGCACACTTACTTGACTTTGTTGTTGATGCCAAACTTGATACATAAGGTCTGTTGACCGATACAGACCATTATTACATATCCCTTGTCAGGACATGGGCTACAAAAATTTCCCAGAGCTAATATAGGACAGAGAGCGAGAGAGAACATGCAATTCCAAACAAAAAAAACTCCCAATGTTTTTTTCTCATTATGTTTCCTTTAAAGGGTGAAAGGGTCTGTCCACTTAAAACGCATGCTTTAGTTATGAGTTCACACGCTGTACAAAATCAACCACTGATATCCTATATTGTTTTGGGACTCGAGTGGCAATGTCTCCCTGCTAGATTTCCAGGTTCTCTTCTGCTAGTTCTATTTCTAATAAAAAAATTTGATGAAAAATCAAGAATAAATGAAACCTACTGTACGTCTGAAGGCTGCAGGGAGGTAGGTGGAGCAAAGCGCTCTGGTGCAGACATCTCACCCTATGTGGCCCCGAGGCATATACGCAACAAATTTGTAATTTAACTTGCCAAGCATTAACCCAAAACCAGACACTTTAATATTCATACCTGGCCCAGAAGAACAAAAAAATTTATTTTTATGAGGATTTCCAGTAATAAAATCTGAAGCTATGACAAAAATATAAGGATATACGAGCCCTAGCTGCCGTCACGATTTGCTAGGGGAAAAATACATCTCTTGTATTGCTGATAGAAATGCAATCATTCTACAAGATAAAATAAATACCTTTGCCGTGGAGTGTGTAAAGGAAGCCTGCAATCATCTAAATGAAAGGAAAGGCTTCGCTGGGAAATTCTGTGTGGCGATATGTTATGTATTGATGCTGCAGGGTAAAAATAACACTTGGACGGCAAAGCATTGGGGGACCCATGCATTACAGGCTCAGCCAGGAGAAAACAGCAATATATCCAGTCAATGACATTTTCCTGCTTTGCTCTGTTCTATATATAGAGCTGGAAACATGATTTAGCTTGAATGTTCTATTTTCCTTAGCCCATTGCAACTTACTAAAGTGAAACATCTAGAGTGGTCACTATTCATGATATTTTTAAAGAGGCACTCATTGTAAAGATTCTGGAAAGTTGTGTTCTCTCTACTATGGAAAAATACCAATACTATATGTACATCCTCTCCAGCACTAGCTTTATTAAGCCTAGGGATAGAATCTCCCCCCCCCCCCCCCCCCCACACACACAGGAAAGTGATGATACAACTGCAAGACAACTTCTCCTCCCAACATTAAAGAAGTTATTGCTAGAGTGAAATCACAAAGCCTTATGGAAAAAATGCTAGCACACAAGGAAGGAAGGATACATACTTATCATAAGTATTGGGATAGATGGTTAACCATCCAAGATAACCTCTAGTGTTGAGTTTTATGATACCTACAACACTCAATTATTAAAAAATACAGCGCATCTAAGATACTATGGCAGTTACAGTGCTAAAGGATTAACAGCTAGAGCTATAAACATGACTTACTATGGTTACTATTAAGACTTAGTACAAGCAATCTGTATTTCAGCTAAGACATTCTATGAAATGTAATGCCGTCTACACGCGACAAACTTTCCGGCAGACTAGGTCCGACGGTCTTCCCTACAGACTTTTCAGCGGAGTTCCGAAGGACTTCCGAACAAATGGACTTGTCCACACACAATCACACCAAAGTCTGATGGATTCGACCATGACGAAGTATGACCGGACTAGAATGAGGAAGTTCATAGCTAGTAGCCAATAGCTGCCCTAGCGTCGGTTTCATCCGTCGGACTAGCATACAGAAGAACGGATTTTTCAACCGGACTCGAGTCCGTCGGAAAGATTTAAAAAATGTTCTAAATCTAAAGTCCGTCTGGTTTTTGGACAGAAAAAGGTCAGATGAAGCCCACACTCGGTCGAATTGCTGCCGAAAAGTCCGGCCATGTGTACACGGCATTAGAGTTAGTATTACTTGGTTTTGAAACTAAGGTATTGGTTATACTGCATGATATACTTAGAATGACTGCCTTCCGGATGGTAAACACAGTTCCTCAGAGAATGACTGGCAAGCCTGCTCACAGAATGCTCCCAAATGGGGTGACAGGCTTCTCCCTCAAATGCCAAATGCTCAAACTGTTTTATGGGGAACCCTGACATTCTATGTGGTCTCAACTATTCATGTAATGAACCGAGGATACTCCAGTTTTACTTTTATTTTTTGCTCCATGTCTGTATTCCTTTCTTTTCTGTACAACTCCTTTGTATTCAACTACTCTGTATATCTTGTATACCATGAAAATCTAATAAAAATTTCAAAGTAAAAAAAAATAAACAAAAAGGCACTCATCCCTCTGTTGAACTCAGACCAGAAGTTTGGTTTCTGGTATTGAAAGTCCAGCTCTTGTTTTCTTAGCATTGAGAGCCCGGCTCTAAATTTTTTTGAGCAAGGCTTTCATGGCCAAAAACAAATTCAAGTGTGCGCCAATATGTCCCTAATCTTAAAACTGAGCAGTAGCCACATGCTAATAGAATGTGTCTGAAGTTATTGCATGTAATAACAGCATGCAATGGTAATTAGCAGCTTCTAGCTTATGATATTCTCATATTAAAAGAAGCATAGACCCAAGAAAACACGAAAAGCATAGACTTGAATGCAAAACATACAGTAATCTTCAGATTGAAAAAGGCTTGCGGCTTCTGTCACCCTCCTTGGGCAGCCTCTGCAATGTCTGGCAATCGTTGTGCATGATTTGACAATGATGATCCATGCATGATACATGTGTATAGGCAGGTTGGGTTGTGCAAGTTAGGCCGGGGGAAAGGGTTAACTAAAAAGTTTAGTTCCAAGGTTTTTTGGTCCTAGCCAGCCCACCTGTGCTATAAAATGAGGGAAGGCTGAGGCCCAGGAGCCCTTTTTGGTTTGTTCTGTTCCTACTTGCAGTTGGAGGTACGGGGACTGCTGTGCCTTGCAGGCCGCTAAAGGCACTGGAATTTGCGGAGACATCCAAGCCATGGAGAATGCCAATATGAGTTCTCACCTCATGGGGGTATGCCTGGGCAGCCACACTACAGTACATAGTTTAGAGGAAGAAGGACGTTGTTCACATTGAACTGTTATTCTGCAACTTGTTCAGTATAGTTACATTAACTGTTCTGAGCCTGGTCTGAAGTTATTCAAAGGGGTGCTTGTTTCTTCTGGCATATATAAAGAACAAGGCATCTGTAAAGCACAACAGGGTATGAAGTGACATCATTACAGAGGGAAAAACAGAACAAGAGGATTGGGAGTTTGCACGAAGCACGTGGTTGCAAAAGAATGACTAATAAGAATAATTGGGGGAACTGAACGGTAGGGAGGGGCCAGGAGCACAGAAAAGGGACCAGAGAAGAGGAGGATTCAGGCTGCTCTGTGCAAATTCACTGCACAGAGGAGGAAAGTATAACATGTTTGTTATTTACATAGGAAAAAAAACAAGACTTTACAATCGCTTTAAATTACCGTTTCTCTTTTGTTCAACAGTGAGATCCATAGATCATTACTGGTTGGGTAACAATATATTTGTGCTGGGGCACTTCTGCTGTGTGTGACTGTGGGCTCATCCTCCTACAGCCATAATGTGCAGTTTTGTGCTCCTTTATTTTTTTTTATGCTGGGAGGTGTTTGAGCCTGCTGCTTTCCCTCATTAAGTACTTTGCCACGCTTAAGCAAGAGAGAGAGGCCACGGGCTTGGTGCCCTGCTTGCTAGGCTACATTGCCATGGCAACCATTTTGCATAAGGGCAATTTCCCCAATCTTTGCTATAATCCATTAAATTGGGCATATTATGATTGCTCTTTAAGTGGGACACTTATGCCAGAATATGCAGGAATGAGAAGAATGGACAGAAGGTGGGTGAGGATTAAGTGCTGAAAAGTATAGGCAAAGGGGAGAGAAGGCTGTCGAGACAAAGTAGGCTGAAAGTGCTTTAGACAGAGTGGGGTGGAAGGTGATTAGGAAAGAACAGTGAAGAAGACAGAAAAGGTGGACAAAAAGCTGTTTGGACAGAGTGGATTATAAGGTGGTAGGGACAGACTAGGGCAAGAAGTGGTAGGGGATAAGAAGTGAAGATGGTGGACAGACTGATGCCTGAGCTAAGTAGGTAGAAGTGGGCAAAGAGTATTTGAAATTAGGATAAAATGGACAAAAAGTTGATTAACAATGTCACAGAAGCAAGTGTAAACAAAGTAGGGTAGAAGGTGGTGTGAACAGAGCGGGATAAAAGGCGGGAGGGACAGAATGGGCACAAAAGGTGATACAAACAAAGAACAAAGTTGGGAAGGTGATAGGGGCATGACAGATGGATAATGAGGAAGCCATTGTAGGGAATTAAGCTAGATGGTGGAGTAGGTTAAAGAGTTAGCCTGCCCACACATGATTAGAGTTCTCTTATTCAGCCCCGCTAAACAACGTGGATAAAGGAATCTCCCCTGCCAGCTGTTGTATTCTAATAGCCAGTACCTGCGGCTGTCAGAATACCCAAACAGCAACTGCAGCTGATTGGCTGCAGTCACTGTTCGCTGACAATCTTCTGCCTGGCTCCTTTGATCTTCAAATAGAAGGATGTCGGGTGGCATGGTACTATTAGGGCCACCCAAGACTCGAATTTCATCTGGTTCGCCTGGAACTAGTCAACCGTGTATGGCCAGCTTAAGAGTAGAAGTTACAGCAGAAAGCAGGAGAAGTTCGATCCCTGTAGTGAGTATACTTTCTTTCTTACAACCCTTATCCCAAAAATGATGATATTATGTGCTGTAGATGATGATATATGTAAATCTATCAATCTAAATATGACCAGTTCCAGGGAAAGCCTTCCACATCCTAAATGAACATCAAAACAAAACAGAAAAAAGCCTCTCAAAGGCAAAGAGGCACCAGGACTTTCAGGGATGTAGAGCTGTCACTGAGGTGAGCACATTCACAATGTTATAATAAAATTTAATGTAGAAATAGTTGAAAAAACAAACAAACACAATTTAGGTATAGAAACATCTAGTAAGTATACAAATGTATATTTGACACAGCAGCTCAGTATTACAACTTTGAAGTTTATCATGAGGCTAGTGTTCACTTCTAGTGTACATATATACCAATGCGTTTTGCAGAGTATTTCTGCTTCTTCAGGGAATTTTTTGATATGCGTCTAATGAATTATCAGATTTAAAAAAAGGATGTTATAATACACACAACAATTTTGTAATTTTACATAAATACAATCAAAGCCAGGGCTAGATTTTGTATTTTAGTGTTTTTGGATGTTGCAGTCTTCACTGTCTACCCTGTCTGGTGTGCAGTCCAGTGTTCATCTAATTTAGCCCTGGCTTTGACCGGGGGAAGTGGTTGATTCATAATCCTCTTTTTCTCGTGTATTGGGAGATCCACATATATACCTTGTTGATAAAGTGGGTGAGCATACTTATTGATGTATATGTTATAACTCAATGTATTGTGTAAAATTACAAAATTGTTGAAGTGAACACTAGCCTCACGACAAACTTCAAATTTGTAATACTGAGCTGCTGTGTCAAATATACATTTGTATACTTACTAGATGTTTTTATACCTACACTTTGTTTGTTATATTGCAGAAGGTTGGCATGGCTGTGCAAATCGTGGTTGGTATATGTCAGCTCTTTAAAACGCTATTGCAGGCACACCTGTGCGCCCGCAGCGTGTGTTCCAGAGCCGATGGGCATGCGATCACTTGTGACAGATCAAAAACGGGGATGTGTGTGTGTAAACATACAAATCCCGGTTCTGTCAGGGGAGAGGAGCCAGAGCTTGTGCTCCTACAAATATATATATATACTCTGGATCCAGTGTGGCCTATATCTACGGTGCATTCTGTGGTTTCTAATACACTTCAGGCGGTGTACACAATATCGAATACAGTGTGTACAGTTTCTACTACACTTCTGGTGGTCTACACAGTACACAACACAGTGCAGCTGTAGTACAGTTGCTAATACAGTGCAGATGGTGTACACAGTATCTAATACAGTGTGTATAGTTTCTACTACACTTCTGGTGGTGTACACAGTACAGAATACAGTGCAGCCACAGTACAGTTGCTAATACAGCGCAGGCAGTGTACACAGTATCTAATATAGTGTGTATTGTTTTTATTACACTTCTGGTAGTGTACACAGTACACAATACAGTGCAGCCGTAGTACAGTTTGTACTACTTTTCTGGTGGTGTACACAGTATCTAATACAGTGTGTACAGTTTCTACTACACTTCTGGTACAGTGAAGCCTTAGTACAGTTGCTAAAAGAGTGCAGGCAGTGTACACAGTATCTAATACAGTGCGTACAGTTTCTACTACCCTTCTGGTGGTGTACAGTGTAGTGTGGTGTTGCAAAACAAAATATACATCATGTCTGGAAGGCCACCAAGGAGAGGCAGATGCTCACAGGTCACTAAAAGAGGGCAAGCAGCCTCTGGTCTACAGTCAACAGTGCTGGTTGTGGACATGGTGCATCCTCTGCAGGTGGCCGTGGGGCACGCTTGTCCTTTTTTTCTGCTGCTGGCCCTGTTATTGAGCCAGAACATGCAGAAGAGTTGGTGGAGTGGATAACAAAGCCGTCCTCATCCTCCTCGTCCTCTGTCACCCAAGCTCAGAGTAGTTTGCCTTTCAACACAGCTGCCAAATCGGCCTGTTCCACCATCTCCTTGTCCACAGTCACTCCTTCAGTAGACTTCCACGGAGGAGTCCCCAGAATTATTTGACCACAGTGTCAGGTACATGCTGCTGATGTTGGTTCCCAGGTTGAGGAAGGGAGTAAAGTGAGCCTAGAGAGACGGGGTGCCCAAGAAGGACAAGAAACTGGCAGCCATGTTCTCCCAGCTACAGCATACTGCCAAGTTTGCTCCAATGATGAGGAGGGAGGAAATTATGAGGTCACTGACTGTACTTGGGTGCCTGAGAGAAGAGAGGAGGAGGAGGCGCAACTCCAAAGAGGGCACTGCTGACTCCCCATGGACTTTTAAAAGTTCCTTGGTGTGGGCCTTTTCCACATACGTGCAGCAGATCGCACCATTGCTGTTTGCAACCTATGTCTGAAGCGGGTCAAGCATGGCCAGAACAGCAGTCTATTGGGCACTACATGCTTGACCAGAGATATGACCTTCTAATGAGACCATTGCTAATAAGAAGGGAAACCAAAAGACTGACCTTTGTTTCTGGTGGGAACACAATATCTCTATCAGTCTGAAGGTCATGTGTTTGTGTCATTGCAGGTAAGAGGGAACATATTTAAGGCAATAAACAGGGTAAAAGTGCTTTAATTTACATCCATGTGATTAGTAAAGGCTGCTGTGTGATTAATTAACATCTCAAAACATGTACAATTGTTTATTATTTTATATGAAGACATTATTCCTCTATATGTGAATGTTATTATTATAGATATAGATGTGTATTATTTTGTATGAACACAATAGCAGTTGCTACCCAGTCTATCAGTCTGACGGCCATGTGTTTGTGTCATTGCAGAAACTTTTCAATAAAAAACACTTCTGATTTCACCTGGCCAGCTCCCTTCGCACATGGGAATTATTGACCATACTTTCAGCATATGTGCAACAAAATTGGCGCCCAACGTGGGGCCGGGTGAAGAAAACGCAAAAGGGTCAGAGAAGTGGAAAAGAGCGGTTACACTGTCCAAAGCAAAGCTGAGAGGTGATTAGGATATTATCTGTTGATGCACAGGATTCGTATACAGATAGATATAGAAAACAGATAGATATCAGAAAATCAGTGGGCACCTGATTCACATGACAGTTGGTGATCTTATTGAGACTTGCCAGTTTATCAAGGCCTCTGAAGCAAGTATGGCGAAAGGAAGACCTTTTGCTGTCATCAATTTAAAAATGACCTTTCTTTTTTTTTCTTAATATGGTACATTTTCTCAGTTTAAACATTTGATATTAATAATAAACAAATGCAGCTCTATGTAATGTAATATATTACTCACTTGAAAAAAAAATATATATAATTGCCGTGGGCAATGCACGAGTGAATGTTGGAGAAACTTGAATTCCCAAACAACGATTATAAATGGTGAAAAAATATATAAATGAAATACTTGCTGTCAAGCAAGTGCACAGTGAAATGAATATAAAAAAATAGAAGTAAACTTCAAAAGTCCACAGTGAGTAAAAAAAAAAAAAAAAAAAAATATATATATATATATATATATATATATATATATATATATATATGTACATATATATATATATATTTTCAAACTTATTTTCAGCAAGTTCACAGTGATATATATATATATATATATATATATATATATATATATATATATATATAAATAAATATATATATATATATAAATAAATAACATCAAAACATCAAAAATTCTTAATTTCAGCACAATTTCAGCACATCCACACACAAAAAAAAAAAATATATATATATATAAAAACGTATTTTCACAGTGGAAAAAAGAAAAAATTATATATATATATATATATATATATATATATATATATATATATATATATATATATATATATATATATAATGTTTATGTCCCATAAAGTAACTCTATGATGATGATCCAAATGATATAAACCGTCACTTCACACATGTGCACCCCCCCCCCCACCCCGTGTGACGGCGCTCACTTCCAATTGTGTGTTCGCACAATTTGGTTTGGTCCACAACAGCAGCTGAACCACCTCTGGGCTCTAAGCAACAGGATTTACAGGCTCCCCCAGGTGTAATCCAAAGATTTTATACACAGATTATGGGAGTGTGAATATGCTTAGCGTCTGTGAATTGGTTCTCTTACATTTTAAAACATTCTTTAGACACTCTTCATTGGTAGCTCGCAAGACATCTATCTATATAAAAAATTGATATATTTTCTATTGTGAATAAAATATTGTTTTTTGGGTCTTTGTAAATCATTGCATTTTGTTTTTATGTACATTTTACACAGCGTACCAATTTTTTTGAAATTGAGATTGTACTGTAATATGCTTTTTGGTATTCCTAAACTTTTATATGCAGCCTAATGCTGCGTACACACGACCGGACTTTCCGGCAGACCGGGTCCGATGGAATCAGTCCGTCGGACAATCCGATCATGTGTGGGCTAATCCGATTGTTTTCCATTTAAAAAATCTGACGGACCTTCAAATCTGTCCAACAGACTCAATTCCTATGGGGAAAACCGTTCGTCTGTATGCTGGTCCGATGGACCAAATACGATGCAAGGGCAGCTATTGGCTACTGGCTATTGAACTTCCTTTTTTAGTCCCATCTTATGTCATCACGTTTAAAACTAACAGACTTAGTCCGTTCGTGTCTGGCCAAGTCCGTTCGTTCGGAAAGTCCGTCGGAACTCCTCCGAAAGTCTGTCAGGAAGACCATCAGACCTAGTCTGCCAGATAGTCCGGTCGTGTGTACGCGGCATAAGTTTTTACTTACATGAATTTTAACCTGCAGTTTTCCCTGTTGCTATTCATGTGTACTGGTGCTGGAAATTGAATATGCACTATACACTGTGACTTTTAACAGCATTTTTATGTATACTACATTGTGATACTTTATGTTGTTTACGTGCTTTATACATTTTGATTTACAAGCACATTTTTTTGTAATCATTTGCTATAAATCAGTGTTAAGTACTGCATGTATAGAATTTATTTTATAGGCAATATATATATTTACAGGTTGCAATATTTCTAGGAAGAAGTGAGTAAAAGAATACGCTTGGGAACTGTTAGGATTTAGCATGCGAGGCTGAAGCGGAAATTTTTTCAAGACCACTGATTTTAAATAAAACAGTACAAACCAAAGGTATTAATGTCTATCCCCCAACCACCCTTATTTATAATAGCATAAAGCATATAGTATATTGTATAGACATCACATTGCATAGCTACCTGCTTGTTTCTGTGCTGTGTTTCACCCCTGGGGAAACGCTCTGGTTTAAGTATTGACACACTGTATTAATTTCATGTAAATATAAAAAACTTTTTAATTAGTCACATGGGTATAAAAAAAAAACAGGAATTAGGACTCCTACTTGCTGCATGCTGTCGTCAGTTCTTTCTCAAAGAACTTTCTGGTTCTGACTGCTTAAAAGAATAAGCACATCCTGTGTATGGCCACAGAGAATAGCAACCTATGACTGTGCATTGTGCTTCTGCTTAAAAGAGAAGTATGGGATTTTTTTTTTTTAAGAATCATACTTACCTAGGTGCATACTGCATTGAACCGATGCTGCATCCACCTAGGTAAGTATGATTCTTAAAAAAAATCCCCCACCAGCTCTAAGCCCACGTACACACGGTCAGAGATTTTGCCAACCAAATCCGTCGGATTTTGCCCGTCGGATTTAGTCCGACGGATTGTGTCCGAAACTGTTGCATACACACGGTCGGGCCAAGTTGGCGAAAAATCCGATCTTTCAGAACGTGATGACGTAATTTCGTTACGATGGGACTACATTCAGGCTAGTAGCCAATAGCTTTGATGTAGGAATTTGATCTGAACATGCGTGGCACTTGGTCCGATGAAAATGCTCTACACGTGATCGGATTAGGTCCGTCTGGCCCAGTTGGTTGGGAAATATTTCCAACATGTTGGAAAATTGGGTCGGACGGAGATTCGGACGGAATCAGTCCGATGCATACCACACACAGTCGGATTATCTGACGACACGGTCCGATAAGACTCTTTCCGACAGATTCTCCGACCATGTGTACAAGGGCTAAGACTGAGAATTGAGCGATCAAACACCACTGGAGCGCTGGGCTGTGGAGGGGGAGGGAGCTGCTGGCTCAGGCTCTCAGCCACTCGCTGAGAGGCTGTGCTAGGTGCCGGTCCAGGGTTGTGGGCAGATCCCGACTTCATTGTCCCAACCTAGAACAGCTTTGTGACGTCAGCTGTCAGCAGGCTTCAGACTGAAGAACAAACTGCACTCCTGTGATTCACAGGAGAAGTACAGTCAAACAAGCTTTGCCTGTACTTCTCCTTTAACAAGCAACAAATGAGGTGGGAAACTTGGCACTGGACTATGTAGTTTGTTGGTTGTCATGCATGCAATGTATAGACTGCATCTGAAGCCATTGCAACCTACGCATTCTGCAAACAAAAGGGAGATTGGGACATGCTGAAAATTTAGTTAACATACATCTAAAACCAAAACTTTTGTTTCTTTCATTTTGGATAGATTAGGGACCACCTTGGAAACCTGAAACCTAGGGTGATATAAAATTCTAATCTTCTCCTAAGCTCCTTTCACACAGGTGGTCGGATCTGCTTGCTAGTTTTTCAGTTGGACCTGATTGTAAACTATAGACAGGGGGATGTAAAAGGATGTTTACATCCAGCTGCCCATATATCGAATATGGGTCCAGAAAGCTCAGCTTTTTAAATAGAGCAAAACAATGAACAGACACGGATGTCATACAAGTAACTTTTCCCCACAGAACCCAAGGTTGAAGCAGTCCTATTGGGTCTCAATGACTGGGCATCAGTCCCCACTCTAGAGCCAGAGAACCCAAAGTAGATGGAGCACAAACCCTTGGAAGGGATAAAGAATGCCCTGCTATGCAACGATAAAGGGTTGGACAGTACCTCCACAGAGGAAGCTTGTGCCTGTCCCAGGGCAACAAAAAGGCCAGCAAATATCAGGTTCCCCATGATAGGCATGCATAATCATGGGCTGGTAGTGGCTCATAGCAATGAGTAGTGCTGGTTGGACTGTGGTCCCACAATCCCTGTCCTGTATCTAGACCTAGGAGAGGGAAGGATCCTGGCACGTACTCAGTTATCTTGTTCGCAAAGGTTCTTCAACCTGTTTGTTAAACTGGAGCATGGGATGGAGGCCCTTTTTGACACCCTGGAATGGAAAAGATCTAAAATCTATGACCAAGGTCATAGATCAGGTACTAAGACCTTTCCAGAATGATTTTTCACATAATTCAGCAGAAGTTTGTCCACTGCTATTAGGAGTTTAATTTGGGTTGACATATATTTAAAGATAGATTGCTGATTATCTAACCCCTCGGAATGAACCTGATTTTCTATGTCCAGCTGACTCATCCGGTCACTGTGAAGCTGGTGCAGATGCCAGATCCCTTGTATAATATATGATGGAACTGTGGAGTTGCCAATTTCTTTCACTGTCACTTTTGCCAGTTTTCTGTATCTTTTCATCACTCTCCCCCTTAGTGTCCATGTCCCTACCATCATTAGCTTAGGTTGTTTAATCCATACATATACATATATGTTATTATATACTTATACTTACTCTGTTGCTCTAGACAATTCTGATACACCTACTTATGTTTACAGCTGATATCTCCTATGGACAATGTGAGACCTCTAGGGACACATTTTCCATCCGTGCCATGCTCGCCCTCCAGTAAGCCCTTGGTGGGGTCTTGCTTGGCTTTGCCTCCGCAGTTTCCGCGGGAGACACTTGTCGCTGCTGCCCTCTGGGAATTGCTCATTCAGTGTTCTGGTCTTGCCTAGTGGTGAGTATAGGATCCCTTGTACCAAGGCCCCACTTACCATGTGTTTATGCAATCAATATTATGCCATATATCAAACTTGTATTTTTCCATCGAAGGTACATTTCACACACATCCACCCCTGAAGAAGCAAGCTGTGTCTCACGTACACCTGATGCCTGTGTGTTATATGACTGCTATTTTATCCATGTACTGCTATTTGTATGTACCTTTAGCTGCTTTGAATTTGTATATGATATTCATGCAAGTGTTATCTCTGTTTGAATAAACCTTTATACTATATTTACTGCTGCTATGCTTATTGGCCCAACTGTGCTCAACTCACTCAAAGTCCCAGGGCTCATTTCTCTTTTGTTTGTTAGTTGCTAGGACATGTGTTCATGTTTGCAGTGTTATGATTTTCTTGTATATTGTACATTATTTAGAAGTCTTATTTTTATTTGTTAACATATTTGTTATGGTAATGTGAACTGGTGTGAACCAAAAGATGTGAATGTGAGCCACTTAAGCTATGCAGGAACACTAATCCTGTGGTCACCGCTGTGAGTGCTGGCCAGTGGTAATGTAAACTGGTGCTTACGTTTAAGTACCAGGTTTTGGAAGGGTATGTAAGGGGGGTTTCCCTTTAAGATTCATGCATGTCCCCTCTGTGCATGTGTGGTGCTCAATACTCCAGCCCTCTCATTCTATTAGTTGGGAGAAGAAGGAGTTCAGGCTCTGGGTGCAGTACATGAAGACATATGTTAAGTACAGGGTGGGAGTTTATCCCACTCTGGGGAAAGGGACACACTAGGCCTTGGGCCTGAAGAGGAACATCTGGCACTATCTGCTGCTAATAAGTGAGCACCACAGCAACCCTTCTGTGTAGCTTTTTGGGACATTTATACCGTTGTTAGCCAGGAAGTGAATCCTATTAATTTTGCACTTTGGACTTTAGTCATGTACCAAGTGGCCTGGGCCCCCATGTATAAGGGACATCAGGTGCTCGGTTTGATCGTGGAGGTGCAAGTCCTTTTGCATGAGTGAGCACCTGGCACTCAGGGAGTTGCAATGATTATAGAATAGAGAGTTTATGGTCTATGATCTGCTATCATACACAGAGAGAGGGAGACAACATTTTCTTTTATAGACTGTAGTGCACCGGGAATGGAATACATCTTTCATTTCATTTTAGGGGGTACCAGGCGGTTTAATGTTCACAGCATGGCCATGACTCCCAGCTAGGGGGTGCTTACAGTTGCAGGCAGTTAGACATCCAGCAATTTTTGAAGGAGGTCAGAAATTACAGGTTCTATTTTTTTAACAGTACAGGGCTTTTTTTAATAACTACACTGCTCATATTGAGGAAGGGCCTTTAGCTACAAATGTTGTATAAAATACTGTATTACTCGATCCATGTGACAGTTTTGATTACTTGCTTTCCTGTCATCAAATATGCTACAAGCAATGCTAGTGAGTTTGTCTCTTTTCCCAGTCGTTTGTCCTGTGTTTTTCCTTTGTGATAGCTACAGAATGTTATATCAATAGAAATAAAGTGTCAGGAAAAGGACTCTCAGCCTGTTATGTCTGTGCAGATCTTTGACTCTGATTTGACCACGTACACCAATTTCAATTTCCTGTGTGAGATTCGCTGATACTTTATTTGCCCTGAATGTTTCCGGCAGGAGCTCAGATGTCAGATCTTGTCGCTTCTCACAATGCAGAGCTGAATCTTAGATACAGTCATTGTTACAATCCGTGCCCTGGATGATTTAGCCTGAGAATGGTGCTATAACCACTAGATCGCTTACAGTGTATTTACATTTGGTGCCGGACAAGGGCCTTAAAGCTGACCTAGCCCCCTTAGCCATTCTTACCTACAGGGTTTGAACAAAATTATGAAAACAAGTTTGGTAAAAGAACAAAATTGTTATCTAATATAGTGTTGGACCGCCTTTCCAGGTATCCAAGACGGCCTGAACTCTCCTGGGGATTGACAAATATAAGTCTTGGATGGTGGATAATGGAATCTGATACTACTCTTCATGCAAAAATCCAGGTCACAATCCTGAGCATTCTCTATTTGTCTCTTTCGTCAGTTGACCATGTCTACTGAGCTAATGCTTATCAGACAATGTTTTCCCAAAAACTGTATATGCCATCATAACCTTTTGATACGGTACCTCATGACACTGCAAGCAAATTGGCAACTTCAATGGCAGAGGCACCAGCTAAGCAAGCACCAACAATTTGCCCTCTTTGAAGCTCAGTAAGCTTTGACATGACTCCATATTATTAGAAGCTCAGACAGTGAATGACAAAAGTGAGGCTTCCCACCTGTTAGCAAGCTAGCGGAAGCAAAAGAATGTTACATCACTTCCACTTTCAGTGCAAAACGTAGTCACTTCCACACCTGCAAATCATGTAGGGTTTCCATATTTTTTGTCCAGACTCTGTATGTGTTTCAGCTGATTGGCTGAAGATGTTAAAGGTCATCGTCACCCAACCAGCTAAACAGTTGAAACACATAGATAAGACTGGTTATAGGGCCTAGGTCAACAGGCTTCTGCTTCGGGTTGGAAAAATGTAGTTTGCTTTCAGGTGCCTTCTGCTTGTATTTTAAATCAGTTTTAGACGCTTCTGCGATCATTTCATCTGCAGTTGACCTCCTTCTGACTTGCATATGAACTCCATCTTAAGGCCCATACACACGATCAGACTTTTTGACAACAAACATGCAAATTAGCTGTTTTGGAGCAACATCCGACTGTGTGTACGCTCCATCGGACAAACTTTTTTGGTTTTCATCGGACTTTTGTTGGCTGTATTAACGGACAAACTTTCTGGCAACAAAAGTCTGATGGAGCAAAGTCTGATCGTGTGTACAGAAAACCATATGACTTTTGTACAAAGTACAAACAGGCATGCTCAGAACCAATGCAAAAGATCAGACAACAATACAGAAGTTGACCAAAGATGGCGGTAAAGAGCAGAAAAACCACATGATTTGGTGAAAGTTGGCTGAAAAAGTCCTGCTGTGTGTATGCAATACAAGTTCAGGGCCGACGCCCTTTGTACAAAAATCCAAGGGAAGGTTTGTACAAAGTCCTATCGTGTGTATGAGGCTTAAGGCTGGGTTCACACTGCTGCGGGGGGAGATCCGGATGTGATTCGCACAGCAAATCACATCCGATCTCCGTAGCACTGCGAGTTCAGCCATACAGATAGTATGGCTGAACTCGCAGCTGTCCCGCAGCAAACTCGCACAGGACCCTTTTTTGGGTCCGCAACGGAATCGGATCGCATGGGGGTTCACACCATGCGATCCGATTCCTGTGCGAGTCGGCAGATCGCACTGCGATATGCCGACGGATCTGGGGGTGTCATTAACATAACATTGACACCCCCAGCCGTCCGCATAGGGCAGTGTGAACTGCCGGCGGGAGGTATGCGATGCAGGAAAACGCCGCGGATTCGCGGCGTTCCCGCATCGCAATAGTGTGAACCTAGCCTAAGAGGCATCAATCATCAGCCAACTTCAAGCGGCTTTTGCACTTCCATTGACTTATACAATGAATAAATATGGAGTGGCCCTTAACTTATTTGACCTAATGTATCTAAAAATCAGACTTTGGCTATGCAAAAATAATATTACAAAATACAAAATGAAAGTTAATATAAATCAATAAACCCATCATGTATTCACACAACTTATACTGTGAAAATACTCTATTCCCCAACACAAATCCACCATAGAGTGATCATCAAGCACTCCAAACAGTCCACTCAGATATTGTCCATTTGTGTTTGAGTGGATTGCTTGGAGTATTTCATGATAACTCTATGGTGGATTTGTGTTGGGGAATAGAGTATTTTCACAGTATAAGTTGTGTGGATAAGTTATCAGTTTAATAATTTATATTAAAGTGGTATTAAAGTCAGATTTTTTTTTTATTAAAATAACAAACATATTATACTCACCTGCTGAGTTGCCTTGATCCTCCTCTTCTTGGGTCCCCGAAGTGATCTTGGGTCCTCTTCTTTTTCCATCCCCATAGCAAGTCCCATAGCAAGCCATTTGCTATGGGGGCATCCTGTACCTGCTCAGTCCCAACCTGTGTGTCTACGGTGTTAAGGTCCTATGCATTAAGGTGAAAAAACTTCTGACAGTGACCAGCCCCCTAGCCCTGGGTTACTCACCTGACCCCCCTCGATCCCTCTCTGCCCGGGGTTCTCAGCTCTTGATTGATAGCTGCGCAGCCATTGGCCACTGTTGGAATACTGCCCTGCGGCTCCCTGAAGGGAGAGGATCATGCTCTGCTTCAGTATGTCAAAGTACATGCCAGCATTCATGATTCCCTCAATGAACTGCCAGTAGAATGCATGCAGCCCCAGACCATGACATTCCCACCACCATGCTTGACTGTAGGCAAGACACACTTGTCTTTGCACCCTGGTTGCCACCACACACACGTTTGACACCATCTGAACCAAATAAGTTTATCTTGGTCTCATCAGACCATAGGACATGGTTCCACTCCAGAGGGGTGTACTCACTTTTGTGAGATACTGTATATACCTGCATATTTTGTTATTCAATCCCATGAGCAGAATTAAGTAGCAACTGGGTCTCCAAAATACAGGGGTATAATATGCTGTATGCCCATACGCCACATTTGGCACCTTTCACCGGGGGAGGGAGGAGCAGAAACCTGTTTTTGACAGGTACCCGTCCCCACTTCTGAGAGATCTCACTGCGGGAGCTGACAGACGTATGGGGGAATGGGGCGTTTATTAAAAAAATATTTTACAAAACAAGCTGTACCTAAAATGTACCTAAAAGGTATTGCAAAATTTCAATGCAAGTAATTATGTTAGCCTAAATTCCTACTATATCTTATTACATTATAATAGTATAATAGTACTCGGTCTGGGTACCACCGAAAAAGGGAGTTAAATTGAAGCATACACCATCATGGTGTATGCTTCAATTTAACTCCCTTTTTCGGTGGTACCCAGACTGAGTTGTTTTGTCTCACATAAAACACTTGTAATTGCTTTATATGATCTGGACCCTTCAGGTCTGGTATGGATATTAAGGGGAACCCCCCGTCAAATAAAAATTTTTTTTACGTGGGGGTCCCCCTAAAAATCCATACCAGACCCTTTTATCCGAGCACGCAACCTGGCAGGCCGCAGGAAAAGAGGGGGGACAAGAGAGCAGCCCCCCCTCCCTCCTGAACCGTACCAGGCCACATGCCCTCAACATTGGGAGGATGCTTTGGGGGTCTGTGACCCCTCAAAGCACCTTGTCCCCATGTTGATGCGGAGAAGGGCCTCATCCTCACAACCCTGGCCGCTGGTTGTGGGGGTCTGCGGGTGGGGGGCTTATCAGAATCTGGAAGCCCCCTTTAACAAGGGGACCCCCAGATCCCGTCCCCCCCTGTTTGAAATGGTAAGGGGGTACAAAAGTACCCCTACCATTTCACAAAGAAAGTGTAAAAAATAGTTAAATAAGACAAACACACTTTTGAAAAATTCCTTTATTAAAAATAAAAATAAATTAAAAAAAGATTCCAGCGGTCTTAATCCACTCTTGCTATCCAGCGACGGATGATCATCTCTCCGGGGGTCCAGCGATGGCTCATCTGAATCAGCGCAGCAAATTCATCCATCTTCTGTCTCCACGGAGGAGACGCTGCGGGGATTCCGGCAGCCTAACGTTCGTTATATGCGGAGGGCGGGGCCACCCGTCACCAGACCCCGCCCCCTCTGACGCAAGGGGAAACCCGGGATTCCCTGTGACGTATGGGTGACCCGCACCCCTCTGATGTAACACAGGCAGGTTTCCGTTACATCAGAGGGGTGCGGGATCACCCATACGTACGAAATTTAAAGGAATATTACACTTTTATTGTTTCACTTTAATCATTATTAAAATCACTGCTCCCGAAAAAATGGCCATTTTTAAAACTTTTTTTTGCATTGATACATGTCCCCTGGGTCAGGACCCGGGTCCCCAAACACTTTTTAGGACAGCAACTTGCATATTAGCCTTAAAAAATTAGTACTTTAGATTTTGAACGTTGGAGTCCCATAGACTTTAATAGGGTTCTAAAGTTCACACGAAGTATGCTATATACTAGCTCCGTTGAATCTTCTTTATACATTCGACAGACACCATAAGCCATCAAAGACAGATTTGACCGTAATTCATGTGGATTTTCGGACAAATGCAATTTTTGAACGAAAAACGAAATAAATGAAAACAAATTTCGGGAGTAACTAAATAAATTAATTTTTCGGACTAAAACGAAATTCCGAAACAAAATATTTTACTCTGCACATGTCTATTATTGATATCCCCCCTTTAATTCCTGTTTCCAAGGAAATTACGTGTGTTTGATTTCACTTGTGATGTGAAAGGCATTTCCACACCCATTCCTGGGGGGATATAGATTGAATACACATGACAGTGAGAAAAACTTGAATCGGGAAAGGCGAGAAGATCTTGGTATTTTGAGACGGTGAAACCAGAAGAGAAAAACAGAACGGAGAGATGAGGGTAAAAGATATCCTTTGGGACACCCAGCCGATATCTCTCAAAACAAAATAGTTTTAATCTCTAGTAAAGTATTAATCTTTTATTTTTACATTTTGGTAATTGAATTGTTTTAGCATATACATAACAAAACCAATTAAATATATGGCATAGCATTTGAAATTATGTTATTTCTACCCGCAGCAGGATATAATTATATTCCAAATATTAAGAGAAATACACATTTTTGTATGTCTCTTCAAAAGTTAATATCAAAATCTGTACAATGGATTGGCCATGATATGTGTTTAAAAATAAATTCATTGTAAATTTATTTTTATTTAAAAATAAGTCTTGGTTAAATTACCAAGTTTATATATGGTTAGCAAAACTGGTCATATACTGTAAAAGAGGTTTAAGCTTGAAGGTCTTTGTTTTGAGAAGAAATCACAAGTGTTAAATTCAACACCTAGTTTGTTTAGTCTGTAATGCCACTGAATGCTATTTACTAAGCTATCATGAAATGTTTGTAACAATAGCTTGTGGTCAAATTTCTCATCATTTGTATTACCCATATATTTGATATTTGAAGTTATATCTTTTTGTAGTATCACCAATTATTTGATAATATTTTACATTTAATTTTTAGTTAATAAATATATATATTTTAGCACATCGCTGTATTCGTTTTTGTCTTCAAACTAGCCTGGATAAACAAACTTGAATTATTTGTTTGATTTGTGGAAAACTGAAAATCTCCTTAACTACAGATTTTTGCATAATTCCATAAATATAATGCTGTTTTAATATTTTGGTATAAAAATCTGTAACATTATAGCTGATAATGCTGAAGCTTAATAACGCTTGTAACGTGTGATCAGCAGGGCCAGTCAGAGCTACTTTGAAAACCCAGACAAGGACTATAAAAAACCCAAATACTATGGCTCTACAAGGAAATGTGCACTTCTAACAATTCCCCACCCTCATCTGCCAGTTACATGTTCCTGAGCCACAACGCCACAGTCCCAAACATTAAAGTCCATCTGAATCAGAATGCAATTGGAGGTGCACAGACTGGATTGGCCAAGACAGAAGCAGCTCAGTCACTTCGAGTCTCACAGTCTCAAGAGCTCGGCACCATGCATCACTTAGGGGGGTTTAGGTGTCTTAAAGTGGGAGTAAACTCCCTTGTATGATTTTTACCTATAGGTAAGCCTATAATAAGGCGTACCTATAGATTCAGTAAATATCTCCTAAACGTTCACCATTTTGGGGATATTTACTTTAGGTTCAGCCAGTGATGTCACTGATGCATGCGCTCTGAAGGAATGACATACTCGTATCTGAGCTGTTCCTTTAGAGCAGTGCCGCAAACAGTGGCTCCCGTGGGTTTGTTGTCATTGCCAACTCAACCATTCATATTGCTGAAGCCTGTGAACCCGGAAGGAAGACCGGTTGAAGATGGAATCGCCTTCAGCGGTGAAAGCATGCCACTGGAGGGCTTTGTTTTCAGGTAAGTCTGTCATAATGTGCTAGTAGGCGATGCCTATGACTCCTTTTTGGTAATTGATAAAAAATAAACTATTACCACCTCTATTTCTGAAAGCATTCCTAATTTACAACATTTTTTCACACCCGCCTAAAACATTTGCACAGTACTGTAAATGTAAGTTATGTTATTAGTATGTGACATTAAAAACAATTTACTTTAATATCACTTAAACCTCTAACCTTAATTTAACATCTAAAATATTGTGCTGATCATATATATAATTTATTGGTTCCACACTGAATGTTACCACACAGGTTTATAATGAGAAGAAAATACATTTTGGGACTTTAAATGAGGCAGGAACCAAAGGGTAACTGCCTCCATACCTATCATTGATTAAAATTGAGAGCAAGAGGTGGGACTTTATATGAAGCACACAGCGGGACAAAGGGAAGTCAAGTGACTGGGAGATACTGTTTATTCATGTTGTATAATCTAACATACAACTAAAAGGGTATATAGCCTCCAAAAGCATTTGATCATTTACAACATAAGTTACATATTAGTCTGCAATCATTGAAATATTTATAGAACAAACAATGGATACACTTTTATAAACATAGGTAAATTAAAACCAAAACTAAATATAACGAAAAAAATGAGAAGAGGGGAGAAAAATAAATAAAATAAAAATAAAAGGAAATAAGCATAATTCATATACTGAATGATTATAGACATGAATAAAACTGTTCTAATTTTTTGTTATATTCAGTTTCGTTTTTAATTCACCTATGTTTATAAAAGTGTATCCATTGTTTGTTCTATAAATATTTCAATGACTACAGTTACCACACAGGGGCTGATTTACTAAAGGCAAATAGACTGTGCACTTTGCAAATGCAGTTGCCCCAGGGCTTAATAAATGCGGTAAGGCTTCACTTTGCAAAAAGTACTCAATCACGTGCGGGGGGGTTTGTACAGCATTTTTGCTTGCATATGATTGGATAATGGAAGTCAGCAGAACTGCACTTTTACTAAGGTCTAGAGCAACTGCCTATGATTATCAGCTCCATCTAGTGGCCATAATGCAATATGTTTTCTCATTCTGGTATTTCAGAAAACTTTACAGCATTTTGGCCACTGGGTGGAGAGGAGGATATAGGAATTAATCTTTTAGACTAGAGAAATTACAGTCAAAAGTGGTTATACATGTACAAATGTTTTATGAACAGACCCCTTAGTGTCAAATTCATCTGTTCTGACACTTTAATGGCTCTCTACTTCTTGGACCGCCAGATGTGTCACATTTTATATTCTGGTAGAGAGTAGGGTGAATGCTACCAGAGCTTGAGGGATGTTTAAAAGATTTGGGATACTGCTAAGAGGAGGAGGTAAAACACCCTAATCAATTGTAGGCTGAAGAAATTGCAGTCTTGAACTATATTGTAGGACAAAACAACCACATTAGATGAAGAACACTGTCACATGCAGACATATCATAGACATGAATGTTATTGACAAAATATATTATTTCAGTATCATGACTTTACAATAAAAATAATCAGATAGGTAAATAAAGCATGTTCACATTTACCAACACTATGCATTTGCCTTGACCATGTCCAATTAAAAAAAAAAAAGAAAAAGAAAAAAGCTTAGTCCTATACAAAGTCTCCTATGTAATGTCACTGTCTAAAAATAACTTGGATTTCTAAAAATACTTTCACCTGCACTGATATCACTTTACAGAAAATGATATTTCTTTGGCATGAAGTCATAGGACCTGAAGGTGAGATCTTGTAACAGTATCATCGGTAATGGTTCTCAGCAGATATGTATTTACAGTGCTGTAGATTGATCTAATGAGTTTGTATTTCAGAATTCAATCCATCCTGAAGAAAGGCAGTAACAGTAGAATTATTTACAAGACAAATAGTCATGAATAAAATAGAGAAGCTCAATGATTAAATCTTTTAATTACAGCTGCTGTGATCATTAGCAATTTTTCAAATGATTAGTTTGCCTTTGTGTTCCTGCCCTAGATTGATATTTAGTCTAAAAAGTCAGGTCATTTTTTAAGGGCGATGAATCCAGTTAATCCAGAGATAATTTATCAAATGTTTCTATGGATTTTCAAATTCATGTGTAAAGAATATGCTTACATTCTTGCAGATTCAAAAAAAGAGGAACAATCATTTATTAACTACTTTTGCAGGACAGTTTTGCCATTTGTATGATATCTCACACCTGCCACATTTTATAAATGTGTTCAGTGTCATTATCTATATGTACCTACTTGTGCCTTGTTGTTTCGTGTATTTTATCAGATTCCTCCATGACTTTAATGTACAAACATTCCTGTGGGCGTCGGCCGTGAACTTGTATTGCATACACACAGCAGGACTTTTTCAGCCAACTTTCACCAAATCACATGGTTTTTCTGCTCTTTACCGCCACCTTTGGTCAACTTCTGTATTGTTGTCTGATCTTTTGCATTGGTTCTGAGCATGTACAAAAGTCCTATGGTTTTCTGTACACACGATCGGACATTGCTCCATCGGACTTTTGTTGCTGTAAAGTTTGTCCATTCGCTCAGCCAACAAAATTTTGATGAAAACCGAGTTTGTCCGATGGAGCGTACACACGGGCGGATGTTGCCTTAAAACAGCTAATTTGCATGTTTGTTGTCAAAAAGTCAGATCGTGTGTATGGGCCTTAAGGCTAGGTTCACACCTATGCAGTTTGCAGATTACAGTCCATTTAACATTAGTTCCTATGGATCCTGTTTAGATCTATGCAGTTTCTACTGGTGTGTTTTTTGAAAAGTTGCAGGGACTTATTTTACGTGCAGCATGGGATGTTTTTGGCTCCATAGACTTTAATAAAATCACATGTACATACATGTACATGTACATATATTTTTTGGTGCATTTTCTTGCATGACAACGGACGCCTCCTTCGAGCAACATTAAAACACCCCACACATGCACAATGCATTAAAAAAAAAAGAAAAAGAAAAAACCCATGCATGAAAAAGGCAAAATGCACCGGTAAAACAGGGCTTAAAAAATGCATCAACCACACATGCGTGGATGTAAACTTATCCTTAGAAAGTACTATGGGATGTTTGCTTTCTAAAATGCAGTCATTTTGTAATCCTAAAAAAAAATATTGGCTTACCCTTCAATCATCCCAGAGTTCTATGGCTGCAATCACATGGGCCACCAGGAGTGGATAGTTTGTTGCATTTAGAGGCGACTAAAGGCCACCTCTAGATGCAGCTGCATTCTGTGAAAGGCTATATACCAACTGGCTGATTAGCTGTGACCCATTTGTGTGTGGCTAGTACCTTCACAGAAACACCACCCCTGGATGCACACTGTCGGTCGGCCAGAGACTCTTTTCATTTCAACATTTGGTTAAGCAGTTACATGTGAACAGTGGTGGTGCCATCCATTTCCATGTACAGAGTACAAAAAACCTGACATCTGCTAATGTTCAAACACAATGGGGAGTTCAAAACAGCCCAAATGGCACTTTTCTCGTAGAAGTTCCCTTAAGAACTACCTGTGCCTAATTCAGGCAAGCATTTGTGCAAGTTTTGTTGACATTACCCATATGTATAGAATAATTCCAGTCGTTCTTACTAATGCCAATTTAGGAATTTGTCACTATGGCAGCAAAAAATTCTTTAAGAATGACCCCAAGTTCTTATATTAGGAAAGTGGCAGTAACTAAGACCAACTCTGAGCTGGTGTACAGAGTTAAACCAGTACTCAGAGTGGGCAGGACTTGTGCTGGGAAGCTGTCATATACGTGTAGTGCACCCTCTAAGGAGCCACTGGTTTGATAGGCCCTCTAAAACGTAGTTCCTTTATTCAGACAGTGGGCCTCCGCCTGTACCACTTTAACACTCCGACTGTTGAATGAACAACACCAGATTGAGCAAGCACAGTCTGTATTGGAAGTGAATTGGCTAAATAAAACAGGGTAATTTCCTACACAGGGTACTTCTAAACCACAGTTGGCTGAAAGAGACAACCCTTTAAAGTAACTGGGCCCAGATTTTACCAAATCAACTTACATTTTAACAGATTTGCCTACAGTAACCTAAGAGAAGCAGAAAACAGACAATATAAACCCCGGGAAACTATGCTGCCTTAGGCCCTGGGTTGAATCTGCTAGGCCCAAGCCTACCTGCAGGACATAAGTGAAAAATGGTTAAAGTCAATAGAAATGCTATAAAACAGGGATAAATAACCTCCAACTGAGAAAAAGGAAAAGGCTTCCTGATACCGCCAGTTTAAGGAGGTGGTGGTTTAATGAAGAGTTCTGGTAGGAGGAACTTTAACAAAGTTTGACGGAAACAAAAGGATCAGTAACAAGTGCAAAAAGGAGTTGGGTGGATCTGAGTTAGTAGGGTAATCCAAGACATGTCGCATGACACTTCTCAGTGGTGTATAGCATAAGTATGGAAGTGTCTGAGGAGCCTAATGGCAAACTATGTAATTGGAGTCTCGCTTGTGGGTTTGTGGTGCAGAGTGTTTGTTGGGTTGGAAACCCTGTCACCGGTCCTGAGCTACAGTAGTGAGTCCCGATGGCAGAGAGGTCCCTCGTGGAGCAATGGCTTGAGGTTTAGCAATATCGCCCACAATCTCTATCTCAACAACTCCTCCTTCCTCTAGTCCAAGACCGGCCAATCTAGAGTGGGCATTAAAAGTCAATGGAGCATAGCTTATGAACATGCTGGGACTTGTTATCCCACATTAATAACTCTGAAAAGTTTGTCTTTATTTTGTCTTCCCCCTAAAAGGGAGATTGATGCCAACCCCACTGGCTACACATGTAACAGCTTACTGCACAGTGCTGTATCCATAGTCCCATTCAGCTGTTGGTCAGGAGATTCCTTAACCGAAAAATAAATGCAAAAACAGGTCATGTAGTTACCTAAATAATAGCAAAAACTCTTCTAAATGGTCCTTTATTAAACTCTAAAGTATCTTCCAGACTATAGAAGTTAAACTAACTGGTCTGTAGTTACATAGTAAAGACTTTGCTCCTTTTTTCTCAATATAGGCAGCACATTGGCCTTTATTTTGTCTAAATGTTTTTTAACCATATCAGTTCTGAGGCAGTGTGGATGATTTGGGGCTGTGTCAATATTATCCCTATTGTGGAGTTGAGCTTTTCCATTTTCTTTCATATACAATTTTTTGTAATCTTTCTAGCTAGCTACTGCTTGTATTTCCACTTCCTATGTCAGGGTGACAAAGTATCCCAAGTGGCTCCCTAAGGTGGAGCAGCATTGTCACCCAAGCAATGTGGTTACTACAAGCTGACACTCTGATGTTCAGCTTGCCAGCTCCCAGAGACGAGTGCCTATGAGATGGACCTTCTGTTTTAGCACCACCACAGCAGAGGGAAAAAAAGTAAGTTTAACATTGTATTATACAAAAAATATCAATTACGATTGCTTAAATACTGATGTTAACATGCACATCATTCCTAAACAAGGTTTATATATACTTTAATGAGAATTGTACAATTTATTGCCTCTCTTTTTATAGAGGCCTTCTATTTGTTTTAAAGCAGTGTCAGTCCCTTTTGCTAAGATGTGATTTCATACTCACACAATCTTTATCATTGTGCCTAACTAGACTAAAGGGATTTACATGATTACTGAGTTCATGCAAAGTGCAGAGCTGTACAAACAGCATAAATACGTGTATGAGAATTGTGCTGTGATTAGATTTGATGAACTATAGTTTAATCTTCTTATGGGCAGTGTATATCAAATTAATTTAAATACATATTTGAGTCAGCATATATCTAAGAAATCTGTATATATACAAATTTTTCAAGAAACTCGGTCCACTTAATAAATTACATTTCATCAAGTTCTATTGGCCATAGCGCAGTGTAAGGCAATGGATTGTGTTGCATAATGATGTGCTCTAAAAAAAAAAAAGTACTGTATGCCATACTTTTTATTTCAGCAAACACTAAGTCAATGGGATACTGTAAACTGGCCTGATTGGAGACAAGGCATCTTGCACTTGGCAAGGCTACTCAACCCAGTCCCAATGCACCTGGTGTGAACGGGCCCATATTTATCAACAAAACACCTTTAAATTGGAAGACCTTCAGCATCCTGGCTACTTGGTCTTTGAAGATTTGGCTTCAGCACAAATTGAAAAATTTCCCTCAATGTCAGTCTGGTAAGAGTGCCTGCCTATACTGCCAGATAGGCCAGTTCACGCACTCCTTGTGTAAACACACAACAGCCATTTGTGTCCTTGGGAGGGAGCACTGGCAGCTCTGCACACCTGCCACTGCTGTCGCTTCATCCCTCCTCCTCTTCCTCCTGCTCTGATAGCCAGGACAGACCGTCAGATGTGGGTAACACCTTAGGGGATAAAGATCTCCATTCAAACATCTTATCCCTCCCCACTAAGGCTGATCTGGAGCTGTTTGCTCCCAGGGTAGAGAAGGCCATGTGCCAGGACATTGAAGCCCTGCAGGCTGACACAGCTCATATACGGGGCAGAGTGGAAGCATTGGAGACACAGTGGGAAGAAACTACTCCTGCTATACAGGCACTCACTGAGAGATGTAAAATGCAAGATCACAGGATTAATTCCCTGCTGGATCAAATGTATGACTTTGAAAATAGGAGTCTCAGGGTTAACATCCGCATCAGAGGTCTGCCAGAAGCCACAGGCCCGCGAGACACCCTGCAGTGTGTCTTAAAGCAAATATTGGGCCGCCAAGCACCAGATTACATAGAAATTGGCCGGGTCCACAGGCCTCAATGGCCACCATCTGAGCAAGGTTGCCAACCTATCAGATTGAAATTTACTGACACGACACCCAAAATTTACTGGCACATCCAAAAGTTACAAAATTACAGTTTTATGTGCAAATTTCAGTATTTAGGCTACAAACAAGTTACAATATGCATTTATCAAAGTGATTTAAGGTAGATATCAAGGCAAAAACATATTTCTTATTTTATTTTCGATATAATAAATAAGTAGCTATGGGATAGGAATTGAGAGGGAAAGAAATTAGAATGGGCAGCACACACACACACACACACACATACATGAAATTGACAGTGACACTGACAGCAGTGGGACCGCACTGCCTTCTTCTGGATAGGGCCAAGTCAGTGTTTTAAAAATGAACGTGTTGCTTCATATTCTTTTCTACTTGCAAATGTTGCCTGTTTCATTGCCCAGACCTTTTTTTTCAACCCTGAACAGGCTGTTTTTGCAATATATTTGGAATGGGAAAAGCCCTCGTTTGGCTTTCCGCACTATACAACGCCCTACAAACAACGCATCCTGGATTGGTACCATAATATAACTTCAAAACTTTGGGTCCTGCTTGACAAATTCCTAGCAGGCCACAACTTATCACATGCCCTATGGATCCCCCGGGACTGCAAGGGGCTTTCTGAATTTGCTTCTCCCATGGCCACCCATGTCCTGGCAACCAGGGACACCTAGAATGGTAGAGACAGCTCGCTCCTTTGATTTCCCCTCTAGCTTCCTTGGAGGGCTTCCCCTGGTTCACTCCGGGGGGACATCCCTCCTTTTTCAGGGCTTGGTTGGCCGATGGAGAGTCGAGATCTGGCAGAATTATCCAAGACCAGGATTTATTGCCGCTGGCCAGGATATACCCACCTGTACTAGACGCTTGGTGGCGGGAATAAAGCCTCAGGGGCTCATTCCTCCACATTTGGTGGGAGTTCCCTAAGATACAGCCCTTCTGGTTAGATATACAAGCCCAGATTGTGGCCATTCTGGACCTTGAGCTCCCTGCTACAGGCTCCTACCATTCCTCTCAGCCAGTATCGCAAGTCTGTACTGCCTCATTTACTTAACACAGCCAGAAGGTTAATTCCGATATACTGGAAGAGACCACAAATCCCTACACATACTGAATAGATTACCTTAGTGAATAACATCATGGCTGCAGAGGAATGGATGGCAAAATGTAAAGACCGCTGTGATAAGTTTTACACTAAATCGGACACTTGGATGCACTATACAAGTAAAGTCATACCGGGCTCTCAGAGGTACCCAAATGCGGCAGACCCTCCTGCTGATGGGGCTTGAATTGTAGGGGCTCCCAATCCCTAAACGGAACAAACCAGCATGGAATGATGCCTTAAAATGTTTAGTTTATTTTGTTCTGTTTAGTATTTTTCAGTTTTACTTTGTTCTTTTTTTTTTGGTTACTTCCAGTGTCTTATCCATGTTTGAGGGTCTGAGTCATCATTAACGTCATCAAGGGAATAAAGTGTAAGTGCCAAGCTAGTATGTATATTAATCTAAAAGTGAAAAAAGGGGAACTATATGTGCACACGCCTATAACAGATGAACAAAACGTGACCCCCAATTATGGGAATAATTATAACATATGATTGGAAAACCAGATAGTGAATATAGTGATAATCAAAACATATGCATCAATCCAACTGGACACATACATAAATATCTTGGTGAAAGATAACCAAAAAGGTCACACTGTATCCTAATGCGACCCAAAAACTAAAAAATGGCAACAAATTGTATAAAAAGAAAAAAACATCAATGTGAACACATAAAAATTTAAATAATACAGGTAATAAAGTCCATTAAATAAAAAAGTGCATGTGTAATTCCCAATGAACTTCAGTGTCCATGGAGGTCCCACGTTACTGTGACCAAATATTGATCCACCCTGTGAAGCTCCCACCACCTTAAGAAGCGCAGGCTTACCAGATGGACGTGACCCAAGTGGACGTATGTCTCAAGGGTCAATAATTGCTTGTAGTCTCGGCCAATGCGATCCTGGATTCAACATTCAAGTCCTACCACACATGGTTCATTCGATATGGACAACTGCGTGTAATCACTGTTTTCATATATATGGACAGCTCCGACAACAGTTCAGGCATAAAAGATAGGGAAATGGAGCCGACATAGCATAATAACGTTTAAAAAAAAAAAAACTTTTTTATTAAAAAATATTAAAACTCACATTTCCATAGTAGTCAATAAAACGTATCAGAGGATAATAGGCAGTGGCGGAGTCCTCCCGACACACTTCGACCTATAGGTCATGCACTTTTTTATTTAATGGACTTTATTACCTGTATTATTTACATTTTTATGTGTTCACATTGATGTTTTTTTCTTTTTATACAATTTGTTGCCATTTTTTAGTTTTTGGGTCGCATTAGGATACAGTGTGACCTTTTTGGTTATCTTTCACCAAGATATTTATGCATGTGTCCAGTTGGATTGATGCATATGTTTTGATTATCACTATATTCACTATCTGGTTTTCCAATCATATGTTATAATTATTCCCATAATTGGGGGTCACGTTTTGTTCATCTGTTATAGGCGTGTGCACATATAGTTCCCCTTTTTTCACTTTTAGATTAATATACATACTAGCTTGGCGCATACACTTTATTCCCTTGATATTCTCCCAGCTAAAAAGATCCCAGTTTTAGCGTGTTAGCAGCCTTTATTTTGGTTCTATTTTTTCGTTGTTGACTACTGCGCAGTATTGTTGTATATATCTGGCTTTCATCATTAACGTCATGTCAGGGAGGAGTGACAGGGACGATTCATTGATGTTAGTGTTCATATGACATAGTTAAAGCATGATGTTCCTTTGCTCCCTCTCTCACCCCTCCCCTTTTTTCTCTAACCAGTTACATTGATTAATGTGTATGAGATCAACAAGAATTCTTTCTGTATGTTTTTACTCTTCTTTGTGTGTTTTGTTTTATGTCTTTTGTATGTTGTATAATGCAAACATTTTCAAATAAAGATTACATGAAAGACCGCCTGGATGTTAGAGATTTCTAGTTTTATGCTTCCTGATGAAGATATTTCAACATAATGCCAGCCAAAGTTCAATGCACATGTCTTTCTTTTGTAAACCAGTTGGTGATTGGCTAGAAAGGTCAATCTAGACTAGTTACATGTTTACTCATTCTGAAAAGTCTTTAGGAAACTCATTGTCAATGTAGAATTTGTGGTACAAGATGGATGTTTGTGTTCCTGAAGGACAGGAGAAGCCTTTAGGCATCAACTGAAAGGTCACTGCCATTCCTTGCAGTCACACAGATTTTCCAAATTGCTACACAGAATTCATCAAAGTGTATGATTGGATTTCACAGTCTTGATAGGGCTACTTCGTAGTCTCTGTGTCATATGTAATTGTGGCTTATTGAATGGTTCTCAGATATGGAATACGCGGTTTACCTTTGCAAGAACAAATTCTAATACTGTACTAACTGTAAAGCTGAATTTGAGACAAAGTGCTCAAAACATGTATACATATACAGTATATAATTTTTTTTTTGTTTTATCAGCAGAAGGACATCTCAACAAGAATCATCAGACATCCACAAGGGTGAACCCTCCCTGTGTTCACCCTTGGGGATGTCTGATGATTCTTTGGTATCTGTCAGAGGCAGCTCTATAATCTATGAGCACTAATCCTTGCAACTTTCTGCACAACTTTGGGCTTCCATATTTTACCCCAGCCTGCAACCTTTTTATGGTCGAAGGGTCTCAATATCTGCAAAGAGTGGCACCTGTGATCCTGTCAAGCAAGACATGGATCTGCTGGATCTGCTGCCTGGTAGTGGGTGGGCGTTCCCCTAGTGCAATGTGTTTCTATCATCAATGTTCAGTGATCCTTTGGGTTATTCTGCACCTTCTCTGCTCCCTGCAAGAAGAGAGTGTCTCGAAAAGCATCAGAATATGAGAATACTGTACCAAACTGTGGCTATGATCACTTATCATTTTTAACATTTGTCTGTGTAATTTGTAATTGTTTTGTTATAAACACATCAATATAAAAATTGTATTACTGTGAATTTATAGTCTAGATCAGGGGTCTCCAAACCCCAGCTCTTTCATATACTGCCGAGACTGCAGGCACAGAACTGCCGGTCTGCTTGCTCTCCCTCCCCCGCTGTTCTCAGCAGGAAGTCGGGACAAACATCTGACACAGCCTCACCCCCGCACGCTATAGCACTCATACTGTGGATTATTTTCCAGGACTGTCGTGAGAGCAGAATGCAGGCAGGGCAATGTGTGTACCGCTGTCAGAGCGGATACAACGAGGCAGAAGATGAAGGAGTGGTGGGCAGATTCCCATGTGTGCAAGGAGCAGGCAGGGCCTCACTGTTAAGCAGCTCAGAGGTGTGGGCTGGCTGAGCCTGCTGGAATAGTTGGGCTGGAGGTCTTGTCATGCCTGCCCCAGATTCCCACTCTTCTGGAGGAGGAGCCGCCCGCATTACTGGGAGGAATTGTCTGCAGGACTGGTGAGATTTGAGGAATTGGTAAACCCAAGGTGTGTGCGATTGTGGAGGGGGGTATCTGGGGTGTGTGTTAGGGGAGAAGTATGGGGGGGTGTGTGATCAGAGTGGAAAGATATGGGTATGTGATAAAACTGGGGGTATATGGGGGTGTAAACAAGGTGGGAGAATCTGGGGGTGTGTGTTAGGGAGAGGTATGTTTGTGGGTGGGAGTTGTGATCAGAGTGGAGCAATATGAGGGGGAGATATGGGGGGTGTAATCAGGGTGGGGGAATCTGGGGGAGTGTTAGGGGAGATGTATGTTTGTGTGTGTGAGTGTATAGGAGGGGTACGATCAGAGTGGAGAGATATGGGGGGAGGTGATCAGAGTGAAGTGATATGGGGGGGGGGGAATCAGAGTGGAGAGATATGGGGTGGGGACACAGATGTGATTATTTAAATTGTATTCATTAATTTATAAATACCATATTTTTTCGGCCCGCAAATGTTTATAAAATCTACAATGTGGCCCTCGGGCTAAAGAGTTTGGAGACCCCTCGTCTAGATGCCTATAAAATTCCATTCCATATGTGTATATCTTTTCTTTAAACATTGATTTGAAAGGATGAGGGCATTCCCAGGGGTGTGAAAACACTCAACTTTTGTTGTACAAAAAAACAGAAGAAATGTTGTGCTGTCTCCCCCAAATTTCATACCAGATCCTTTGAGTCTTTGCATTAGATTTTAAGGGTTAACAAAAAAGTGGGGGATCTATATTCTATACCAGACCCTTATCTGAGCATACAGCCTACCTGACCAGGAACGTGTGGGGACAAGTATGCAGTCTCCCCCTTCTGAACCTTGGGGGAGAGTGCCTACCAGATGGGACCTCCCCAGCAAAACACCTTATCCCTTTATTGATGAGAACAAGGGCTGGGGTTGTGGGGATCTACAGACAGGAGGTCTGGAACTTTTCCTTAAAAATATGGGGACCACCAGATACCAGCTTCCCACAGTTTTTGACAAGACCTTTATATTAATTTAAAAAAAAGTCAACCACATATTTCAGCAATGCAGTCAGGCTGTATACTCAGATCAGGGTCTGGTGTGAACTTCAGGAGTGGGGTGGGGGGAGGGGGGTGGGTCGTCGGCATGCTTTTTTTGTTTTTCTTCTGCATGAGCATAGGGCTCCCATTTAAAATCCATACCAGACTTGAACGATCTGGTATGCATATTGGGGGGGGGGTCAAATATCATTATTTTTTTTTTGCCTGGGGTCCCCCTTGACATCCATACCAGTCCCATGAAGGATAGGTATTATATATATATATATATATATATATATATATATATATATATATATATATATATATATATATTTTTTTTTAAGAGGATCCTCACGCCCTTTTTTTCTGTTGTATCCCCTATTAACATTAATACTAGGCCCACATCTATGATTAGGGCCTTGTATAGATGAAGAGAATCCCAGATGTTTTTTTTTACATTTGCCCCCCTCCCCCCCAGCAAAATACACCTTCGCCTAATGCTGCGTACACACGACCATACTTTCTGGCAGAATAGGTCCGACGGAACGATCCCGCCAGACATTCCGATCGTGTGTTGGCTTCATCTGACTTAAAAAAAAAAAATCTGACAGACCTAGAAATAGAACATGTTTTAAATCTTCCCGCCGGAACTCCGCCGGACCCAGTTCCTATCGGGAAATCCCCGCGAGAATGTTTCCAGCGCAATCCTATCACGCTGGTTCTTGGCTACAGGGCTACAGGGTACTGTACATCTCGTACTTGCTGCAATAGGAAAATCTTAAACTGGCCAGGCCCGATTTTTTTTTTTGTTTGTGATGCGACTTACTACCACCTAAAAGACTCCCCACGCCAGAGCAGAATAGGAAGGACCCCGAGATGTCAGGTGACTGACTAGAACAATGGTTCTCAGGCTTATTGATATCAGGGCTCAGTAGATTCTTTCAAAACCTTCAATGCCCAATCAGTAAAAAAGAAGTTTATACACACACACACACAAACTAAGGGGATGTAAAATATGTATTGAAATGCTGGAAAGCTCTGGATTGGCCTGGGTGTCTCTGTGAAAGCGGGAGGGGGGCATTTGAAAGGGGTTAGGAAACTCAGCAGCACTCTTGGTGGCCCTATAGAGGATGGGGTCTCTCCAGGAGGCTAGAGGCTTTGCTGGGGCACTGTGGGAGACTGGTGTGCACTATGGGGGCTAGGAAGCACTGTGGGAGGTTGGGAGGCACTGTGGTACACTGCTGAAGGTTGGGGGCATTATGGATAGCTGCAGGCCCCGCAGAAGACTGGAGACACTGTGGGAGGCACTGTGGAGTGTTGCAGGGCACTGCAGTGTGGGGGCTGCGGACTGTCAGGGAGCCCAGGGGCACTGAGGACTGTTGAGGGGCAGTGTGGGCACTAGGGGAGCCGAGAGGCACTGTATTAGGTTAGAAGATCTGCAGCTGGTTGGATGCCCAAGAGGAGGGAAGTTGAGAACTACTGGACTAGAAGACTGCTGGATTTAAAGCAAGGTAATAGCAGAGGAAAGTATGATTTTTCTTTTTTAAATAGGAACAGGAAGGGGTTGCAGGCAGAATGGAAGGGGGGTAAATAGGAGATTTGCTTATGCACCTGCCTACTTATATTTAAATAGGTGGCAGATTAGCCCTTTTAAAGCAATTTTCCTTTTCAATTACTTTAGTCCTCCAGAAGACAAATCACTGGGGACATGGCATTTCCAGCACCTCATCTGCTACAGGTTCCGTGCTGAAAAAGTTTTCTTCCTTTCAATGCTGCTAACCGTTTGAAAAATCAATCATGTAATCTCTGGAACACCACAGATGTCTCTGTGTCATTTCAAATCCATCTCTAATACATCAAGCAACTTCCCCTCTCACATGGTACATTTTGTTATTGCTCTCATTACTTACAACATTCAGATTTACCGGGGATGCTGCATATTCCACATTGTGTCAAATTAATTCTTTTAATCCCAGCAAGAAAGGTTTTGCAGCTGTAACACAGTTGTTCTGTGTGCTTAGAATTGTATGTAGGCAGCGTGTACATTGTGAAGTGTAGGAGTGATAAATTATGTCACTACAATAAGTGATACCAACTCTGGAAGGCTGGAGACTACAAATGAACATGTGCTGTGGTACGCAGTGCAGAAAGCTATTTGTATGATATAAAGCCCAACTCCAGGTTAAGAAATGCAAAATAGAGTAAAATACCCTGCAGAAATTAAAAAAATGGTGCTGCTATACTTACCTTCTTCAGTCCAGCACCAGTTCTCTTTGTCAGGGCCCACCCCCTAGGAACCTATAATCTAGATGTCCTGCACTCAAAGTCGAATGCTGCAGGGAGTGGTGCCACATCATTACATAAGGCCTTTCTGTATTGCATTAAGAACCCACCACTAAAGGCAAATATGACCATGAAGTTAGGTGACCAAGAAGTAAGGAAAAGTATGAATTTCAAATAAAATAAAATGTCAAACAACAGTCCGTGACATGTTCCATGTAAGGATAAATAGTAAATGCAATGTATGGAAATAAAGCCTTTAAGAACGTGTCCAAGAGGAAACAAATGACCATTCACCTCTTGCGCACATTCACAGTAATTGAGTAAGATGTGCGCTTACCAGAACTCTAGACTCCACATTATAAGAGTCTAGATAAGTATGGAATCACAAATCTTGGCAAATCCATCCATTTGAAAAAAGTGGAGATAATGTCATGGCGGACCTAGCTGGTTCCTAATCACTCTCATGGATGTTCCATAGAGAAGAGAAGAGTATCCACATAGTGTAAAATGGTATGATGGTTTATTAAAAATAAGCTTTGCTAAAAACGTACACAAATCCAGTAAAAATCAAGCAATGAATGTAAAGATTCCCCGGGTAAAGATCCACTGGTACAAAGATCAAACAAATGTGGTGTTGACAGACATAGACTCTGCTATACATGTTTCGTCAGGTATGACATCATCGGGAGGCATGGAACCTATGTTGGGACCCATGCGTTTATATATATATATATATATATATATATATATATATATATATATATATATATATATATATATATATATATATATATATATATATATATATATTGTCCATAGCGGAAAGAGTTCAGCTGTTCCTAATGTGTGAATCAAAATATGTCTCAATATGGCCGCTGTTGTATTCAAACAGATGGCCAAGCCTCGCTTTAAAAATAAGGCCCAGCCAACCATTTGGAAAAACCAAGCCTAATCTCAATATAGAGATGGTCGCTAATAGTACTTTAGGGGGACTTGCTGTGATCTAGGGTATCAGTGCCTGCTCCCTAGGAAAACCTAATTAAGGCACACTGACTCACATGAGAATGCTGCAGGGAGTGTATGAATGTAAAATAATACACATCCTAGTGCAAATGAGGGGTGCAATACTTACTCTCTGTAATACAGCACCATATCTCTTCAAGGTTAAATGGTATCCAATTGTATTCAACCCATTTAATGTGATCTCATTGCACCAGAACCCTCCCCTATGAGCACATAATTGAGTCCGCCTGATATCACAGGAAAATGATGCAAGGAGTGGTGCCACATCATTATGTAGTGCTTTTCTCTTTATCATTCAGGACACGCCCACCACCGGAGGAATAACAGGATTATGACATCAGGTGACCAAAATAAAAATAGATATGAATGCAATGAATAAGCACTAGCAAATGTGTGAAACGCGTTAACATTTCCACCCACTCTGTCTTTGTTTTGTCCTCAATTAACATAAAGAATAAAGAGTTGGCATCTCTACAGCATGGGGTGCCACAAAATTTCTTCACATTACTACATTGCAGTGGCAAGCTGGGTAGAGCACACAACGTGGGGATTGCATTGTGAGTGATACCTTCACCTGGAGCAGTACAACTTTCATGTTTGATTACATAATTAATTGAGGCCGCTTCATATCACAGGAAAAGTATGCAAGGAGTGATGCCATATCATCACGTAGTGCTTTTCTCTTCATCATTCAGAACTCGCCCACCATGGGAGGAAGAACAAGACCATAATGTTAGGTGACTAAAATAAAAAAATAAAAAAGGTATGGATGCAAAGATTCTTTAACAAATAAAGGCAGTTGATGGGTGGTTTAAAGAGGTGTCCAGTCTGAAGTTGAACTTTACAAATTCCATTCAGAGCTGCCTGCATTTAAATTTCATTGCATATTCTTACTGCTGTCCATTCTGTATACTTTTTCCAGCCCTTTTATTAAGCTGACTTCTAACTAGGAGGATCTGCCTTTACTATAACCACCTACCGGACATTCACAAAGTGACTAGTTGCAAAGCCATTTCAGAAAGGTGGCTAGCAGCAGGGGAGGGGGTAAATACTTAGAGTTTATGCTGCAGCATTTATTTAATCCTATAGGATATTGCCACAGGTTTATTTTAAGCCTTTTAACCTTCTTTAACTTGATATTTGTATTACTGAGCATGTCATGTCAGGTAACGACAAAAAAGAGCTTATTGTGTGTTACTGGTCTTATCTCTGTTAATCAGTTCAGAAGAATGTGTAAGTGCCTGGTTAAAGTAGATGTAAACCCTAACTTTGACACTCAGTCTAGGTATTGTGGAAGGAAAAGACAACTATACCCAATTTTTTTAAGTCCTAATACAATTTCTTAAAGATTTTAGTTAACCTGTGCATCCGGATGACAATCTGCAGTCCCACAGCAGGTACTCAGGCATACATTTTCATTCACCTTATGTTTCAGAGACACAATACAAAGTGAAAGGAGATCTCTCTAAAATTAGAATAATTGCCCCCATGAGGGTCACACTGGGTGATATGTACAATGCCTAAGCAAGTTTGACCCCCAAAGCCCAGTTTGTTTGAAGTAGTGAACACTCAGTACCATGCTCTGGTGTGCTTGAAAGGTGGTTAATGGATAATGTGGCACTGTACACTTCATACATTAAACCTTACCCAACCATGGAACTTCCATGGATCACAGATCAAGAAGGGCTAACTAACTGTGGTCTGGATGGCAGAGGTGAGGATGTAAGCACGCTCAGATCTGGCACAATGTGAGTGCAAACCAAGTGTGGAGGGGGGAGGGGGGTCAATCATACTCAGGCATAGTACAAGGCAATCATGTCTAATGTGGTTATTATAGTCTAAGGCAGTAGTGGTCTCGAAACTGCGGCCTGATCATTGCCCCATCATTGGTTTTGATGGAAGGAATAGTGCTCCATCGTTGGTGTCAATTGGTGAAATAGTTCCAGCAAGGGCCAGATATAGGCAAGCAGAGGGCCACATCTGACCCTTGCGGCACTATTTCACCAACTAACACCAACGATGGAGCACTATTCCTTCCATCAAAACCAATGATGGGGCACTGATGCTGGGGCGTTTTCTACTCCCACTGGCCTACTGTTTGGCCCCCCTAAAGGTTGAAGGACAGTAAACTGAGTGTTGGCCTAGAAAGTTTGGAGACCTCTGGTCTTAGGCATTGATGCTGGAAAGGGGTCCCTACTGGAAGATTTCAACTCAGGCTGTTCTGGTGACAACTGTAAAATTTTGAATTGTCCATCACTTTGGACAATGGTCACCAGGACAAATAGAAAGGGTGAATCTACCTGTATGGAAAATAAATGACCTGAAATATGTTTTCATTTATTCGTAGTATGTCCCATTGTCAGTAACATGCAATGAAAGGCCACACAATGCAAAGGTGCCCTGATTCCACATACATTATTTTGTTAAAAAGAATTGGGACACCTGCCTTTACACGCACATGAACTTTAATGTCATCCTAGTCTTAGTCCGTAGGGTTCAATATTGAGTTGGCCCACCCTTTGCAGCTATAACAGTTTCAACTCTTCTGGGAAGGCTGTCCACAAGGTTTAGGAGTGTGTCTATGGGAATGTTTGACCATTCTTCCAGAAGCGTTTTTATGAGGTCAGGCACTGATGTGGACAAAAAGGCCTGGCTCGCAGTCTCTGCTCTAATTCCTCCCAAAGGTGTTCTATTGGGTTGAGGTCAGGACTCTGTGCAGGCCAGTCAAGTTCCTCCTCCCCAAACTCCCTCATCCATGTCTTTAGGGACCTTGCTTTGTGCACTGGTCCAAATCATTTGGTGAAGGGGGGATTATGGTGTGGGGTAATTTTTCAGGGGTTGGCCTTGGCCCCTTAGTTCCACTGAAGGGGACTCTTAAAGGCTTGGCTCTTGGTATCACTCTCTTAAAGGGACAGAAGCAATCAATCAGATTTCATTCTCTCCACCATGGCCAAGACCAAAGTGTTGTCCAAGGATGACAGGGACAAGATTCTAGATCTACAGGCTGGAATGGGCTACAAGACCATCACCAAGCAGCTTGGTGAGAGAGTGATAACATTTGGTGCGGTTATTCGCAACTGGAGGAAACACAAAATAACCTTCAATCTCCCTCGGTCTAGGGCTCCATGCAAAATCTCACCTTGTGGAGTTTCAGTGATCATCAGAACGATGAGGAATCAGCCCAGAACTAAACGGGAGAATTTTGTCAATGATCTCAAGTCAGCTGGGACCATAGTCACCAAGAAAATAATTGGTAACACATTACACCGTGAAAGACTGAAATCCTGCAGTGCCCGCAAGGTCCCCCTGCTCAAGAAAGCACATGAACAGGCCTGTCTGAAGTTTGCTAATGAACATCTGAATGATTCAGAGAAGAACTAGGTGAAAGTGTTGTGGGCAGATAAGACCAAAATAAAGCTCTTTGGCATCAACTCAACTTGCCGTGTTTGGAGGAGGAGGAATGCTTCCCGTTAACCCCTAGAAAACCATCCCCACCGTCAAACATTAGGGGGGGTTTTCTGCTAATGGGACGAGACAACTTCACTGTATCAAAGTTGTCTCGTACCATCAAATCTTAAATAAGAACCTTCTTTCCTCAGCCAGGGCACTGAAAATGAGTCGTGGATGGGTATTTCAGCATGACAATGACCCAAGGACAAGGAAACAAATGAGTGGCTCAAGAAAAAGAACATCAAGACCTGGAGTGGCTTAGCCAGTTTCAAGACCTTGAACCCATAGAAAAGGAGGGAACTGAAGGTTCGAGTTACCAACCGTCAGCCTCGAAACCTTAATAACTTGGAGAGGATCTGCTAAGAAGAGTGGGACAAAATCCCTCCTGGGATGTGTGCAAACCTGGTGGCCACCTACAAGAAATGTGGTTTCTGTGATTGCCAACAAAGGTTTTGGCACCAAGTACTAAGTCATGTTTTGCAAAGGGGTCAAATACTTATTTCATTCATTAAAATGCAAATCAATTTATAACTTTTTTGAAATGCATTTTTATGGATATTTTTGTTGTTTTTCTGTCTCTCACTGTTAAAATAAACCTACCATTACAATTATAGACTGATCATTTATTTGTCAGTGGACAAACGTACAAAATCAGCAGGGAAATCAAATACTTTTTCCCTCACTGTAGTGTATGTGGAACCGCAGCATCTTTGCATGATATGGCCCTGCATTGCATGTTTTTTTTTGGATTAACTGTTAAGAGGTTAAAACCCAAATCATATTTTTATTACTGTTTGTACCCTTGGTAGGCAGATTAGTTCTCTCTGTTTGTCCAGGTGAGTGGGAAATCTAATGGGGGATACCTTTTTTGGTGACAACTGTTTAAATGGGTGATTCTCTCAATTTTGAGAGATTTCGTCCCACCTTTTGTTGTGTCCACATGGCCAGAAGTGAAGGAAAATCTCCCCAAATGGACAAAGAAAAACTTTTCCAGAAAAACCCAGCCTGTTGGCCACTCATATATGTAAATTATTGTGGCCCTTTGAGGATGTTCACCTGCCCAAACGCCCAGCACTGCTGTGATGTAAAGAGAGCAATGAAGATCCCAGGAAAAGTCAATGATTGCCCTAGTCAATACCATGCCATAGTAATACAATAGGTAAAATTCAGTGGTTGTCAGGTCATCATTATTAATGAGGATTTACATCATTAAAAGTGTTTGACAATGTTTTTACTGTTAGTGGGAATGAGGACTAATGTACCAGATTCCTGTATAAATTCCTCCTGTAACTCCCACATCCATTTGGGGAATCGTGTGTGGGGAAGACATAATTTTCCCTCAAAGTTGGGGCAAGGTGCCCTGTGTGGTGGGGGCTTTGCTCCATCCCTTTACATGTTGAAAGACATTTGGCCTGGTCTGGTACAAGAAGATGGGCCATATGCTCACGGCCCTCCCTTTCCTGACTACCAAGACTAGGTAGAATTTAAGGCGGTATTCCATTACATTTTAGTTATCATTTTTTTATTGATAATTTAAATTAGTTTAAAACCCCAACATTAGATAGTTTACAGAAAGCAGACACACTAGAGAATAAACTGGTGGTAGTTCCAATTTTTGTATGTCACATAATATTTGCACAGAGGTTTATCAAGCGCAAATGTTCAGTGAAATATACATTAAAGAATATTTTAGGGCACATAAATGAAATATATTACAGTAGGTCACAAAAGTGAGTACACCCCTCACATTTTTGTAAATATTTTATTGTAACTTCAATGTGACAACACTGAAGAAATGACACCTTGCTACAATGTAAAGTATTGAGTGTACAGTCTGTATAACAGTGTAAATTTGCTGTCCCCTCAAAATAACTCAACATACAACCATTCATGTCTAAACTGCTGCCAACAAACGTGAGTACACCTCCAAGTGAAAACGTCCAAATTGGGCCCAAAGTGTCAATATTTTGTGTGTCCACCATTATTTTCCAGCACTGCCTTAACCCTCTTGGGCATGGAGTTCACCAGAGCTTCACAGCTTACCACTGGAGTCCTCTTCCACTACTCCATGACAACATCACAAAGCTTGTGGATGTTAGAGACCTTGCTCTCCTATACCTTCCATTTGAGGATGCCCCACAGATGCTCAATAATGTTTAAGTCTGGAAACATGCTTGGCCAGTCCATCACCTTTACCCTCAGCTTCTTTAGCAAGGCAGTGGTCATCTTGGAGGTGTGTTTGGGGTCATTATCATGTTGGAATACTGCCCTGCGGCCTAATCGCTGAAGGGAGGGGATCATGCTCTACTTCAGTATGTCACAGTACATGTTGGCATTCATGGTTCCATCAATGGAATAAAGGTGTAAAAAAATACTGCGCTGTGAAAAGATGTGTTCTACCCAGCTGCCAACAACATGGTTCCATCAATGAACTGTAGCTCCCCAGTGCCGGCAGCACTCATGCAGCCCCAGACCATGACACTCCCACCACCATGCTTGACTGTAGGCAAGACACACTTGTCTTTGTACTCCTCACCTGGCTGCCGCCACACACGCTTGACACAATCTGAATCACATACGTTTATCTTGGTCTCATCAGACCACAGAACATGGTTCCAGTAATCTATGTCCTTAGTCTGCTTGTTTTCAGCGAACTGTTTGCGGGCTTTCTTGTGCATCATCTTTAGAAGAGGCTTCCTTCTGGGACGATAGCCATGCAGACCAATTTGATGCAGAATGCGGAGTATGGTCTGAGAAAGCACTCATAAATCTATTTCCCAAAGACTTCCCCTCTGGAAATTACTCTTAGCACGTGCACTCAACTTCTTTGGGCGATCATGGCGAGGCCTGTTCAGAGTGGAACCTGTCCTGTTAAACCACTGTATGGTCTTGGCCACCGTGCTGCAGATAAGTTTCAGGGTTTTGGCAAGCTTCTTATAGCCTGGGCCATCTTCATGTAGAGCAACAATCTTTTTTTATGATCCTCAGAGAGTTCTTTGCCATGAGGTGCCATGTTGAACTTTCAATGACCAGTATGAGAGAGTGAGAGCGATAACACCAAATTTAAACACACCTACTCTCCATTCACACTTGAGACCTTGTAATACTAACGAGTCACATGACACCGGGGAGGGAAAATAACTAATTAGGCCCAATGTGGACATTTTCACTTAGGGGTGTACTCACTTTTGTTGCCAGCGGTTTAGACATTAAAGGCTGTGCGTTGAGTTATTTTAGGGGACAGCAAATTTACACTGTTATACAAGCTGTACTATTACTACTTTACATTGTAGCAAAGTGTAATTTCTTCAGTGTTGTCACTTGAAAAGATATAATAAAATATTTACAAAAATGTGAGGGGTGTACTCACTTTTGTGAGATACTGTACGCATTTTTTGGTAAACGTATTCAGTTGTGCTGAGTAAATAGATGCCCAACATGCCAAGCTTTAAAATTGTGAGTGCTTGCAAGATGACATCGTACTTCAGTCCACTATATTTTCCATAGGTGACATTTAAAAGCCACTACGGGTAATCACTGAGTAGTTAACCATGAATATTGGTCCTGCGATTATTGCTTACACTGTGGCATATTCAGCAATGTGTAACGTGTAGTGCAAGCTACATTTTCGTATATAGTTGCTCCGAGTGGGTGTGTTTACATGTGTGCTTACATGTGGGCAGGGCAGACTCAACATTTTTTGTGGGGCGTTGCTGAGGGCTTGTGTGAAACGTTTTTTTGACAATTTCTTCTAAAACTTTATTTATATCACAAAGAGGACAAAAAGTCCCCTTTGGAATATAAAATATTTGTGAGAGGTTCTCTCTAAGTAAACATCAGGGGTTATTTATCAGGGGTAATTTGCACCCCTTATGTTTCATCTGCCCTCTATTTAAAGGTTATCATGCGTCGTTAACTTCTTTCCCATTTCTAGTGAAAAGGGATACCAGAAACCAGAAGTGATGTTATATATGTTGCTTCTGAGCAGCTAAGAAGATCAGCAAACGGATGTTCACTGGTTCCCTCCACCCAGTGGCTCCTACCATGTGCGTCCCAGGCCCACAGGGCAGCATGGTTAGGGGGAGTGTTTCTGGGGGGCACATAAAGTGATCGGGCAGCTGTACATTATAAGCCAATGGTAGTAAAAGGGTTAGGTTGCATGAATATACACACTCTTACTGAACAGTTTTCTATTTTTGCATTGGTGCAAGTCATGCTTGTTCCCCTAGTATTTTTTTTGTGTAAACTGTGGTGCATAAGCAGTGCAGTATATACACCCAGCTAATGTCTGGTAATTGTATGATACAGAGAATGGAACCCGGTTCCGGAGACGTTATAACACACATGCAGTAGTTACATCATCAGTGACTGCTCAGTGGCCAAATGGAAAGGATACCTAATCTACAAGTAATAGTGAAGAAGATATTAGTGGCGGGCCGTTTTTTATGGCTCTCTGGTATGTAAGTGTGTTAAAATGTGCAAATATGCAATGCAAATGTTTATATTATGGCAAGAGCCCACCTCACACCGATGGAGCAAAGTTCCACTTTATAACTAAATTAAAAATGCCTACAAAACAATTCATAATTTTCCCTTTGCGGTGGAGCTGAAATCTTTCCATTTTTGTAATAGCAGCATAGATGAAAAATCTCGGGAGCTCTGGTATTGACTACACTAATTTCTCGGGCATGTGAAGTCAGCACCGAGGAAGCCACAGTAGTTGGTAGTTCTAGCCCTGGAGAATATCAAGGAACTGTCACATCACAGAGTTCATCACTAAGCCAAGTTGTCATACGCCACCTTAGGTCTACATTATAATTTGAGGAGACTGAAGCAGCAGCACAGCGAGGTCTGTAGAATGCACTAGGCATCAGCATCTTTTAAAGTAATGCTTGAGCAAATTCCTCAGCTCAGCTACAGGGTTCTTCTATACTGGCCTACAGTATAGTGTGCCACACCACTTACTGAGCTATAATTGAGGATTGCTGCTAAGAGAATGGCCAAAACGCTGTGCCGGCCTCTTCATGTGAATCCCCATCATGCATTATTCCACATCCTGTTTATTTTTCATCTTTGAAATAAGTTCCACTTGGAAGACAAAGCCATTTAAATTAGCATAATGAATATTTATGTGCTAACTATGCATAATATGAATCGGATATGAACGTTAAAAAGCTGCATTATTGGCTTTCGCCTGACTGTGGTTTGGCCTAACAGTTTTTATTTTATGGGCAGATTGCTATTATTGCTTTTTCATGTCTGTGGAATGAGGTTTAAAACAGCTGCTTATATTCATTTGAAATATAAGATAAAGTGCAGCAAAAATGATAAATTCATGGGGCATTCATAGCTTTTTCTATCTATCTATCTATCTACTATCCATCTGTCTATCTATCTAGATAAAGATGATAAAATCATGGGTCAATCGTTTTTTTCTGTCTATATATATATATATATATATATATATATATATATATATATATATATATATATATATATATATATATATATATATATATATAGACAGAAAAAAAACGATTGACCCATGATTTTATCATGATGTATCTTTTCAAGGTCTCTAACATCCACCAGCTCTGTGATGTCCTCATGGAAGAGTGGAAGTCTGGAAGAGGACTCCAGTGGCAACCTGTGAAGCTCTAGTGAACTCCATGCCCAAGAGGATTAAGACTGTGTGGCCCCACAAAATATTGACACCTTGGGCCAAATATGGACATTTTCACTGAGGGGTGTACACACTTTTGTTGCCAGCGGTTTAGACATTAATGGCTGTGTGTTGAGTTATTTTGAGGGGACCACAAATTTACACTGTTATACAAGCTGTACACTCACTACTTTACATTGTAGCAAAGTGTCATTTCTTCAGTGTTGTCACATGAAAAGATACAATAAAATATTTTCAAAAATATGATGGGTGTACTCACTTTTGTGAGATACTGTATATATGTGTGTATATATATACATATATATACATATATATATATATATATATATATATATTAGGCTGGGTTCACACCATTGCGAATTGGATGCGGGATCCCTGGGAGCCGGTTCACATATGTCTGCAGCAGGTCCTGAAACGGTGACCCAGGACGCACCAAGCCCCTGCTGTGAGCAGCATATGGCTCATATGTGAACCAAGTCTCAGACAGATAGATAGATAGATAGATAGATAGATAGATAGATAGATAGATAGATAGATAGATAGATAGATAAATTGGACTTGATCTAGACCTATATATCTATCTGTCTATCAACTCTATAAAAAAGATAAAACAATCAGTATTGAAATTCCTTTTATGGTTAAAAAGAATACAAGCAAATCTTAATAAAGACATGTCACTGGTAATTAGATACAGCTGTCATCTATGCAATCAAGAGATCTTTTGACTAATATTTGATAGAAAATATATTTAGGATGTTGCCAGAACAGTTGTTGCCCATATAGTCCTTTAACCACTTGGGTACCGCGCTATTGCAAAATGACGGCAATAGCGCGGACCCACATTTTCGGGACTACGTCTATTGACGTAGTCCCGGTTACGAGCGGCCTGCGCGCCCCCTGAGGGGCGCGCGCGGCGCGCTCTGTGATCGGCGAGTCCGTGAGACTCGCCTGATCACCGATCCGTGTAAGGGGTCGATCCCGACCCCTTATCACGTGATCAGCTGTCAGCCAATGACAGCTGATCATGTGATAAAACGGAGCCGGTAATCGGCTAGTATTCCTCCTCGCGCTGACAGCGCGAGGAGAAAAAAAAAAAGCCGATCGCCGGCGGCCGTGTTCGGGACATCAGTCCCGATCACGGCCAGCAATTTAAACGGACACCTGCCCCCTGCCAGTGCCCACCTGCCACCCGCAGTGCCATCCTGAAATAAAGTAAGTGCCCCCCTGTCAGTGCCACCCAGCAGTGCCCATAGTGCCCACAGTGCCACCCAGCAGTGCCCACAGTGCCACCCAGCAGTGCCCACAGTGCCACCCAGCAGTGCCACCCACAGTGCCACCCAAAATCTGCCTCAAAGGTGCTGCACCCCAGTGCCGCCCATCAGTGCCCAGCAGTGCCGCCCATCAGTGCCCAGCAGTGCCGCCCATCAGTGCCCAGCAGTGCCACCTATCAGAGCCACCTATCAGTGCCACCTATCAGTGCCCATCAGTCCCATCTATCTGTGGTACCTATCAGTGCCCATCCGTGCCACCCATCCGTGCCACTTATCCGTGCCACCCATCCGTGCCATCTTATCTGTGCCCATCTTTGCCCATCAGTGCCGCCTTATCTGTGCCCATCGGTGCCGCCTTATCTGTGCCTATTAGTGCCGCCTTAACTATGCCTATCAGTGCCCACCAGTGCAGCCCATCAGTGCCCACCAATGCAGCCCATCAGTGCCCACCAATGCAGCCCATCAGTGCCCACCAATGCAGCCTATCAGTGCCGCCTAATCAGCGCACTTCAATGAAGGAGAAAAATGACCCGTTTGCAAAATTTTATAACAAACTATTAAAACATGATTTTTTTTTTTTTTTTTTGCATCTTTTTTTGTTTGTTTAGCAAAAAATAAAACTCCGAGCTGTAACTAAATACCACCAAAAGAAAGCTCTATTTGTGGGAAAAAAATGATAAAAATTTCATTTGGGTACAGTGTTGTATGACCGCGCAATTGTCATTCAAAGTGCATCAGCGCTGAAAGCTGAAAATTGGTCTGGGACTGAGGGGGGTTTAAGTGCCCAGTAAGCAAGTGGTTAAAGTGATACTAAAGCTTAGTTTTTCTGTCATACTTACCTCCACTGTGCAGCTTGTTTTGCATAGAGTGGCCTCGAACATCCTCTTTTGGGGTCCCTCGGTGGCTCTCGCGGCTCCTTTAGATAACCACCTAGGTGGGCGTGCTCCTGAGTCATTCATTCGACGTCCATAGAAGCCGAATGTATGACTCGGCCCCGCCTCCCGGGTCATTGGATTTGATTGACAGCAGCAAGAGCCAATGGCTGTGCTGTTATCAATCTATCCAATCAAAGCCGGGACTCCACAGAGAGAAGGGTGGCATGTCCCCGCTGAAGAAGTGGGCCGGTGACTGCCAAACCTTTACAATCCTTTTAACCTCCTTGGCGGTATCCCCGAGCGTGACTCGGGTTTGATTTTTCACGCTCGGGGTAACATTGCAGAGCGGCCAGCGGAGATCTTACCTTCTCCTGGCGCTCCAGCGATGCTCTCCACTGTCCTCCCCTGTGATCGCCGTCTGGATCGCCGGCGAGATTACGGCATCTCACTTCCTGGTTCCGTTCCCTGCGAGCAGCAGCAGCGCACGGGAGCGGAACTGGGCGGGAATTTCAAAAAGTGAAACACAACACAAACACATAAATAGAGGTGATACACTGTAATCTGAGAGGATTACACTGTATCATCTCTTTATCTGACTGAAAACTTTACAGTGCCCCTTGCCTCCAATAACATACCCAATAAAATCTAAAATGGCATCAAAAAAGCGCCACTTCGCTACAAAATTGCCTTTGGACCAGCTGAATGACAGCGGCAGTGACAGAGTTGCTCACAGAATTTAGCGATAGTGAGTCGTGGGTAGAATTGTCGTCTGACACTGACACGGATCTGACAAGTGACAGTGGGGATGATCCTGCACCTGAACTCAGCCGTGTGCGCAATTGGTGCCCTATCAACTGCGATACGGACCAGGTAGCGCCGCCAAGATTCCCCTTCACTGGATCACCTGGGATGAAGGTAGATGTCGAGCGTGACAACCCTCTGGCATACCTGCAATTATTCCTCACTGAGGATGTAATTGAAAAAATTGTCAGAGACAAATCGCTACCAAGAACAGCAATCCGCTACGCTGCATGCCAGGTTTTCCCGAAGAAGAAGGTGGGAACCAGTGACCAAAGAGGACATCTGGCAGTTCCTGGGACTTATTATTCTTCAGGGGGTGGTGGGGAAACCACTCCAAAAATGGTTCCGGACCACCAATAAATTACTGGCCCCTCCGTTTTTTGGTGCCGTGATGTCCGAATACCATTTTTCCCTCATCATGAAGTATTTCCACTTCACAAACAATGAAGAGTTTGATGAGGCCACACATCCTGCACCCAAACTAAAATAAATCTGGGAGGTATGCCAAATTATCGTGACCAATTTCCAGCTGACCTATGTGCCAGAAAGGGACGTCTGCGTGGATGAAAGCTTGATGGCCTACAAGGGATGCCTGAGCTGGATACAATTTATTGCATCCAAAAGAGCACGGTTTGGCATAAAATCCTACATGCTCTGCGAGTCATCCACCGGGTACATCTGGAATTCGGTCATTTACACCGGTAAAGGCACGAAGTTCAACCCCAGGTACAGCGGCTATGGGATGGCCACATCATCAGTCCTTACACTGCTGGAGCCATTGCTGAACCAGGGATATTGTGTGACCATGGATAATTTCTGTACATCTCCGGAACTTTTTGAGGTTTTGCTACAAAACAAGACTGATGCGTATGGTACTGTTAGGCCTAACCGACGTGACATGCCATCTATGTTCTCCAAGAAAAATCTAAAAACCGGAGAAATGGTTGCCTGGCAGAAGGTAAGATGATGGCAATGCGATGGCGAGACAAGAAGGACGTGTGTCTCATGAGCACTGTGCACAATACCTCCACTGCCATGGTCCACACCAAAGGTGGGAAAGATGTGCTGAAGCCACAAGTCATGATAGACTATAATTTCACTATGGGAGGTGTCGACAGAGCCAATCAGGCAATGACATTTTATCCGGCTATGCGCAAACAGCAAAAAAAATATTATAAAAATATTTTTCGGCATCTTCTGGAGCAATGCCTTTGGAATTCATATGTTCTATACAGAGCAAAGAGTGACAAGCCTCTTATTCATGCCGATTTTACCTGAAAGGTGGCTGAGCAGATTTTCGTCAAACACCAGACACCATCAGAAGCTGCGAACAGACCTGGACGAAGTGCTGTTGACGTTGCCAACCCAGAACGCCTAACAGGTCGTCACTTTATGGACTACATACCACCAACCGCAAAAAAGGCAGCACCTACCAGGATGTGTGTGGTTTGCTGCTCAAAAAGAGATAGCAGTGGAAAAAAACTCTGAAAAGAAAGCCGGTTCTATTGTCCGGATTGTGATGTTGGACTGTGTGCTGCACCTTGTTTCAAAATGTATCACACTCAGGATGTTAATTGAATTTTCTTTGCTTGACAAATTTAATTATTTCGCATTACATTATTGAATAAAATTATATTATTTATTAGATTATAATTCATGATTTTGTATTTCAAACTTTATCACATCTGGGATGTCTACTAGAGTCTTGTTTGGTCAGGTTTTAGTAAGTAATTACTAAGAATTGCAGGCCTATAATACATAACACCAAATTTCCATGCAAAAGAATTGTACCGCTTTTGGTACAAAATTCCTGACATAATCATTCCGCCAGGGAGGGTAAGCATCTCTGGCTTGATCCCTATGGCTATCCTAAAAGAATTATAAAGAAATTTCTCCTGACAGTTTTCCATACATTCACTAAGCAATCAATAAGAAATGATTAGCATTAGTACTGTGCCATTGATCCATATTATAATGAACTGTAAGTGAAGTTGGACATTTTGTGAATTCACAATTACAAATGTAATTAACAGCCATGGCCAAAGCCGTGTCAGCAAAGGCAGAGCCTCACATGTAAACAGGTACTTAATCTTGCTCAGTGGGCAAATGTATTGTTACTCATGAGATTCTGATGCTTCAAGGAAATATCCACTTTGTTCGATGTTACACTTTAGTCTGAAAGGCAATATGAATGGAAGTGGGATATGGGTTTAAAAGAGGCTTCCGACAAGTTATACCAATTATAACACTGCTAACGCTGTACAGAATACAGTACATCCATGCTAAAGTCTGAAAGTTTACTCACTTCACCTTTAAAGTGGATCCAAAATAAAAAGCCAAGATCTGACAACTTATAGTTAACATATAGAAACATATAGAAATGTTTATTGTGCCTAGGGCGTGCCCTGAAAAAATCGACCTTGTATCTTGGATTTCTAAAAAATAGCAGTGTACTTCCTTGCACAGGGATCCCCCACCCTGCACAGCCAACAGGGGTGGCCGTGCACTGCCCCCACTATCCTCACCACCCCCTATATGGTTAATGGATAGATTCATGCATAGCAGGAATCTATCCATGGCCACCGCTGCCATCCCCTATTCAGGCGTCTGACTCCTTTTCAGAAGTCGGGCGCCTAAATTACAGCAGGAGGGGTGTTTTTTTTTGAAGCACCTGATTAGAGCCATAGGCTCTAATAGGCTTTAAAAACGGTGGACTTGGAACGCAGAGCATTGCACTCGGAGTCCATCCAGATCTGTTTAATTGATAATCGCCTCTCTCCGCCAATCAGGAAGCGTGGGTCTGTTACCCATTTCCAGATTGGCTGAAAGGTTAGGTGATCCTATTGGAGAGAAGATGCATGGTGGAAGCCGTCATGATCTCAGAGGGGAAGAGGACACAGAAGACGCTGCAAGATGCCTGCCACAGCCTGTCTCCCTGCCCAGTGATCTCTATTGTGCCCCCACCGATCGGTGAACAGGCAAGCAGTGCATGGGGAGGGGGGGGGTTGTTTGCCCCCCCAACGAAAAAAACACCAGCTGCCAATGACAGCCAGGCATGCCAAATTTTTACAGGCACTTCAGGATCAGAGAACAGTCTGTGATTGTCTGTGGTTTGAGGGGTGTGTGTGTATGGGGGGGGGGGGGGGGGGTATGGAGTCTAGCACACACTAGAGGTTGCTACATATGGGAATATGCCTAGACACTGCTGAACCTACATGGTCATATCTGTATATTTGCAGTGTGAGATCTGTGGCACTGCTGCCCTAGATCTCATTAGAATTGGAGTGAAATTTACTATGTTGCACACTATTCTCATTGCTGGAGGCTCTGACATAAGGAAGCAAAGCCATATCTGTGCCAAGATGGCCACTTCCACACAAAGGCAAAGTGCATAGCAAGGCAAGCTACATCATTAACGGGGAAATATCAGCTGCAGGGAAAGCACAAGCAATACTTGTGACTTATTATTATTATTATAATACACGATTTATATAGCGCCAATAAATTATGCAGCACTTTACAATGTAGAGGGGGGGGGGCAGCACAATTACAAGTACAGTTCAATACAGAAGGGACAGGAGGGCCCTGCTCATAGAGCTTACATTCTAAACGGATGGGGCGGTGGTACAAAAGATAAGGTATAGGTATAGGTTTCCCTGGGATAGACTTATCCTTGTTCCTCTGCCTGCACAATTCAGGCAGGTATGTATTAAACAATAAATCATTATTTGTAGCTTTTATAGCAAATAGTGTAAATACTTAAATGTGACTTGCATTTTCCTATATGGAAGAGATCAATATGGGAGAGAGAGATCCAGCAGAATGAACACATATTGTCAGAGGCGTAACTACAACCTTCAGGGCCCCGATGCAAGAAATCGTGAAGGGCCCCCCCACCTCTCGTCCCGGGGCCCTTTATTACGGTCCCACATTTGCCCCCTTTCTGCCATCTTGGGCCCACCCCCACCGTGGCAGAACACCAGGGTCGCAAGTGCAACCTTTGTGACCCTGGTAGATCTGCCATTGTGTACCACCTGTATTTAGGTAGTGTCATAAAATGTTATTGATTTTACTGGTATGTAAGAGCTGCACTGCCAGCATTTGAAAGGCTTTTAAAAAGGATGTTACTGACAGGCTCAGTGAGCGGACCCTCAGCAGATCACCCATGACAGGAGAACCAGCATATCCATTGCTGACCCCAGGAACATGACCCACAGTGGTGCAGGAGGAGAGCTCTGACAGAAAGTGGCTCACACTAAGGGCACTAATGGAGGATGGAAGGTCAGACTGGCAGCATTGGGCTAGCAGCAATGGGGAGTGGCGGGGGGCAAGTTGGGCAGCGGTTATCAGTACCAGCTGAGCCAATGCAAGAATTTTTGGCTACAAAGGCGAAGGTGCATTTTGATTTTTGAAGCCCTGCCACCCCTCTTCCCTCCACAATGCAACCCCCCACCCTCACTTCACATTCTAACCTCTTTGACATTACGCCTGTATTTGTGATGGGGTGCAACGCGTACAATTCCACCCCCACCCAATCACCCTCTCTGCAAAAATCCTCTCGCAAATTTCTAGCACAGATCCTGTCCCCCAGGTCCTCCCTTCCAGTACAACCCTTTCCCACCATCCTGGGTCAAACTCCCCCAGCATTAAATTCTTTCCCTCCATGCCAGCATAAGTATTCTCCTCAGTTCTGTCACAAATCCTACTACTCAAATCCCCCTTCCCAGTACAAACCCCCCAAAACACAAATCCTCTCTACTTCTAATACAAATCCATACTTCTAAACTGTCCCGGGTTTTGGCGGGACCTTCCTGAGATACAAATGAAATCCTGTGTGTCTGGACTAAGGGTCTGTTCACACCAGAATGCCTTGAGGGAAACCTGCGTTTCCCACACTGCATTCAAAATGCACTGCCAAAGCGATCTGCAGAGGTTGTCAACTTAATGACTCCCCAAATGCCGGTTGCAAATGCCTGCACCATATTGTATGGCCAGCAGTACCATGCAATCCAGTTGCAGTGCGTTTTGTAAAGTAGCACATGGACAGCTCTTGGTGCAGACCAACACAATTTTAGCCTATTCAAATTAAAGGGTTGAAATCGCACAGCACCTGGAAGGCATGTGTATGGCTTAAAAATGCAGAGTGCGTTCCTTTGTGATTCGTGGTGTGAACTGGCCTTGAGTCCTGCAGTGATTACCCCAAATCTCTAGCAAGGTGCCCGGAATCCCAGAAACCATGATCATCTCCTCAATAGCAGACAGACTCTCTTTGAAGGGGGGAGGGAGAAAGTTGTCAGAAAAGGATACTTGCAGTGATTTGGGGGGATAAGAGAATGCTGTATGTGCAAGGGGGCATTTTAGGAGCAGAGAGAACTGGTGCTGGGGGGGGGGGGGGGGGTCATATTTTTTATTTAACCCCCCTTCTAGCACAAGTTCTGTCTGCTCCCAAAGTGCCCCCTTGCACATACAGCATCATCGTATCCCCCCGAATCACTGCAAGTATGCTTTCCTCACAACTTGAACAAATCCAAGCACACTGCCACACTAGTGCGCAGTGCACCCATTCAGTGCACATGGCATATCCACTGCACAAATCCAGTGCGCACTGCACATTACATGGCACCCATCGAGTGCACATCGCACATTCAGTGCTCACTACATATTGCAATATACCACTCTTGTGCACACTGCCCTGATCCAAAGTGCACTGCCTGTCACACAGCACACATCCAGTGCATGCTGCTTGTTGCATAGCAGTACCCATCCATTGCATACTGCACTGTACCCATCCATTGCATACTGCACATTGCACTGTAACCATCTAGTGCAAACTTCACAATGCACCCAGCAAGCATCCTCCTTTGACAACTAGCTCCCTTCCCTGCCCCTCCCCCCCCCCCCTCCTTCCCTGCAAGTGCCGAGCATTCAGAGTCAGTACGAACCTTAATCAGCATGTCCCATCCCGTTGAGTGCTGTGTCCTTTCTCCCCCCCCCCCCCCTCCTTCTGTCTGTGACAGCCAAGCCGAGGCAGAGGGGGAAGGGAGTTTTAGTCTGTATGTGAGGCAGGACGAGGGAGAGATGCTGCTATACAGGGTAATCGTAGCATTGGAGACCTGAAACTTCTCACACAAGCCGGGAGCCAGTCACTGGAGCAACTACCAGAAGTCATTACCGGCGGTGTTAGAGCTCACCATCCTTGCGGTCAGTACATCAGGCGCCGGACCGGAAGTCTTTCATGCTTGTCTGGGGGGCCGCCCACAGTGGCAGAACACGTGGGCCCAGTCGCAAGTGCGACTGTTGCGACCCTGGTAGTTTCGCCACTGCATATTGTACAGTCGGTTGGGCTGCAGTGTTCAGTGCTAACAAAGAGCATGCTGCCATGAAAAGAGACAGAAGGGATGAGCTGAATAAAATGATATAGAAAGTATCCACGCTCCCAATTGTAAATGTTAACCCATACAAACAGTTTCACATAAGAAATAGCAGCAGCTAGCATAAAAATTGTTGATTGCAATAAAAAATGATATATAGTTCATATGCAGCACTAAGGATTGGGTGGATGAAACCCATGAAGATAAATAGTGAAGAAAAGAAGAAACCGCGCACCAGCTTCAGTGTGTGAAGCCGCACACTACACCAACGTGCTTATATCAAATCCGATTACCAGAGAGTTGATCATAGAAAGCCTCAATTAGCTCCCATACATCTCCAATGATTAGCAAACGACCCAGCTGCTGAATCAGGCAATATGGTGATTTCTCCTTAATTGCGAGGCTCCAAAAATGGGTCTCCAGCAGGATATCCACATATCATGGGCAGCATAGGCTCGATTGTAGTCACAGAGTCACCAGCATAATAAAATGAAAGGGCTTATGGTGAAGTAATGGTGGTTGAAGATTTATTAAAATCCAATTGCAAAATACAGCTAAAAACGAGTAAAAAGCAAGAAAAGTGAGATACAAAATAGCCGTGGCTTGTAGGGTGCTTGTGTCACCAGCAGACCACCTTATGCATTTCAGCCAATGGGCCATCATCAGAGGTGTGGTCAATTGACACAGAAACACAATAAATATACACAGAGCAAGAACATTCATTACCGGATATGTGGCGCCCGGAAATTGCATGGCCAAATACAAAAAAGCGCTGAATATGCAAAAAAAAAGGGAAGCCAATGCATTCCAAGGGCGCGATGTAAACAATACATATACAGTAACTCACAATAGTGAGCATACCCCTCACATTTAAAAAAAATTTTTATTATATATTTTCATGTGACAACACTGAAGAAATGACACTTTGCTTCAATGTAAAGTAGTGAGTGTACAGCTTGTATAACAGTGTAAATTTGCAGTCCCCTCAAAATAACTCAACACCATTAATGTCTAAACCACTGGTAACAAAAATGAGTACACTCCTAAGTGAAAATGTCCAAATTGGCACAAAATATCAATATTTTGTGTGGTCATCATGATTTTCCAGCAATGCCTTAACCCTCTTGGGCATGGAGTTCCCCAGAGCTTCGCAGGTTGTCACTGGAGTCCTCTTCCACTCCTCCATGACAACATCATATATGGGGTGGATGTTACAGACCTTGCACTCCTCCATCTTCCATTTGAGGATGTCCCACAGATGCTCATGAAGCGGCGGCTCCTGAAGACCATGCGCAATGCGTTTTTCCAAAGTTAAAGTTTTGCCTGAACTGCAGTTTGGTACAATTGTCTAAATTAGACTTCAGCATCAGTCTGACTGGACTGTGAGATGTTCAGCCTGGCCACAGGGGGCACTGTCTCTTCTGGCAGGCATGGAACTATGGTCTGATTAGGTGCTTAAGTTACTCTCTCTCGGAGCCCGCCCAGTGGGAGTGGCGCTCTCGCTGTGCTTTCTGGGAGAGGGTATTTAAGATGCAGACGTCACGTGGTTCGGGGTTCCGGTCCATAATGATGTACTGACTTCATGGTCCTGGTCCTCCTTACCAGCCCCCAGGAAGGCTATGCGGATCCACCCGATTTTGATGTCTCGGGCTGGCTAGCCCGAGGCAAAGAAACTAAAAGAAGGATTCTGAGGTGATTGGGTGCCGTCTCTGGTTTGGGAGAGACCCAGTGACTTCAAGCATTCCGGGGAGGACTCTTCAGAAGAAGATCACGTATGGGTTGGCTTCTTAGTGAGAGCCTGGAAGGGCTGAAGTAACCGAGAGAATCCGGTCTTGTGGATATTGCCAAGCTGGCTGAAAGATCCAGGTATCCTACAAGAGTTTTCAAGCTTAGTTTCTTTACCTGTTCTACAACAACGTCTGTGGCAGAGACATTATCTTGTACGTTTCACAACGTCTGTGGCAGAGACTTGGTTTTGAGTATACACCTTGTTGGCTGCTAGGCCTTGTGAGAGAAGGACTGTCCAACCTAAGTGATCATCCAGTTGCAAATGGCTATTCTCTGGATGCAGTCAAAGTGAGCAAGTTCTTCAACAAAGGGGGGGTGGTGTTGCGCTCCTATTTGAAATATTTAGTGCAATATTAGCAAAATAATGTAAATTGGCTACCTAATATATATCGCAATAATAGGTAAAGTGCAAAACAAATTACATAAATAAATGAATATATAAGAAAACTATCATAGTTATGACACCTGTGCAAAAATAAATAGAACAATTATTAAGTGATATAAGGAATCACATTAAAGGTGCAACTATAGGTGATTATATCACTGTGCAAAATATATGACGCATACGTGAGTCGTTCATATGGTGACTAATATAGAGAGATATAAAACAAATAAAACTAAAAAGCAACAGAAAAATAATAAAATAATAATTTAAATCCTCTAGCTAAACAAAAATAGCCAGTGCGGTTTTGGACTTTAAAGATCCTTAGTCCAATGTGCAAAAAGTGCAAATGTGCAGAGTGTTGCGCTGGAACACTGTGTATTGCTGTCTTTGACTTCAAAGTGACACTGTGCCTTTAAGTGCAAATACAACAGAGAAAGTCTTCAGCGTCACTGACACCCGTGGAAAAAATGAATGGTTACCTTACTGCTGTAAGGTAAACAGCGTATAGCAGATAAAGGAGGAGGGGAGCGTTCCCTTCAGCTTGATCCTTTCCTGGATGTCCGTTTCAACTTTTAAGTGCAGACAGGGGAGGTGGGGGAGGGGGGTAAGGGTAATCCTTATCTTCCTCTCTTTCCACTGAGTACTTCAGATGGTGTAGATCTCAATAAACATTAAAGAGATAAAGGAGGTCCACCATAGTGTAGTATTTTTAAAATGGGAACAAAACCTTTTATTTACATTTATAAAAACATTTATAAAAACACAAGTACAGGAGTTTTGTAAAAACGAGCGCCGAGCTCGTATCACAGTCTGAGCGTCTGTTCCGTTATCTGAAAAGCCTCGGATCCTACGCGTTACGTCAACACGTGACTTTCCCAGTTGAAGTCACGTGTTGACGTAACGCATAGGATCCGAGGCTTTTCAGATAACGGAACAGACGCTCAGACTGTGATACGAGCTCTGCGCTCGTTTTTACAAAACTCATCTGCTGTTCCTGCTGCCATCCTGTTGCCATCCACTGCTTCAGCTATCCAGTCCAGATCTGGTGATGCACCTGCTATACACCTCTGTGACCAACAGAAGATCTTGCACTCTAACCTCACCGCTCTCTCGCGGCCACTGTCACAACACCAGTGGCCCTTGGCCATGGCTGTATGAGAGGTCTCCTTCTACATGTCATGCTCTGCTATGAAGTACGTGACACATACAGATTAGTGCTCAATGTTTGTGGGGATTTTAGCTGACATATAATGCTCATACATTTTTTTGGAGGTGCAGTTTGCCATTTTCCCCCTGGCCTCTAGATCAGTGGTCATAAACCCTGTCCTCAGGGCCCACTAACAGGTGAGGTTTTTGGTATTGCCTTGGGGAGATGCAGACGAGAATACTGCAATCACAGAGCAGCAAATGATATCACCTGTGATGTATTTCAGTTATCTTGCAAATCTGGCCTGTTAGTGGGCCCTGAGGACAGGGTTGATGACCACTGCTGTAGATGATCGTATCCCGGTATTGCACTCATGTATTAATGTGTGTGGGCAAGGGCAGAGAGAAGAGAGAGAACAATCCAGAGAGTGCAATGAACTGCATTTTCTCCAGCTCAAATTCAGGTAACAGAAATAAATTAGGAGGGATGATTCACAAAAAAAGTATATTTTATTTATAGGTGAAGGCAGATCACCCACCACCCACTGGGTTTTATATTTATTGGGAGCTGCAGCAATCTCTATTATAATTCAGTAATAAATGTTGACCTTTAAAGTACATCTCTACAACAAAAAATGGGACCTCGAACCCAAAGGGTCACAGGACTGGCAAAACTGGAGTTTTAGGTAGTAATTAGGGCTTGTATGTAGATGCATGGAGGGAGGTGGGGTGACACAGGTTTTTTTTTTCTCTACCTGGAGACAATCTTAGAAAGTAAGCTCTGTGGAGACAATAATTTGAGGCTGGATTCACATGAGCATGCAGCGGCTCAGAGCATGAGTCCGGTGTGTCCCAGTTCAACGTTTCAGGTCCAATTTCAGCCCAAATTTTTGGCTGAATTCGGACCTGAAACAGACTAAAAGACGCACAGGACTCCTATGTAAATCGCACACCGGAGCCGGTCACAATCTCCTGCTGTGCGAATTGGATGCAGGGAAAGCCACATCCAATTCGCACCAGTGTAAACCCAGCCTGAATGAGTAAATGTTCAGAATCCAAGCAGCAGCTTCTATTTTTCTTTTTCGATTTAAAGCTGAAGATCCCATCTAGCTCCAGAAAGAAAGAAAGAAAGAAAAAAAGAAAGAAAGAAAGAAAGAAAGAAAGAAAGAAAGAAAGAAAGAAAACCTCTAATCCTCTGTAATCTTTCTTTGATGCAAGTAGGAGAAAGTACCTTTTAAAGTCCTTATCACAGAAAAGTGATCATGGTAAAAATAGAATAAGATGAATCTTTCATTCTTTACATATGAGACCAAATACATTCTCAAGATAGTAAGAGCTTTTAGCTGGCAATAGGTAGAGATGCATAGAGGTACTTAGATTACAATGGAGAGGAACTAAAATATGTGTCTAAACGCCCTAATGCTTGTTATAAAAAACTGGAAACAATGGGGTTAATTTACTAAAGGGAAATAGACCTGCACTCAGCAAGAGCAGTTGCTTCAGAGCTTAGTAAATGAGCAGAAGCTCTGCTGACTTCCATCATCTAACCATGTGCAAGTAAAAATGCTATTTTTTTAATTTCCTTTGCACATTATTGGGTGTTCTTTGCAAAGTGAAACTTTACCTCATTTACTAAGCTCTGGAGCAACTGCACTTGAACAATGCAATTGCATTTGCAAAGCGCACAGTCTATTTGCCTTTAGTAAATCAACCCCACAGTATCTATCCATCTATAATCCGCCATACTCACTACAGAATTGTAAGATAACCAACATTGTTAGTGGAACCTATTACCCATTCCGTTCCCATCTAGAGCGACATAAACTTTGTGGCCAAATAAAAACATTCCCATTTGATTGGCAGTCATGTTGTCTCTTCTACAGCCTATAGCAAACTAACGCCTCCTTAAGAGACAGGGTGAAGGAAGAGCCAGGCCATTGCTTCTCCTCCCAGCTGAATAGGAAGTGTGTCCTGACTGAGACCCAATTGGCCATTGTCCAAAGACTCCCTGGCCAATCGGGTCTCAGGACCGGCTTCCTGATTTGCCAGGAGGAGGATCAGGAAAGCAATATTGAATATTAATTCCCTATTGTCACATAACTGGGTGAACTCTGCGCCCTAAGTCCATCCTTTTTTGAAGCCAATTAGAGCCTCTGGCTCTCATCACGTGCATCTAAAAAAAAAAAAAATTAAATCCACACGTCCGACGCCTTGCATGTAGATTTGGGATGGGGTGCATGAATGATAAAGCAATGTAAAATTGGCCAGCAGAAGAACAGTTTTAGGCTAGCTTTGCACCAGCCTGGTCCATTGTGGTGCAATAAGCCAGTACATGCTATATTGCATGTTAACATACAGATTACTGGATTGAGTCAATTTATTTACATGGGCTGCCTAAGGCACCACCTTGGAAATAAAAAACCCATGCATGTATAATTTTTGGAAGTGCACTGCAAGACAAAAAATGTCAGTGCATTGCCTTGTGCTGCAATGTAAGTGTGCAGGGAAGGAGTAACCTGGTGTAATTCAGAATTAAATGGTACCACATCACATCAACATGTGTAATATGCATTACAACACCCTAATAATATGAACAGACCCTTAATGAGTAAGACTAGGCCAAACTGCACTGGTGTACAGGCAGGTGTCTTTTTTACAATAATCGAGAGACTGTAGATGATAAAGCACTTTAAAATTGGCCATCATCAAGATAGCTTTAATGAGCAAGATTAGGCCCAAATGTTATAGAGGCAAAGAGCACAGGCAAGTGTTTAAGTACAAGGATTTAGAGACCATAGAATACAGCATAGATTATACAGCAGTGTAAAATTGACCAGCTACAGAACAATTTTAATTATGGCTAACGGGCCTAACTAGTGCATGCCTAACTTTTATTTACCATGGGGATAGGATTATGAGGTGAATGTGAGTGATAGAATGTGAAGTAATTTAGATGCACCATTCTTGCACTTAGTTTTTTTTTATTTTTATATAAATTGATGCAGCAGTACACTATGAACAAAAGGTAAAAGACGATCAGCAACAAATGAATGCTGCACATTGAGTATACTTTCCCTATGCAGTTTGTTAGTTTTGCCTTCACACGCTTTTAAACACTGATGTAATTTGTAGGTTTCAAGCGTGTAATATTGCTGATTGCCTAGCGTTCAGCTTTACACTTTATAAATTTCCTAACCTATAAAATAATGGCACTCTTAGTATATTTTCAAAGCATGTCTTCATTTCCTTCTTTAAGTATTTAAATTGATTTTAAAGGCTCTAAAAAAAAAACACCCCCAATTTATCATTGTGTACTGTAAAAGTCAAACTAAGCCAAAGGCATTTCTGGTCCAAAGCACTAATTCATGAGCAAATAAAATATTGCAAATGGTATTGTTCATTTACAGTGGGTGATCAGTTGCAAGAAAACAAAAACAACCCAGATTCTATAGAGCTTAAAGCTGAACTCTAGGCAGATATAAAAGACACACAATAATGCAGTTCAGTATTCATTAAAGTGGAACAATAATGCATCTGAGCACCACAAGCCAAAAACTCTATTTAGTTAATTTTTAATATTCAAAGCAAACTCCCCCAACCATCTATGTCTCTATGGTTTATTTTGTTGAGAAATCACTTTAAAAAACATCCCCCTAGCACTCCTGTCTTTAACCATCTTGAGTAATTGCATATTTATTTAGCATTTATTTCCTGATATACTTCTGCCCTTAGCTATGGAGGAGGATGTGCTTAGCTGAGAAAGCCCCTCCTCCCCTCCTAAAGACTCCTGAGATGTATGACATCATTTGCCTAGGCCTGAAAACAGGAAGTAACAGAAGAAAATGTACAAAAAAGTTAAAAACAAGTAAATATGATATACTTTCCTAACTATTTACAAATTCTAGCAGCCTAATGCTATGTACAGATGATCGGAATTTCAAACAACAAATGTTCGATCTGAAGTGTATAGTTATTCCTGCGCTACCATATAAGGAGGGTAATGGAACTGCTGCAGGCACCGAATAAGGGTCAAACCCTTCCCGTAGTAAATAGAATCAAAGAAAGGTGGTGGTGCGCTGTTCCCAACAAAGTGAAAAAACTACATTTTAAAAAAAAATTTCACTACTAAAGGTAGCAGTATATAAGAAATTTCAATAGGGATAAATCAATGTGAATACAATAAACGTAAAATAAAATAAATTAAATTAAAAGATGAATTCCAAACAGTAGTCAGGGCGTGCAAAGTTCATAGATAAATTGCTAATACCACTGTAAAATATACAAAACGCAGTAGTGAAAAACAATGTGCAAAAATGACAATTGTACAAAATATCAAATGTGCAATAAAGCAATATGTGCAAATAGCCTGTGCAAAGGTGCAAAAAACAAACACATAAGCGCAAATGGTTACCTCATTGCCGCAAGGTAAGAGGCCACTTTTATTGGTGTGTATCTTTCCACAAAGAGGAGACATGTACCTTTCCAGCACGCTTTTTGCACATTTGAATGCTTATTTGCACAAAGGAAGAAAACTATCAATTGTATTACTGGATTAAAATTTTCTGCACATTTGGAACTTGGTTGGACTTTATGATAGACTTGCAGCTTACACAACTGAAAATGTTCGATCTGAGCTTATTGTCGGAAAATCCGGCCGTGTGTAGGCTCCATCAGATATTTTCTGTCAGAATTTCCAGCAACAAAAATTTGAGAGCTGGGTCTCAAGTTTTCCAACAACAAAATCGGTTGTTGGAAATTCCGACCGTGTGTACACAATTCCGAAGCACAAAATTCCACGCATGCTCGGAATCAAGCAGAAGAGCCGCACTGGCTATTGAACTTCCTTTTTGTAGTCCAATTGTACATGTTTTATGTCACCGCGTTCTTGGCGTTTGAAATTTCTGACAACGTTTGTGTGACAGTGTGTATGCAAGACAAGTTTAAGCCAACATCCGAAGGAAAAAAATCCATGGTTTTGTTGTTGGCATGTCCGATCATCTGTACGCAGCATAAGGATTAAAATAGTAAAAGTTGCAGTGTTGCATCCCATCCCTGGTGCTGCTCCAGTCTCTGTGCAGACACCCGCCTCGAGTATTACCTCTATAAGAGGTATGCCTGGTTCCGCTCCGCTTCCCCAGCGATTTGGGGGCAATCCAGTCCAATTCATAGGGTTTCTCAACCAGGTTGAGATAGACTTTGAGTTGCTGCCCCAGGCCTTTCCCACAGATAGAAAAAAAGTAGGTTTTGTGATATCTTTACTTTCTGAGAGAGCCTTGGCCTGGGCAAACCCTCTATTGGAGTTGCAAAAACTCATTGTCCTGAGTTACCCAGTGTTTGAGGCTTCCTTTAAAAGGGTATTTGATGTTGCCGCACGCTCCGCTTTTGCTACCAAGGGCCTCATGTCCATCAAACAGAGTACGACAACTGTTGCCGATTACACCAATGAATTACGAACTCTGGCAGAGGTTGCTTGGAACAATGAGGCTCACGTGGCTGCTTCTTCTCACGGTCTCTTGGATTCCATCAAAGATGAGATAGCAGCCCGAGATATACCCACTGAGCTGGAGAAGTTGATCACGTTTGCCATCCTCATACACTCCGGGCTCAGAGAAAGACTCTCTTTTAAGGAGTGCTTGCGGAAGCCTCCTGTGCATTTGTCTTCGAGCCTTGCAGTCCCACCCTTGTCTCCCTCACCTCCAATTCCTCCTGGTACCGAGTCGGTCGTTGAAGGTGAACCCATGCACTTGGGCTTCACACATATCTCTGCAGATGAGAGAACCTTTAGGAGGAGGGAGAGATTGTGCCTTTATTGTGGCCAGGCTGGTCACTTTTTGAAGTTTTGTCCTACCCGTCCTGGCAATGCCCGAACCTTTAGGTCCTGTAGTGGAGAGACCTTATGTGGTGTTGTTTTGTCCCCAGTCTTCCAGAAGTCCCTGGTCCCAGTTATTCTTTCTTGGTCTGAGCTGTCCGTTGAGATACAGGCTCTAATCAACTCGATTCCACTGCAGCTTCGTGGCACTCCATTTGCCATTGAGACCTCTACAGCCTGCCCATGTGACTCATGAGACTGTTCCATTGTCCATGGCCGTAGGGGCTCTTAACCATGAGATAATCAAATTCCAAGTAAATTCCTCACCTAAGTTTCTGGTGGTTATTGGTTATCCTTGGTTACAGAGGCACAACCTCTTTTGATTGGCTTTGTGCTGAGGTTCTTTCCTGGTCGCCCCAATACAGCAAGCCATGTTATCATAAGGTGGCTAATGTTCTGTGCACCTCATCACTCTCCTCCCTGCCAGAGGAGTACCACAATTTTAGCAATGTCTTTGACAAAGGTCAAGCCAGTAGTTTGCCTCCACACCAGCCGTATGATTGTGCAATTGACCTTCAACCTGGTGCCATACGCCCTCGTGGCCGGGTTTACCCTTTGTCAAGCTTGGAGTATAAGGCCACGGAGGAGTATGTTGCAGACACACTTTCTTGAGGATTCATCTGCAAATTCTTGTCTCCTGCTGGTGCTGGTTTCTTCTTTGTGAAGAAGAAGAGTGGTGAACTAAGATCTTGCATTGAATATAGGGATCTCAATTGTTTCACAATCAAGAATGCGTATCCAATTCTGTTGATTATGGAGTTATTGACCGCCTCAAAACATTTTTCATGAAGCTTTATTTGAGAGGGGGATACAATCGCGTGAGGATCAAGGAGGGCGATGAATGAAAAACTATGTTTATTACCAGAACAGGCCATTATGAGTACCTCATAATGCCATTTGGCCTTTGCAACGCCTCTGCAGTTTTCCAGGAATTTATAAACGATGTCCTCCGAGATTTGTTGCACCTATGTGTGGACCTCAAAGCTCCAACACAAATGTGTGTGTGACATATTTACCAACCTCTTCCCTGCTATCCATCCTAAAACAATGGGTGGAGATGAGCAAGGGAACACACAGGGAGATCCTCTTCTTTTTGCTGCCCGGAACAGGGATCGGAGGGGTGGTGAGGGTGGCATATATTGGTACCGATACCCTATATTTTCTTCTTGTGGCAGCTGAATGTTGGTCAGAGCAGGAGAAGCCTACTTTCAGCTGCTGCAGGAGAAAAATACAGATTGGTTCATCTAAATTCTGCCCCTGCCACCTCTCCTGTCCAGGTTCTGGGGGTTGATGACAAGGAAGGATCGTGGTTTACCTGTCACCTGCTCGCAATCGATGGGTAGATTGCAATTGATGGGTTACCTACCCCAGGATTAGGGTGTGGACTATTAGGTGCAATATATTACATTTAATTGTGCTTTAAAAATAGGAGGTGGGCAAGATAAATTCTCAACCACAATGGGTTGAGTTGGTCAAAATATTCATACACCTGAATTTAGGGTGTCTTAACAATGATTCCCTTAAAATGTATTTGGTATGGTGTTCTTGTCAAGAGCTGTCTCAGGCAATACATTTAGAGGGATGCTCCTTTCTCCTCTATCAGCAATAATGTGCCTGACTACATTTTAAAGGCAGACGTTCATTTAATTTGTTTGGTGACAGCTGGGAAAGCAGATGTATCTTTGTCTTACTCTGCAATATGCATGTAACAGAGTTGAAATGGTGTGAGGAAACTTATCCTTGTATGGAACAGCATGTGTTTTCTGTCCCAAGATTTATGCCACCAACCTTAACAAGCTATTATTTATGTTTATATTAATACAAGAGCAGCGACAATTGCCTCGGCTTAGAACAGCACACCTACTTCTGTTCTGCTATAAAAAGTATTATAACAGGAGCAGAGAGCCATATGACTAGTGATCTGCAGCAAATGCTTGTGACAAAACAAGACATTGAACGATATAGTGTGCACTGCATCATTACACAGCCTGACTCTACCAACATCATCTTTGGAGAGAGCCTTCTATATACAGCAATGCTAGACTGACATTTGGGGCTCAAAAGGGACACACAGAAGACTTTTACACTGCAAAAATTAAAGCATGTGCAGTATCTGATATGGACATATATACTAAGAAAACAAAGATTATGCAGAGCCAACATGTCTTTTTATTTTTGACAAGTACTTGAAATTGTAAGAACCTCTGTCAGTTTTTTCTGTTACTTGCTAACAAAATACCAGCTAACCTGGTGGAGTCCCATGCAGACCAAAACAGAATTTTGGGATGTCCCTCTTTATCAAAAGGAAAAATAGCCCTAAACACCACATTGCACTGGTACTCTGTGGCTGGCTGTAGCAATATCTCCCACAGTATTGGTGGTCAGAGGTTGGCTGTAATAATAATAAGCCTCCAGCTTTGGTGGTTAGTGGCTGGCTGTAACAATAATCCCCCTTCCAGAATTGGCGGTCAGTGGTTGATTATAACGACTCTCCAACCATTAGTGGTCATTTACTGGCTGTAACAATAACCCTACCCCAAAAATTGGTGGTCAGTAGCTGGCTGTAACAATAACCCACCAACCATTAGTGGTCAGTGGCTGGCTGTAACAATGTCCTCCCCTGCTTTGGTGGTCAGTAATTGGCTGTAACAATAATCTTTCCAGCATAGGTTTTCAGTCTGACAATAACAATAATCACCCAGCACTGTTGGTCAGTGGCTGGCTGTAACAATAACCCTGTGCCCAGAAAAGGTGGTCAGTGTTTGATTATAACGCCTCTCCAACCATTAGTGGTCATTCACTGGCTGTAATAATAACCTTACCCCAAAAATTGGTGGTCAGTAGCTGGCTGTAACAATAATCTTTCCAGCATAGGTTTTCAGTGACTGACTGTAACAATAATCTCCCAGCACTGGTGGTCAGTGGCTGGCTGTAACAACAATAACCCTGCCCCCAGAAGAGGTGGTTAGTGGCTGGCTATAACAATAACCCGCCAACCAGTAGTGTTCAGTGCCTGGCTGTAACATTAACCCCCTTCATTGGTGGTCAGTGGCTGGCTGCAACGATAATGATAACCCGTCCAGAACTGCTGTTTAAGCCTAGTACACACTATTTGTTTTTTCATTTGACCCAGCAGGCTGAACGAAAAAAAAGCAGAAGAGCTCGGGAGGGGCCCTTGTACTAACTGTGTGATATTTGTACATCAATTTCCTCCGCTGAGCTATTGTGTTCTGTCAGGGGGTCGGTGACCCCCCACCAAAACAAACTGGTCAGCACTCTCAGCCATTGACTGAGAGCGTTGAATGGATACCGATCTGCAGACCTTTTTCAGTGATGCCCCTTCAACAGAAGTCTGTCGGCTCCTGCCGGACCAGCTGCCATACACATGGGTCAAATGTTAGCCAGTTTCTATTGAATCGGTTTATGCTGCCCAGTGTTCATCCCGTGTGCACGGCCCGTTAGTGTTTACATGCTTTTCAAGCTTCCACAGCCACCAATTGCTGTTTAGTGTTTACATGCTTCTCTTTTCAAGTTTAACTACAACTATAGTGGAGGTGAAGATCAATCTGTTGAATAGTTTCAGCTTTTTTTTCAGTACTGCTGCCACTCTGCAAATCAATATCAGATGCACCTGGGCCCCCTCCAATTGGTTGCACCCAGTGCATGCCACCAGTGTCCCCTTAGGAAAGGTTTCCTCCTACTTGACCTAGAAGCAGCTGTCACCAAGAAAGAAAGTAAGGGGAAAATGCTTTTTAGTAGTTTAGGAGGGGTATAATGTTTGTTAGTTGTCCCTGTTCATTAGATATATCTTCCTCCACACAGTTGTTGACCAGGACAGAAAGTGAGGACAAAATTCCTAACAGGTATGAAACTGCCCTTTGCTAAGGTTTAAACCCTTTCTCACTTAAAAAAGTTTGGGTGACATTCCATCTTAAAACAGACTTCTCACTTAACATTTTTTGGGTGAAATTCCATCTTAAAACAAACGCGCGCTCCCGACCCGGTCCTGTGCTCCGTGACTGTGGCCATGGGACCAGCGGACCCGATCGCCTCTGGTGTCCCGCGATTGGGTCACAGAGATGAAGAATCAGGAGAGGTCTGTGTAAACAGACCTCTCCCTGTGCTTCCCTGTGTGGCTGTCACCATTCGTCTCTTCCCTTTTATAGGGAATGATGATCAGTAACGTCACATGCCAGGCCACGCCCCCCTTCAATAAAAAAAACACATAACGTTATACATAACACTGCACTGCCCCCTAGTGGTTAACTCCTTCACTGCCAGTGTCATTTACACAGGAATCAGTGCATTTAAATAGCATTGATTGCTGTATAAATGACAATGGTCCCAAAAATGTGTCAAAAATGTCCAATGTGTCCACCATAATGTCGCAGTTACAATAAAAATCGCTGGTCGCCGCCATTACTAGTAAAAAAAAAAATATTAATAAAAATGCTATAAAAATATCCCCTATTTTGTAAACGCTATAACTTTTGCACAAACCAATCAATAATCGCTAATTCCGATTTTTCTTTTACCAAAAATATGTAGAAGAATATGTATCGGCCTAAACTGAGGAAAAAAAAGGTTTTTATATATTTTTTTATATATTTTTGGGGATATTTATTATAGCAAAAAGTCAAAAATATAGAATTTTTTTCAAAATTGTCACTCTATTTTTGTTTATAGCGCAAAAAATAAAAACCGCAGAGGTGATCAAATACCCCAAAAGAAAGTTCTGTTTGTGGGAAAAAAAAGGATGACAATTTTGTTTGGGTGCCATGTTGCACGACCGTGCAATTGTCAGTTAAAGCGACGCAGTGCCGAATCGCAAAAAGGGGCCTGGTCCTTTGGCTGCAAATTGGTCTGGGGCTTAAGTGGTTAAAATCCCAGTACTTGAGGAACACATGACACTCCTCTTGCCAGGCACAGTGGTTGGTTTTTTCATGGCCAATCCCCAGACCCAAATGCTGTCATAGTGGAGTTTAGGGCATGCCTAACATTGTGCAAGAATCCACTTTCAAAATAAGTCATTACTTGTACAAAATGCTTTTGGGGATGGTTCCAGGAAACTGGGCAATGGACAGCAATCCTACTATTGAGTGAAGGTACCAGATTGTAACAGACTGTGTGGGGGCTCCGGCTTTTCTTTTTTTTTTGGACACAGGTTTGCTTTAAGCTGTATATTTTCATACATACCATCATGATATATATGGTATCTTTTATATATTCTGCTATGTTTTTAAGAACATGCAGTTGGCTTGCAGCTGACAATTATTAAGCTGCCTAGATGTATATTCTTTTCGTAGAAAATGTTTCAATGCTGAAGCCACAAAAATAATCTTCCAGCTTCTCCTGCCATATGTCAAGCTGCCATATGTCACACCATTAATGATAAAAAAAAAACAATATCCAGCAGGGTGTTTGCTGACTGTCCAGTGAATAATGAAAGTGCAATGATAAAACAATCAGAGAATGTAATAAAGATGCATGTCTGCCGGAGCTCCCATGTGACAGACCGTCTGCTGTCAGACATGAAGCAAGACCAACGCACAATATCGAGCCGCTATTATGACAATGTATCCTCAGTTGTTAGTAATAATAGCACAGCTACAACCCAGGTGTTAGCCTGCATTGAATTAGTTATGGTTTGTTTTTTTGCAGAGTCTGATCACTTATGAATCACAGCATGACCTTATGTCGTGTCTAATACTGGTCATTCAAATTATAATCATTATTCAATCGAAAATAATTATATTAATTTATTCATTCCTTGAGATGTTTCCATGTAAAAGCCTAGTTTTATTTTTATTTTATTGGATTGGTTTAAAAAGAAATTCAATAAAATGTGATTGATTATCCATGAACTTTCAAAGAAAAATCACTTAATAAGATTGTAGTTTTAATTATTTTTTCTTTTTTTTTTATATTATACAGGATTTATATAGCACCAACAGTTTGTGCAGCACTTTACAAAATGAAGGCAGACATTACAGATACAATACAATTTGGTACAAAAGGGAATCAGAGGGCCCTGCTCGTTAAAGCTTACACTATAAGCGGGATTTATTCTGTTTTTTTTTTGTTTTTTTTTGTTTTTTTTGCTTAGTCTCACTACAGACTTAAGGGAATCCAATCCAATCCCAGAGGACAGCATTTTTGGGGAAATGCATTGGGCGGAGTTTGCGTGTGAGGTCATCGTGGCTGGGAAGATGGGAGATACCGTGGCTGGCTTATTTTATATCCTTCTCATGTTTTTCAGCCTTCTCGTATACGTCATTTTAATGTTTTAAATAAATTGGCTTAACTGGTTTACACTATGAGGCTTCTCCCTGTTTGCATTATGTACATGTATATGATGAGTGACTCAATCTCAGAGATGTTCTCGAGCCTAACAATCAGAGCGCCACAGCAGGAGTACTTTGCCATTGAAGATTTCACTGGGAATGGATTGCAGGCTCATTCTGATCTCTGCAATCGTGATCCATTGCATCTGGTAAGAGGCTGCCCTAGTTAACTTGCAGCTGCTCTTGTTAGCACATTTGAAGCATGTTTGAAGCATGTTATATAGTGGAAACTGATCCATAAACACCGAGCACCTTTCTTTTGGCACATTTATTTTGGACTATCTATATTAACTATGAATATGGACTTCACATTGTATATTATATTGTGCTTATATATTACTGTACATGTTTAAAACTGTATGTTTTTAAATTATTTTGGCATTTGCACTTTTTTTTTTTTTTTCTTTTTTTTTGGCATTTGCACTTTATCTTACATTTTCTTTTTGGGGAGCATTCGTCAATTGACCTTTAGTGCACGTTTTAAAATATATTTAACATTTAAAATAATAGCACAACATTCTTTTACACACAGATTAAAGGGAGCTTAGTGAATAAATCATATATCAAAGCTTTCTATTCTAAGTGCTGTCACACACCTTCATAAGTCATTAAACATCTTCTGTGTGCCCAGGAAATTCCCAAATGCACACAGGTCTTGACTCAAGCTTCCCCATGGACATCCCTGGTTCTGACATGGAAAGGTGAAAATTTTCTTCAGTAGGAATTTGGAGTTTTCACAATCATTACTCCTGCCTAAGCTCAGTGCTGATAATGATAATCAATAATATGTCATAACATAGGTGCTGTTAGCAATGCATGGAAAAAACCTAGAAAGCTACATTTAGAAAACCAGAGGATTTGGTATTTGACATTTTTACTCTCCTCCATCAACAAGTGGAGGGTGAGGCTGTTATCCACAAAGCCTTTAGAGCCTGAGAATGGTTTGACACTTTTTCTCTGGCAGGGATAGAATACAAGTAACTAACATACACCTATCTTTGAGAGGTAAGGGTAAATTCACACGGCTGCCAAGGGGCAATCAGAAAAGTCCACCGGTGAGGATCAGTAGATTCTTGTTGACTGTCCTAAATGCTGCCTGTATACACTGTGTGCAACCAGCAGCAGCTGTCAGAGGTGTACTCTGTACAAATCAAAGTCCAGTACAGCCGCTGTCTGTATGTAATTGCTCACCTGATCTGTAACATGTGAGTAAAACCAGCGACCAACCCTGGATGCATATCATGTGTGTGCAGGGTTGGCATTTCTGTGGACCTGACAGGAGGGAGGGGCCAGGGGCGCCAGTGGGGGGGCTGAGAACAGGAGGGTTGAGGCTGCTCTGTGCAGAACCGCTGCACAGAGCAGGCGAGTATAACGTGTTTTTTTTGTCTTTAGTATCAATTAAAGCTTAGATGAGATTATAATGATTGGGTTGACATAAAGAGATTTCAATTCTTACTAATGCTCACGAATGATCGATTATGTTAAAGACTTTAACATAAACAAACACTGTACAAAACCCTTAACTTAAACTTAAAGTTAAGGGTTTTGTACAGTGTTTGTTTATCCGACTAGTAGAAGTTTATGCAGGCTTCTTTTGATGCATGCTCCATGGGGGATATATTATATTTGAATGTTTGGTGTCAAGCCAGGTTCATTTTCAATACTTCCTTCACATACACATTGCACACTGGCCTACAAATGTCCCTATAGTCAGCATGCAGTGAATTAGTCGCTTGCGAGCTGACGATTCCTGCTCAGCATGCACAGACATGCATTTAATTAAAAATCTTCATTAAGGTGCTATTAACTAAACTTGCAAAGCTTTTCAAAGATAATCCCTAGCATGAAAACTGAGCTGACTTAAAAGTGTTTTCATGTCTGTGGAACAGTAAACATTCACCCGGAGACATAGTATCCCAATTCCTAGAAATACACCCCGCCAATTGTGGCACAATAGCTGGAGAAATGTTGATTCCTTAATTAGATTTCAATATATTTAAAACTGATGAAGCTTGTGTGCATGACAGATACTTATATATATGTCAAGATATTGACATATTATGACGTATTGGAGCAAAAACGAATAAACAGGAGCTAATCTGAGATATGTAACAATTAAATTAGATGTAAATCCAATCATTAGAATGTCATATACGAGTCAATGCAATAGAACTAGAGATTGAAGAGCGTCCACCATTTTGTTTCAGATTGTCATATAAATACTTGTGTGAAATTGGAGGAGAGCAAAGGGAGGCTTGATGGCATTATGAATAAGCAGTTGTAATCTTATATATTAACATAAGGGGTCCATGGTCTTGGTTAGAATGGAGCTGGAGGAGAGGCGTAGATAGACTCTGGATAATAAAAACAAGCGTTTGTAGCTACCCCCATAGGGGCCACTTTAGATTAGCAGATTTTTTTCCCAAAGCAGTGCAGAGGCAACCCGGCACACGGCTAAAGTCCTCTCGCTCCAACTCATTGAACTGTCTAGGGGTTGTCTTTTAAGGTTTATTTTATGATGGAAACTTATAACAGGAGGGGATTCGGGGTGATGGGGCATACTCCAAAATATTTAGGTATTGTTAGCAGATGACACTTCTCTCTTAGCACAAGTACAAGAAGACTGAAACACTGAAAGCTCTAAAGGTTTTCCCGATGGAATTCCGACAGAATTCGGCTCAAGCTGTCTTGCCTACACACGGTCACATCAAATTCCGATCATTTATAACGTGGTGGCGTACAACACATACGACGTGACTAGGAAAAGGAAGTTCAATAGCCAGTAGCCAATAGCTTCTGTCTCGTAGTTGAATCTGAGCATGGGTGATTTTTGGCGTGTCGGAATTGCATACACACGATCGGAATTACCGATAGAAAGTTTTTCAGTCTGGAAAATTGAGAACATGCTATCAATTTTTGGCTGGCGGAAATTCGGACAGCTAAATTCTGATGGAGCATACACACGGTCGCATTTTCCGATGAAAAACTCTCATCGGTCTTTTTCTGGCCGGAATTCCAATCGTGTGTACACGGCATAAGAGTTCATTGCTGAGGACCATGAAGTAGGTTTAGCTCAAGTTAAGGCAGACTGGAACAGTCTATGAGTTCAGGGCTGGAGACCATAAAGTAGGTTTGAGAGCAACAAGGTGGCTCCACTCACAGAATCCTGGAGCAGGATCAGCCCACAGGTGCTGTCTCTTGTGGAGCAGCCCAGCATCCAGTCCAAAGAGCTCCGGTAGCAAGCAGCCTCCTCCTCGCAGCTCACCAATACATTCCCTCAGGAGGAAAAAAGACAATCTCCTCAGGGCTCCAGACTATTTGATAGCATCCCATCCACCATCTGGGCATACCTCCCCAGGGGTTGGCTAGGCCCTGCTCAGTATTCAGGCTGGTCATTTGATCTCTCCCTCCCTAAGCTACAGAAACCTTTTCTAGAGGCAGGCAAAAACACTCATACTCCCAGCCCGTGAAGCCCTGAATAGACCAAACCAAACACTGTTCCCCTGATTACAGAAAGAGCCAAAAACAAAATTTACCAAGCAGCCTGACTAGGAACATGCTATACATTTTTAGACCCACTTATTGACATGGAGGTCTGCAGTTCCGGTGAGTGTTTTATGCACTGGGAGTTGAAAAGCACATAGGAGGAGGTGCATTATAGTGCCAATAAAAGGGAACTGTCAAGGCTGGGCTTCTGGCAGGTCTCTTCTCAGTGCTCAAAGCTGCTTAGCTGTCAGGTAATTACCAGCCACTCATCATCTCCACAGTGACTGACCTGGTTACCATTACCTGCCTCATTAGTCCAGCCTACAACCAGCCCGTTTTTACTATTTAAACTGTCTTGCACATTCCCTTCATGTCTTCGCCTGGTCAACATATCCAGCGTGTCTCTGCGGTGTTCCTGTGTATGACTTTGCCTGGCTGACATTTCTTTTTGTTACTGATCTTTGGCTTCTGACAATGCTGGTTTATTGGTGCATTTTTTACACTTTATATGTATGGGTTATTGATGTATTTGCTCAAGCATTATAGTGCTGCACCTTTTAGTGAAAAAATGATACACATTTTAACAGGTTAACCACTTCAGCCCCGGACCAATAAACACCCTAAGGACCAGAGGTCTTTTTACAATTTCGCACTGCGCTGCTTTAACTGGTAATTGCGCGGTCATGCAATATTGCACCCAAACAAAATTTGCGTCCTTTTCTTCCCACAAATAGAGCTTTCTTTTGATGGTATTTGATTGCCTTTGCGATTTTTATTTTTTGCGATATAAATGGAAAAAGACCGAAAATTTTGAGAAAAAATTATATTTTCTACTTTTTGTTATAAAAAAAACTCAATTTTAGTCATACATTTAGGGCAAAATTTATTCAGCCACATGTCTTTAGTAAAAAAAAATGTCAATAAGTGTATATTTATTGGTTTGCACAAAAGTTATAGCGTCTACAAACTAGAGTACCGTATATACTCGAGTATAGGCCGACCCGAATATAAGCCGAGGCCCCCAATTTACCCCCAAAAAAACTGGCAAACTTATTGACTCGTGTATAAGCCGAGGGTGAGACATGCCTGTCCATCCCTGTGTGTGTGTCCGTCCATCCCTGTGTGTCCGTCCATCCCTGTGTGTCCGTCCATCCCTGTGTGTCCGTCCATCCATGTGTGTGTGTGTGTCCATCCATCCATCCATCCCTGTGTGTGTGTGTCTCCATCCATCCATCCCTGTGTGTGTGTGTCTCCATCCATCCATCCATCCATCCCTGTGTGTGTGTGTCTCCATCCATCCATCCATCCATCCATCCCTGTGTGTGTGTGTATCCATCCATCCCTGTGTGTGTGTGTGTCTCCATCCATCCATCCATCCGTGTGTGTGTGTCTCCATCCGTGTGTGTGTGTGTGTGTGTGTGTGTGTGTGTGTGTGTGTGTGTGTGTGTGTGTGTGTCCAGCCTACCTGTGTCCCGAGCCTTTGTCCCGAGCCTCCGTCCCGTGTCGTGCCTTGCCTTCGTCCCGTCCCGTCCCGTCCCGTCCTGTCCCGTGCCGTGCCTTGCCTTGCCTCCGTCCCGTGCCCTCTTCGTCGGCGGCCATTGTAAAATTCAAAAGCCGCGCCTCCTCCTTCGCCTGTGATAGGCGGAACACTGAATTTCCCAGCAGCCTGTGTTCCGCCTATCACGGACGTCGTATCATCCTCGTCCGTAGTACGAGGATGAGACGACGCCCGTGATAGGCGGAACACAGGCTGCTGGGAAATTCAGTGTTCCGCCTATCACAGGCGAAGGCGGAGCCGGAGGCGCGGCTTTTGAATCATAGAATGGCCGCTGTCTGTCTGCTCGACACGCTGATCGAGCGGGCAGACAGCGATGACTCGAGTATAAGCCGAGGGGGGCACTTTCAGCCTCAAAAAAGAGGCTGAAAATCTCGGCTTATACTCGAGTATATACGGTACATTTTCTGGAATTTACACAGCTTTTAATTTACGACTGCCTATCTCATTTCTTGAGGTGCTAAAATGGCAGGGCAGTACAACCCCCCCCCCAAATGACCCCATTTTGGAAAGTAGACACCCCAAGGAAGTTGTGGAGAGGCATGTTGGGCCCATTGAATATTTTTTTTTGTCCCAAGTGATTGAATAATGACACAAAAAAAAAAAAGTTTACAAAAAGTTGTCACTAAATGATATATTGCTCACACATGCCATAGTTATATGTGGAATTGCACCCCAAAATATATTCTGCTGCTTCTCCTGAGTACGGGGATACCACATATGTGGGACTTTTTGGGAGTCTAGCCGCGTACGGCACCCCGAAAACCAATCACTGCCTTCAGGATTTCTAAGGGTGCAAATTTTTGATTTCACTCCTCACTACCTATCACAGTTTCGAAGGCCATAAAATGCCAAAATAACACAAAACCCCCCCCCAAATGACCCCATTTTGGAAAGAAGACACCCCAAGGAAGTTTGGAGAGGCATGTTGAGCCCATTGAATATTTTTTTTTTGTCCCAAGTGATTGAATAATGACACAAAAAAAAAAAAAAGTTTACAAAAAGTTGTCACTAAATGATATATTGCTCACACATGCCATAGTTATATGTGGAATTGCACCCCAAAATATATTCTGCTGCTTCTCCTGAGTACGAGGATACCACATATGTGGGACTTTTTGGGAGTCTAGCTGCGTACGGCACCCCGAAAACCAATCACTGCCTTCAGGGTTTCTAAGGGTGCAAATTTTTGATTTCACTCCTCACTACCTATCACAGTTTCGAAGGCCATACAATGCCAAAATAGCACAAAACCCCCCCAAATGACCCCATTTTGGAAAGTAGACACCCCAAGCTATTTACTGAGAGGCATGTTGAGTCCATGAAATATTTTATATTTTGCCACAAGTTGCAGGAATTTTACAATTTTATTTTTTTTGCACAAAGTTGTCACTAAATGATATATTGCTCACACATGCTATGGGCATAAGTCAAATTACACCCCAAAATAAATTCTGCTGCTTCTTCTGAGTACGGGGATACCACATATGGGGGACTTTTTGGGAGCCTAGCCACGTACGGGACCCCGAAAACCAAGCACTGCCTTCCGGATTTAAATATAAAATGCTACCAAAAAAACTTTTAGCGATCGCAGGGATCAGGCCTGACTCTGCGATCGCTGCAGTTATGTGTTTAGTGTTTTGTAAGTGACAGTGATCGATCGATACTGCACTTGGGTGGGCTGGGCGGAGGGGCAAAATGCAGGTGCCAGCAGGTATCTGGGCTGATCCCGCTAACAATGCGTTTTTTTTTGGAACCCTAAACTGCTGGGGACGCTAGTATAGATCTGATCAGATCAGATATTGATCTGCTCAGATTCTATACCACTACGGGAGGTTTATGCTTTGCGTGTGGGTGTTAGCGGTACTGGCACTAACCTAGTGCTGCCTGGGGCGACGCAGACCCTGACCCTAAAACCTAATTGATATCACCCGCCGGGTGATCAGGGGGTTAAACCTTTATTGGGTAATAAATGGCGGGTGCCCTGATGCTATAAAAAGCAAACTAACCAGAGTCACCCGTAACACATACGGTGATCACTGGTGAAAGGGTTAACTAGGGGCAATCAGGGGGTTCAAATTTTTATTAGGTAGTATATGGGGGTCCCTGGCGCTATATAAAAACCTGACGGGGAACCTAAATAACTAACTGGCTAACCAGCATCACCAGTGACACTTATACTGTGATCGCTGGTGAAAGGGTTAACTAGGGGCAATCAGGGGGTTAAAACCATTATTGGGTAGTATATGGGGGTACCTAGCGCTATAAAAACCTGGCAGTGAACCTAAAAAAATAACTAGCTACCTAGCGGCACTAGTGACACTAATGCAGCGATCAGAAAAACGATTTCTTAGTGACATTGGCAAAAGGGGGTGAAAGGGTTAACTAGGGGCAATCAGGGGGTTAAAACCATTATTGGGTAGTATATCGGGGTACCTGGCGCTATAAAAACCTGGCGGTGAACCTAAAAAAATAACTAGCTACCTACCGACACTAGCGACACTAATGCAGCGATCAGAAAAATGATCGCTTAGTGACACTGGCAAAAGGGGGTGAAAGGGTTAACTAGGGGCAATCAGGGGGTTAAAACCATTATTGGGTAGTATATCGGGGTACCTAGCGCTATAAAAACCTGGCGGTGAACCTAAAAAAAAACTAGCTACCTAGCGACACTAGCGACACTAATGCAGCAATCAGAAAAATGATCGCTTAGTGACACTGGCAAAAGGGGGTGAAAGGGTTAACTCTAGGGACAATCAGGGGGTTAAATCTTTATTGGGGGGTGATAGGGGGCTACCCTGGACCTAACACTAACTGCCCTGACAGTTTTTACTTTTACAACTGACACTGAATGCAGTGATCAGTAAATAAATGATCGCTGCAATCAGTGACACTGTGACTGGGGGGGGAGGGGGGGCGATCGGGGGGCGATCGGGGGGGGGTCGGGGGGGTTTGTGTGCCTGTGTACCTACATGTCAGTGTAGTGTTTTGGTGCACTTACTTTCTGTCTTCTCCTCGTAGTCCGGTCAAAAAGACCGCCCCGAGGAGAATGACATCACTTCCTCCTTCCTGTGTATACAATACACAGTGGGAGGAAGCTTCTCATTGGCCAGGAGCGATCGAGAGGGGATGGCCAGAAACCAACGGCCATCCCCTCATCTCGGATCGCTCCTGCAGCGAACCGGACCGCCGTATCCAGCGGGAGGGGGTCCGATCGGACCCCCCCACCCGCTGGAAGGCAGGCACGTACATGTACGTGCTTGTGCCTGCCTGTGCCATTGTAATGACGTACATTGGCAATACGGCGGTCCTTAAGTGGTTAATGTAATTCCAAAAGTTTTTTTTTATATTTTCTTGTCTGTAGCATTCTTTAAAAAAAAATAAAAAATCCTGGTGATTCCTATTTTTGGGGTGACAACTATCTCCCAGCTGTGCTCCTGTGTTGCCACCCTGTCATCTAAGCCCCCTTTGGAGAATACAAGTGGCAGTGCCAACATAAATTGCACAGACATGGTCTACTGTCAGGAAGCCAGTCCAGAGCAATGACGTGCAGCAAACGCAAGAAGTGACAAGAAGTGGCTTAAAGACGCTGGAGGAGACCAACAGCACTCAGAAGCAAAGAACTATAAATAAAATATTTTATTAAAAAGAAGCAAGATAATACAATACAATTTTTTTTTTATTCAATTTTTTTTTTTGTAAACTAAATTTTGTCCAGTTAGGATTTATATCTACTTTAAACGATATTAATACAGCAAGCAAATCTATTGTTGGCTCTCTCAATTTTTTTCCTCACCCAAACATTTCTGGGCCACACCACATACTCAACAGTTGCATGAAGTGGTGGGTAGCGCTAAAAAAATTTGAGAGAGCGCAAACAAACTGACATTTTTTGGAAAAAAATCAACAATTGTAGCCACTGTGCCATCAAATGCAGCCACTGTGCCCATCAAATGCAGCCACTGTGCCATCAAATACAGCCACTGTGACCATCAAACACAGCCACTGTGCCATCAAATACCACTACTGTGCCATCAAACGCAGCCACTGTGCCCATCAAACGCAGCCACTGTGCCATCAAAGTCAGCCACTGTGCCCATCAAAGGCAGTCACTGTGCCCATCAAACGCAGGCACTGTGGCCATCAAACGCAGCCACTGTGCCATCAAATGCAGCCACCATGCCCATCAAACAAAGCCACTGTGGCCATCAAACGCAGCCACTGTGCCATCAAATACTGCCACTGTGCCATCAAACGCAGCCACAGTGCCCATCAAACGCAGCCACTGTGCCATCAAATGCAGCCACTGTGTCCATCAAACTCTGCCACTGTGCCATCAATTGCAGCCACCGTGCCCATCAAACGCAGCCACTGTGCCCATCAAACGCTGCCATTGTGCCATCAATTGCAGCCACTGTGACATCAACAACAGCTACTGTGGCAAACACTGCCACAGTGCCCATCAAATGCTTCCAGTGTGTCCATGATATACTGCCAGTGTGCTCAACTGCCCATCATATGCTGCCAGTGTGCCCATCAAAGCTTCCAGTGTGCCAAGCTGCCCATCAAATTCTGCCAGTGTGCCCAACTGCCCATAATATGCTGCCAGTGTGCCCACCAAATGCTGCCAGTGTGCCCAATTGCCTATCCAGTGTGCCCATAAAACTCAGTCAGTGTGCCCATAAAATGCTGCCAATGTGCCTATGAAATGCTGCCAGTGTGCCCCTTGCCCGTTTGCTGTCTGACCGGCAGTTACCCTGTGTCTGTGGGGCAGCAGGTGAAGGCGACGAGCTGTGTGCTTCATGCGTCTCCTGCCTCCTAATAGGTGTCCAATATTGGCACCTGTCGTTTCAGGTGACAGGTAACAGTCACCTGATTGGCGGAGAGGCAGTTCAGTGTTAGGAAAGCGAATAGTCATTCACTTTTCTAACACAGCTGAGTGGACTGCAAGCACCAAGCATGGAGCTCGCAGTTCACCTATTTTGCACCCTTACTTAGCAGCTCTGCGTTCCATGGAGCTACCCCAATTTTCCAGGCAGGCTGCCCAATTTTCCAGGAGGCTGCAATATAAGCCCTACCCCGAAAATAAGCCCTAGTTTAGGGTGGTTGTGGGCTGCTGAAGTCCTCTCTATTGCTGCTGGAGTCCTCCTCTTCTCCCAGCTGTCAGCGTGGCATTTCCGCCCGCCCCTCTGCAAGGTTCAGAGTGGGTAGGAGAGCTCAGATGGGTCACAGAAGCACTGAGGCATGCTCAGCTGATCCCTGCTGCTCTCCTCTTTTGCCAGCTGTCATCAGGGGATCTTGGGCTCCCTCCCTCTGCAAAGCTCGGAGCAGGTAAGAGAGCTCAGGTGGGTCACGGAAGTGCCAAGCCACGCTCAGCTGATTCTCCCTGCTCTCCTCTTCTGCCAGCTGTCATCGAGGGATCTCGGGACCCACTCCCTCTGCAGTGCTTGTGCAAGAGAAGACTGGTAAGGTGGGTCACAGAAGTGCTGGGGGAAGGTATGTGACATGGTTGTATTGTAGAGACACATACCTTTTGCATTATATTCTGCTGTGGTGGCTGAGATTCTGGCAGTTTGAAAGCACTTTTCTGCTGTTCACACTGGGGATTAAATTGCAAGCCCTACCCCAAAAACAAGCCCTACTCTGTTTTCGGTTGCAAAAATGAATATAAGACCTGAGCTTATTTTTGGGGAAACACGGTAGTAAATCTACCCCTGTGTGTCCCTCCTAATTGCACAAGTGACCGTGGTGATGTACATTAACATTGAGAACATTTATTACAGTTCAGTTGTCTGTTCAATAACGGTACCCCATAAGTAAGGCAGTGACCATAACCAAAGTGGCTAGTGTAGCCCAGAAGAACCCACCCCAAGGTAGGCCTTTCATGTGACACTTGCTTGGCACTCAAAAAGGAGGGAAGCATGGAGGAGATCACTACCACCCCATGACCCCTGCCCTTCATGCTGATTCCTAAGTACCTAGATCAGATGTTCTGACCAAGGGAGTCACTACGGCCATAGCAGCCAATACAGCTGAAATAGGGCCCAGGGGCAAAGGGACCTAGCACATTAAAGGCTAAAAAAAAATTGCTCACTTGCTATATTAATCGGTTTGCAGTTTGAAATCACTTTCTGACTCTGTGCTTGAGAAGCACAGACTACTTATGTAATATTGATCATTTATTGATCCACCCTGCCAGTGCTAGCTTAGTTCTGACTGACCACAAATCTCTTCTATAGAACGAAGCACAGACTTTGAAAAGCAGTGGCAGGGAGTAGCCCTGTGTCTTTGGAGTTACCCATTCAGAGTGCTTGGCTACAGCTTGTCAGTTACAATAGTGATACGTTCATATTTAAAAAAATAAAAATAAACAAAAATTAAAAAAACTCCAGACCACCTTTCCTAGCCTCCTGATCTAATATATTGACAACTCCTCACACCTAGTGCTTTCTAACTTCTCCATAATGTTGGCAGTCTCTTTTTCCAGTGACTGGCTGTGTCAGTGCAGGATAAATTTTATGCTGCACACCTCTGACCACCAATGTTTAAAAGTATTTAAATGTTGTCACAGGTTGCCTACCACTGATGAGGAGAATCATCAACATTTTGTTTTATTTGGGGCTCTGACATCATTAGTCATGACAAAACATTTGTTTGGATAGAGGGCAAAGCGAAACAGGGAGATTCACCCTGTCAATTTATCCAGTTTACCATTATCATTGAAGGTGAAAGTAAAAGAAATCCCACATGTTGGGTTGTCCCCAGAAAAGGAATAGAGGGGAAATCTTCCAATGGGGACACTAGTTCTGGTGACCTTGGGGTCCCCAAAAGATTCCCTTAATTAGCAGTTCCTGCTTTGGCTATGGACAGAAAGTGAAGGGAAATCTACCCAATGGGATAAAGATGGCAAAAATAAACCTTACAGGGGTTATAACCCTCCCTTAATCTACCTAAAATGAAGAAAACGTTTTGCCTATAGTTCTACTTTAACTGCTTCAGCCCCGGAAGATTTTATTCCCTTCCTGACCAGAGCATTTGTTATAATTTGGCACTGTGTTGCTTTAACTGACAAATGCGTGGTCATGCAATGCTGTACTCAAACGAAATTTGCGTCCATTTTTCCCCACAATTAGAGCTTTCTTTTGGTGGTATTTGATCACCTCTTTGGTTTTTATTTTTTTGAGCTATAAACAAAAAATAAACGATTTTTTTAAAAAAATATTTATTTTTACTTTTTGCTATAATAAATATCCCCAAAAATGTTTTTAAAAAACACATTTCTTCATCAGTTTAGGCCAATATATATTCTTCTACATATTTTTGGTAAAAAAAAAAATCGTAATAAGCATATATTCATTGGTTTGCGCAAAAGTTATAGCTTCTACAAACTATGGCAAAGATTTATGGCAGATTTATGGAATTATTATTATTTTTTTTATATACTAGTAATGGCAGAGATCTGCGATTTTTAGTGGTACTGGGACATTGCGGCAGACAGATCGGACACTTTTGACACATTTTTGGGACCATTGACATTTATACGGCTATAAAAATGCACTGATTACTGTGTAACTGTCACTGGCAGGAAAGGGGTTAATACTAGGGGGCGATCAAGGAGTTAACTGTGTTCCCTAGTCAGTGTTTCTAACTGTAGAGCAGGGGTCTCAAACTGGTGGCCCTCCAGATGTTGCGAAACTACAAGTCCCATCATGCCATTGCCTTTGGGAGTCTTGCTCTTAACTGTCAGCCTTGCAATGCCTCATGGGACTTGTAGTTTTTCAACAGCTGGAGGGCCACCAGTTTGAGACCTCTGCTGTAGAGGGATAGGACTGACTGTGGGAGGAGACATATCACTGTTCCTACTTAGTAGGAACAAATGATATGTCTCCTCTACCCTGACAGAACAGGGATTTGTGTGTTTACACACACAAATCCCCGTGCTGGCTCTCTTGCCCACAATCGCTGTCTGGACAGCTATGTCTGTTAAAGTAATTTGAAAATTAAAAGACTTTCTGTCCAAATCACTAGGTGAAGATAAAGGAAAGTAGCTTAAAAAGGGAAACTAATGTAGACACCACATCCAAGCATTGGTACGCTGAAATTTACTACATTTTTGTTTTAGGGCTTGATACCCCTTTGATGTGAAGGTTGCTGACCCCTAGCATAGACTTAGCACCCTCTAGCTAGTGTGCTAGGTGTAAATAGGTTTAGCTGTTAAGTGTAGGTAAATTTACTTGGTTGAGAGCCAGGCCTGGGTTTAGTGACTCAGGGTCATGATGATTCATCTGGCAGCTCTCTCTGACACTACCCCTGGTCTGAAGGTTGGTAGAAACTTCCAGAGCCGGAGGGTGGGAGTTAGGAGGGGCTTCCATGCATATTTATGAGGTCCTCCATCAATCCTCACCAAAAAGGGTCTGGAAGGGGCCAGGCCAAATAGACATGGGCCATGCCTGTCAGGGCCAGGGTTGCCAACTCATCCCTTTAAACTCAAACACATATGAAATACACAGGTTCTGAGGCTAATTTAATGCAGATAAGACACTGAGTTTAATTACCACCTTAATCACCCACAGAACCTGTCTAATTAATATGTGTTTGGTTTTAAAGGGATGCGTTGGCAACTCTAGTCAGGTAGAAGATGGATATGGAGTGCTGAGGAGGCTGTTGGTGGCCCTTGAGGGTGCCCCCTAGTCTGGAGGGGGTGACCTCAGGCCTGGGACTCTGGTACTGGAAGATTCCTCCTACAACACACAGAGGAAACCCTTTCTGAAGGCACAGGAGCAAGAGAGAGGACATCAGGAGCAGGTCAGCACGTTAGCCTGGGGGGGATAGTGAAAGGGGCAACTGCAACCAGGTGGCTTGACAGTGCCAGAAGAAGTGGTGCTGGGATTAGTGATCACAGAGAGGAAGTGCTGGGAAAGCGTGAGCTGAGTTACCCCATCTGTTCTTAAAGTAAAGGGCTTCGAGTCCCTGTCTGTAATGGGCCTTTGCTACAAAACCACTACAGGGTGACATAGCTGGGTTCTGAAAGCAAGTATGTCCTGGAAGAAGAAGAGGAGATGAATATAGAGATCGTATATAGGAGGAGTGGTCCTTGAAGTATGTTTGAAGTCAGTTGGGCATCCCATAATCTCTCATCCCTACCAAAGTTATATCCCACAATAAAACAAAAAGAAAAAGAAAAAACAAAGTCACGGACTGTTCTCTGACTCTGCTGTGACTGTGGAAATTCGGTGTACCTGGCTGTGCAGGGTGGGGGATCCCATTCTACCTGCCGCTCCTTGGGGGGTGCACTACATAGACATTATGATCTGTTTTAATGATGACCCAAGGGCACAACCTCCTATCTAAATAAAATCCCAACACTGGCTGAAGAAGAGCATAATGGAAATGTTCCACCATTCCACCTCCCTTACAAATACCTATCTCTAGACTTCTCCCTTCACCTCACTTGTTTTGATCTGCACTGTCTGGAAAGTTGGCAGCGAAGGCAAATATAGAAAATAACAGCTACGGCAATTTGGCAGGCAGAGAGAGTCTGTTTTGATCTTGGGAGAACATTTACAGTAATGTGATTTAAATGCATGGCAATGTGGCAAAAAAGACATCCTCAAAGACCACGGACACTTTACACCCAAGGCAAAAAGAACATTTTTAAGCCTAAGGTACAGAGAAAACTATGAACTTATATTTCCGGGCAAACAGAATGTCTGTGAGCTCCAAGATAAATCCGTATTTCTGCCTCAACACACGCTACATAAAGAAGCAACATATTTTGTTAAAGCCTAAATCCAGGCAATTATTTTGGTTTATTTTTCATTAGAGACAATAGTTAATAGCTTTTTATTTTTGTCTGTGACCCCTTTAGGACATTTAATTTACTGCCTATCTCTGCAAGGCCCATGCATGACATTGTGGGGTGGGGTGTGGTTGCCAACAGGACAGGAAGGCACAGACAACAATAACAACATTGGTAAGCCTTCTAATGCCCTGTACACACGGTTGGACTTTCTGATGGAAAATGTGCGATTGGATCGTGCTCTCGGAAAATCCGATCATGTGTGGGCTCCATCTGACTTTTTCCGTCGGAATTTCCGACACACAAAGTTTGAGACCTGGATCTAAAATTTTCCGACAACAAAATACGATCGTTTAAATTCCGATCGTGTGTAGACAATTCCGACGGAAAAAAGTGCCACGTATGCTCAGAATAAATTACAAGTCGAAAGCTATTGGCTACTGGCCCGTTTATAGTCACCGCGTTCAGAACGATCATATTTTCCAACAACTTTGTGCAACCATGTGTATGCAAGACAAGTTTGGGCCAAAATCCGTCTGAAAAAATCCGAAGGATTTTGTCATCGGAAAGTCCGACCGTGTGTACAGGGCATAACCCTTCCTCATTCTGATTAAATCGTGTTTTTGTCTTTGTGTCCCCATTGGAGATTTTCCTTCACTTCCTGTCCTGATAAGAAGTCAAAGAAACTGTCCCAATAGGTAGAGAACATGGTGGGTAAAGGGATCAATTCACAATCTCACACTTCATATGCTCATGTGTATATATCAAGAGGAAGGAAATGAAAGTATGGGTTTTTTATGTAGCCGTTCTGTCCTAAACAGGGAATGACAGTCAAATTTAGTTCTGCTGGGTGATACAGTAGACAAGCTAGCTGATTTATAGTCTATTTGTTCATTTATAGTCTATTTGTTCCCCTAAATTCTGTTAAGCTGTGGTTTCTCCTTTCTGCCAGTAGGTAGAACTGGTAACTTTAGTATTAGTATGAGAAACTATAGTAAAGCTGATCTATAAATATTCATACTTCCCCTAGCCAAACCATAGAAGTGTATTGCTACCCTCGTGAGGGCCGCTGATATGATCTGTACCCCACTGGTTACCCCAACTCTGCAAATCCTCCGTCACCTCTGACACCCTAGGTTCAGTCATTTTTACCAACTGTCACCAATAATAAGAAACTTAAAAAATACCAGTGAAACAGTTCAAGTTTGCTTACTGTGGTAAAAGGGACACATAAAAGTGTAAACCATACCACTGTAAATCGCAAAGGTATTTTTATCTGAACAACATAGCACTGTTTATATACGCTATTTTCAATTGGTAACCTTTTGGTAATAAAGAGAATTGCAAAGCTTACAAAATGACCCAAATTGTGCCAGATCCTGTTTCTGTCACAGTAACCAATGTGAACAGGTCAGCAGGTAGGTAGTGAACTAAAACTTATTTGCTATGTCAGGTTCACTCCCTTCTGTTTCCACAACTCACAGGCCATTGACATTAGTAAAGCATGACAAACATTATGCAAACTATTGGGGTTAACTTGTCTGGCTCCTTTAACCACTTGCCTACCAGGCACTTACACTCCCTTCCTTCCCAGGCCATTTTTCAGCTTTCAGCGCTGTTGCATTTTGAATGACAATTGCGCGTGCATGCTACACTATACTCAAACAAATTTGTTATCATTTTCTTCACACAAATAGAGCTTTCTTTTGGTGGTATTTAAGCACTGCTGTTTTTTTTATTTTTTACAAAAAAAGGCCAACATTTTTGGAAAAAAAACGTTTTTACTTTTTTTCTCTGCAAATTTTGTAACTAAGTAAATTTTCGCCTTTACTGATGTGCGCTGATGAGGTGGCACTGATGGGCACTGATAGGCTGAACTGGTGGGCATTGATGAGGAGGCACTTATGGGCACTGATGAGGCAGCACTTATTGGCACTGATGAGGAGGCACTAATATGCCGCACATATGGGCACTGATAGGTGGCACTGATATGCGGCATTGATGAGCACTGATAGGTGGCACTGATGAGCACTATTAGGTGACACTGATGGGCACTGATAGGTGGCATGGATAGGCGGTACTGATGGGCACTGATGGGCATTAATAGATAGAACTGATGGGTGACACTGATGGGCATTACTGATGGGCATTGAATGACAGCAGTGATGGGCATGGATGGGCAGCACTTATTGGTGGCACTTGTGGGCACTGATTGCTGCCACTGGTGAGCACTGATAGCTGGCATGGTGGGCAATGGTGGGCATTGATTTATGACACTATATTGCAATTTTGTAATCAGGGCACTGATGATCAGTGCCCTGATTACATTCCTATATGTCCCTCTGTGTGGAGATGTCGCTGATCAGCTCTCGCCACACACTCTGTCATTGGACACAGCAGATCACATGGTTAAAGAGCCACATACGCGGCTCTTTACAGAGATTGGGGTCACGGCATGTCCTAGCAACAGGGTGCGTGAGAGCTGCCGCTCTGGGATGCCGTCATATGACAAGTGAGAGCAGACCCTTTGTGCTTTTGTGAGGATAAAAGGGGTTAAAGTGTTACTCCTTGGAATCTGGCAATTCTTCAGCTAGACTTGAAGTATTTAGAACAAGATAATCCTTGATGATAGGGTATAGCAAATTTGACTGATCTGTGGTGTATCTTTATTTTACTTCACACTTTTCCTATATGGCTGGAATATTATTGTATCCAATGAGATTGCTGATGATAAAGATGTGAACAGGATATAGATCTCTGCATACAGTGTTCGTTGTATGTGAGCTAACTTCCAGGGGCACCACAAGTACCAGAAAGCTAGGTTGAATAAGGGATGTCTATATGCAATGTCTTAACAGAATCTAAAAGGGCAACTGCCCTCTCACCACACTGGTTACAGAAGCTGCTGGTAGAGATGCAGGTGACGATCAAGACTCTTTCAGGAACTCCCCCTGAATCCTGGCTCTGAGAATGGTGTCTGAACCTGTCACACTATGCTCCTGTCTACCTGGATCTGAAGTGCAGGTTTCGCTGGAGGATCTGGGACAGTCTCCAGTCCACTGCATGTGAGAAGTGATGCTGTTGGCAGAGGTCCCTCTGGATGCAGCTATATGATTCCCTACAGGCCGCAACTCGGCAGCAGCTCACACTGGCACAGAGCTACTGCTGGCAGATCCAAGCTGGCATCCCAAGAGAGAGATGTAGGCCTAAACCAGCCCTTTTATATCCTCTCCCAGCATTCTGTCCTCCTCTCCTGTTGCAATCTGGTGGTAGTAGCTTAAATCAGTCCTGCTGAAGTTGAAGCCCCAGTATTCTGAACTACACATCCCACGATGCTTTGCTCTGCTCTACGTTTTATCTCAAAGGAAATGACATATGGCGTTCAAGCCAACACTAGAGGAAGACATCTCTAAATTAATAACACCGTACACTGTCCCTGAATTGCAGGCATAATAGCCAGTTCCTGGCTACAGGAGTTTTAAGGCCACTGGTGCATGCTGGTGGAGAGTATACTGGAAAGATCTGATGAGGGTGAAGTGATCTCTGTCTTTCCCCCCAGGCTCTGGCATGTGGTGGGTGTGTGAGGAGCAGGTTAGTGATTAGACCTGAAGCCTAAGGCCTGTGCATGTGTTCAGGGCATAAGAAGTCTGCCTGTCTAGTGTGCCCTGGTGCTGGAGGCTCTGTGGTCTGGAAGCCTGACTGAGAACAGGAGAACAGTAGGTGTCTGAAATGATGCATACCAGAGGTCACTCTGCCACATGAGGTCCTGGATGAGGAACTTGTGGAGAGCCTGGGAAAGCATCAAGAAGGAATCATTGAGACTTCTGCTGCTGCTTCTAGGAAAGATTCTGTTGCTAATAGAATACTATTAAGAAGGTATAGATTGCTGGAATCAGCAAATCAGCAAAAGGTTCTTTTCTGTACTGGTGTCTCTTCTTTTTTGAGCTATTGAGCCTCCAGGTCAGTAAAGGATGTTCTAAACTCACTATACCTCTCTCCCTGGAGTTTTAAGTAACAGTCAATAAACTCTTTTTTGTTTGTACCTTTAAGTGACTTGCATTCATTAACATCCCACTATTGCCTAAGTAATCTACACTCTGAGGTGAAATGTCAGCCCGACCTGTCTCTAGGGGTACTATCATGCTTCCAGAGGTTAGAGGGGTGCTACATTTATATATATTCTTTATTTAGACAACAGTACAAAAGTTGTGACAGTATATGGTATTGCATGGTAATCTCAAGGTAGAGACATACATTTATCTTATACAGATCAGGGGAGATGCATAACAAATTGTTATGGAAGTGTCTTCTGATTACTCAACGAATACAATTAAAAATACTAACAACATACAAATTTACAAGTCTGCCCCCAGCTACATCACCAATGTTGTCTCAAACTATCACCTAAACTGTCCTCTTCGCTCCTCCCAAGACTTCCTGCTTTCTAACTCCCTTGTCTCATACTCCCATACTTGCCTCCAGGACTTCTCCAGAGCCTCTTCCATCCTCTGGAACTCTCTACTCCAATCTGTCTTACTATGTCCTACTCTGTCCACCTTTATGTATTCCTTGAAAAGTCATCTCTTCAGGGAAGACTATCCAGCCTTCACCTAACAACTGAACTTTTAATTCTTGCATCAGCTCATCCCCCACAGTTATTACCTTTTGAACCACTTGTCCAACCCTATTCGATTGTAAGCTCTTTTGAGCAGGGCCTTCCTAACCTTTTCATGTTGTATTGTATTGTAGCTGTACTGTCCTCCTTTACATTTTGTATACTGCACAAACTGTTGGCTCTTCAAAAATCCTGTACTATAGTAATAATAATAATATTGGGATGGAACCCCAATATACTGTATATGATTATGAATAGAAAGATAGTTTTGTAGGTTTGTTCTCCCCTTCACAATATTTTACCCAATATATATAATAATTTTCTATAATGGTTTATACTTGTGATGGTGCTGCACTGTCTATAAGAAGAAGAAGAAGAAAATAAAGGAGGAGGGGTCCAGAAAGGAGTGTATGTGTGTGTGGTGGGAGGCTAAGAGGGAAATAGGGACACCTTCTCCTCTCTGAGTCCACAAACAGTTACTAGTTTCCTAGTGTAGTATGAGAGGTATTACTTTCCCCTCTATTGGAAAGCTAGAGGGGTTTGATCTTTGTAGAAAAACCAAAGTGTCAGGTTTGATAGTATTTGTCTTCATGGTCTTCATGGTCTTTCGTGGCCATACAGTAGTAGGGTTCTCCATCTGCTTGATCTCTCTAATTCTCTCCAACCATTGCGTTTTTGTGGAGTGCAAGGTTTGTTTCCACATAGCTGGGATGCAGGTGTCACTATTAAGACTTGGATAAAAAAAAGGGCTGTTACTGGGTACTATTTGGTGGGATTTGCTGCCTATGCAACTAAAACCGACATCCTGCCATCCTGGTTTCTAAAGCCTTGTTCCAACATAACCATTCACAGGAGTTGTACCCACCAGATAGTACACAGCAACAGCCCTGAAGACCAATCCAGTCAGTCTCCAACACAAGCTAGATTGTCAACATTAAGAACGTAAGAGTAGGGATATTTGTGGTATGCATTATATACAAAATTAACTAAAATATATTAAATTAAACAATTTTGGTTTATTGTCTTTTTTTTTTTGTATAAAAGAAGAGCTCATCATAGCTATTATCTAAAATCAATGGAGTAAACTATATATGTAATTCCAAAGACATCATAAGAGAATAAAACATATGTGATTAGCTAAGTAGACGGTACAGTAGCTAAGTTAGATAAGTGGTTGGCACTTCTGTTTAGCAGAGGCTGCCTGCACGGATCTTGCATGTTCTACCTGTGACTGTGTGGGTTTTCTTCCACGCTTCAAAGACAGGTTAACTGGCTCAGGTCTAAATTGGCCCTAGTGAGTTAGGGACCTTAGACTGTAAGTTGCTTGAGGGCAAGGACTAATGTATATGTACAAAATATATGTAAAGTGCTTCATATCAATGGATGGTGCTACTGTATATAATACCTACAATAAATAATTATTAAATAGATTTTACAAATGTAAATTGAATTTTATGCACATGGTGATATTCACCCAACACATTTCCTGAAACAAAGTACTTTTTTTTCAAGGATGCATGTGCTGCTTAGATGGTACAATATATGTCTTATGTAAAGTCACACTGATATATATGTGGAAAATTATAACTCTAGTTAAAGATGTAAAAGTTATTGGTCTCCTGTTCCAATGCTGCAGAGATTGAGCTGGAAAGATATCCATTGGGCATTGTTAGCCAGTAAGGGGAGCGCTATCCTTTGCAATACTTCCTCCAGAGAGAGAGAACTCTCCGAATAGGCACACAGTAAGCAATAAATACTTGACAAGGGCTCAAACCCTATTTATCCGAAACTAAATAAAAAACTTTTGGCCGGAGGTGGTCTTTAATAAAGAAATGTCTGCTACCCACTATGTGGAGTTAAAATGGCCTTGAAGCACAAACTAATTTGAAAAAAAACCTTAAGGGAATGCATAATTTTCTTAGCATATTTTATTCAGAAATGTGCTATGTTTAGTACTGAAAACCACAGTCTTTCAAAGTTAGCTTTTTCAATCAGTTAAATATGAAATTTTAAATGTGTAGCCAGTACATAAAGAGCTGCAAGATACAGCATTTGCTTTCTCTAAACTGTTTCTACAGCTGTGCTGTTTAATAGATGTTGACAGCAAGACAGAACTGAGAACACTGGGTAACTCAGAGTAAGGACCTTTTGTTTTGCCTAGTCAATTATACACAAGTCGCCAATAAGAATGGGCAGAACACCCCCCTATTTGGTTCCCAGTAGCACTCTTTGGGACTGGAGGGGAACCACATGCCAAAACAAAAAAAGAAAAAATGGCGCGAGATCCCCCTCAGCATCCATACCAGTCCCTTATCCATGCATGTAGCCTGGCAGGGCAGGAAAAAGGGGAGGGGGTGGGGGACAAGCAAGCGCCCCAACCATACCAGGCCACATGCCCTCAACATTGGGGGTGGGGGGGGACACTATTTTTTATTTTTTAATAAAGGATTTGTCAAAAACTGTTTCTTGTGTTTATTACTTTTTGCCACTTTTCTGATGAATGGGTAGGGGTACTCATTTACATGGTGGGTGGCCGAGATCTGGGTTTCCAGATTCCCATAAGCATTCACCCGCAGACCTAGACAACCACAGCCCAGAGTTGTCAGTATGATGCCCTTGTCCCCATCAACAGAGCAGAGCCCCCCACCTGAAAAAGCACCCCACCATGTTGAGGGCATGTGGCCTGGTATAGTTCAGGAGGGGGCACTTGCTTGTCCCCTCCCTTTCCTGACCTGACAGGCTGCATGCCCGGATAAGGGTCTGTTATGCATTTTGGGGGGGACCCCATGCCATTTTTTTTTTTGATGTGGGGTTCCCCCAAATCTATATCAGACCTGAAGGGTATGTTCTTTCTTTTTTTAATTGTTCAGCTGTCAGCAGTCAACTTATCGGTTGTTAAGGATGGCTTCCTGGCCCTGCTCCTTACCAACAAGCATACACTGTGCCCAGGGCACAATCAGGGAGCAAAGTGCATTGTGCAGTGCTCAGTGCATTGCAAGGTGTTCCTCGGGATGAATTCAGGTATTCGGGAAAGGTTAACGGGCAAATGTTCAGCCCGAACCGATGCTCGGGCCAAACCGTTCACCCATCCCTAGTCACCAACAAGCATGTTGGGCTTTTTCATAGAGAGCCTGGCATTCAATACAAACCGAATGTCATAGATGCACAATGTATCACTTATTTTTTGTAACAAAAAATATTTTTCACAAATAATTGAAAAATATAAAAAAGCCTTTAAAATAAAAATATGAATATTATAATTCACTTAAAATCATTATTGGAGAAACATTTGGTAGTGTCCCTAATTATAAGGAAGCATGGGGGCAATTTATATTTATGCTCCTATATACAACCATTAATTCTCTGCATCTTGTCATATTTCAGTGGGTAAGCACCCATAATGCATTGCAAGTTTTGAAAGCGGTTTAATCTGCTTATATTTTTGCCTTCCCTGGTTCCTCCATTCGTCCCTCATCAACATGCTAATGAATAGATTTAATAAAACTTTTCCATTTTCAACAGGATTTAGTGGAAGAAGTGTCTGAATACACAATTTTAGAAGGTGAAGGGTCCTGGCTGCATATGAACTGAAAGGAAAGATTATTGGTGTTAATTGGTTACATTTAGTTCCTTCCTGAATAACAAGCAGCCAAAGCCAATTTTATTAAAAATTAGCAGCATTGTGTTAAACTGTGTCAAAGGTTTTTGTATGAAATATGAAATACATCCTTGTACTTGCAGCTTTTAATAATGTCTTTATCGTAGAATGCAAGGTGCACTTTGAACGTCTGGGCCCTCCTGTGTAAAAACCGTTGGCTTTAGTATGTCCAAAAGTTACCAGTAAAGATTTTTTTTTTTATTTACCCCATCTTTCACATTGCTTCGCTTGATGTCATTATCCTTTAAAGGAATACTCATAGAGAATAGGGATGAGCTTCGAATTCGAGTCGAAGCATTGCCTGTTTGCCTGTTCGCCAAACAGCGAACAATTTGGGGCGTTCGCGGCAAATTCAAAAAGCCGCGGAATACCCTGTAAAAGTCTATGGGAGAAATTTGAAGTGCTAATTTTAAAGGCTTATATGCAAGTTATTGTCATAAAAAGTGTTTGGGGACCTGGGTCCTGCCCCAGGGGACATGTATCAATGAAAAACAAACTTTTAAAAACGACCGTTTATCGGGAGCAGTGATTTTAATAATGCTTAAAGTGAAACAATAAAAGTGTAATATTCCTTTAAATTTTGTACCTGGGGGTGTCTATAGTATGCCTGTAAAGGGCGCATGTTTCCTGTGCTTAGAACTGGCCTTACACAAAGTGTCATTTCTGCAGGAAAAAAAGTAATTTAAAAGCACTCGCGGCTATAATGAATTGTTGGCTCCCTGTAATACAGAGAACAGTCACTGAAAGTCATTGATAAAATTTTTTTAAAAAAGCGTGGAGTTCCCCTCAAATTCAATTACTAGGCCCTTCAGGTCTGGTATGGATATTAAGGGGAACCCTGCGTCAACTTTAAAAAAAAAATGACGTGGGGTTACCCCCAAATATCCATACCAGACCCTTTATCTGAGCATGCAACCTGATAGGCCGCAGGAAAAGAGGGGGGGACAAAAGAGCACCCACCCCTCCTGAACCGTACCAAACCACATGCCCTCAACACTGGGAGGATGCTTTGGGGGTCTGTGACTCCTCAAAGCACCATGTCTCCATGTTGATGGGGACAAGGGCCTGAGGGCAGGGGGCTTATCAGGATCGGGAAGGGGACCCTCAGATCCCAGCCCCCCCTGTTTGAAATGGTAAGGGGGTACAAAAGTACCCCTACCATTTCACAAAGAAAGTGTAAAAAATTGTTAAAAAGCACACACACACGATTGGGAAAAGTCCTTTATTAAAAAAAAAAAAAAGATTCCAGCGGTGGTAATCCACTCTTGCTACCCAGCGATGACTGATCTCTTCTCCGGGGGTCCAGCGATGTCTGATCTCTTCTCCGGGGTCCAGCGATGGGTGATCTCTCCCGATGGTCCAGCGCATCCATCCTCTCTCCACCGGAGACACTGTGGGAATCCCGGCAGCCTGACAGGTTTTAGCTGAGGAGGACGGGGCCACCCGTCACCTGACCCTGCCCCCTCTGACGCAAGGGGAAACCCAGGCTACCCCAGTGATGTATGGGTGACTCCGCCCCCTCTGATGTAATGCAGGTTTCCGATTCCGGCAGTTCATTCTCTGGTGGAGACAGGATGCGCTGCGCTGGACCATCGGGAGAGATCACCCATCGCTGGACCCCAGGGAAGAGATCAGGCATCGCTGGACCCCGGGGAAGAGATCAGCCATCGCTGGATAGCAAGAGTGGATTACCACCGCTGGAATCTTTTTTTCATTTTTAATAAAGGACTTTTCCCAATGGTGTGTGTGTGTGTTTTTTAACAATTTTTTACACTTTCTTTGTGAAATGGTAGGGTTACTTTTACCATTTCAAGCAGGGGGGGCTGGTCAGGGCCAGGGTTGTGGGGATGAGGCCTTTGTCCCCATCAACAGACACACAGACCCCCAAAGCATCCTCCCAATGTTGAGGGCATGTGGCCTGGTACGGTTCAGGAGGGGCGGCGCTCTCTCATCCCCCCTTCTTTTCCTGCGGCCTGCCAGGTTGCGTGCTCGGATAAAGGGTCTGGTATGGATATTTGGGGGAACCCCAAGTAACTTTTTAAATTTGATGCGGGGTTCCCCTTAATATCCATACCAGACCTGAAGGGCCTGGTAATTGAATTTGGGGGGGAACCCCACGCTTTTTTTTTTTATCAATGACTTTCAATGACTGTTCTCTGTATTAGGGGGAGCCGACAATTCATTATAGCCACGAGTGCTTTTAAATGACTTTTTTTCCTGCAGAAATGACACTTTGTGCAGGGACAGTTCTAAGTGTGGGAAACATGCGTCCCTTTACAGGCATGCTATACACCCCCTCCCCCCCCCCCCCCCCCAGTACGAAATTTAAAGGAATATTACACTTTTATTGTTTCACTCTAAGCATTATTAAAATTACTGCTCCTGAAAAACGTCTGTTTTAAAACTTTTTTTTTTGCATTGATATATGTCCCCTGGGGCAGGACCCAGGTCCCCAAACAACAGGACAATAACTTGCATATAAGCCTTTAAAATTAGCACTTTTGATTTTGAATGTTTAAGTCCCATAGACTTTAATAGGGTTCTAAAGCTCACACGAAGTTTAGGTCTGGTCGCAGGTTCTGGTGCGGACCGAACCGCGGGCTGTTCGTGGCTCATCCTTAATGGGGAACAGTGAATACCTCTAATGTTGCAATAAAACACTGCATTGTTGTGAGATTTGTGCTGAGATCTGGATTCTCCAGGATATTGGCGGAAGGAGCTTGACATAGCCCTAGCCTAAGGCAATCATAAAATACTTTTTTCTTTAAAGGTACCTCTTGTACATGCTATAGTCTGCAATGCTACAATAGTAATAGGCTCCACTATTCTTGAATTATTTTGAAAGATGGTATGAAACATTGCACTTATTGAACATTGCTAAATATAGTACTCTTGCTTAATTGATACTGTATATCCTATAAGAACATAAATATTTTAGATCTTTCTTTAAATCTTTTGCCCTTTTAGCAGACATTTTCGACCAAATAATAAATATCTATCAAATGCAAAATATGTAGCAGAAAAATTGCTAAAACCATAGTTAATTGTATGTGTCAACAGAAATGTGATATAGACATACTCTGTGATATATTCATCATACAAACCCAAATGAATGATTGCACACACTGGGGTTCATTTTGTTGGTTATTTGATAAGATGAGGCACTGAGATCTTAAGGAAACTGGAATTAAGCTTTATTTGCATAGGAGAGCAGCATACATGTGTGAGAACAGCATTACAGGAGAGAGCAGAAAGAAAAATGTTCCTCCTGTGCGGAATATAAAAGCATATATAAACACACAGATGCTAGCATATCACTACAGCGCCATCTATAATTCGGAGTGCACAGTACATACTGTTGCACATCCAACAAATTTACTAAAACAGAGGAATGCTTACAGAGCCTAATGAAGTGACATTCACTTCACATACTGAATTATGTACTGAGAATATATTTTTTTTCAATTTGTATTCCCCTTGCATATGATTATAATAATTATAATCATAATCATTATTTAATTAGAATTAAATAAAAAGTGAACTTCCACCTCTTTTGCGTAAATCAATGTAGTGCCTTCTTTCTTACCATTTTTGTATACATGGAGCACAATTAAATTTCAGGGATGTCTTAAAGAATAAAACCACCATGCCATTTATGGTATTAACTATTTGCTGTCCACAGGCCATTTATAAATGACCTTGAACTCAAGTGGTCAAAACAAGCTTTCCCTAATCTGCTCTGTGACCAATGAACCCGGAAGCGCTCAGCTATGAGTATTTCCATGTTCAGAGCTGCCACAATTCTGTCTGAAATGTTGGGTAGACCGATGATCAGACGTGGTTCTGTGCCTGATCAATTGGAGTGGAGAGGTAAGACATTATAGAGCTTAATAGACCTCTAATGTCCCCATAAAGAGAACTTGTCACCTGACAATACTATCACACGAAGGACTTGTTGACACCCCCCCGTGATGGCAGAAAAGTTAAATGAAAAAAAGTGGTCCTAAATTTACATTATAATAAAAATAAAAAGAATAACCAAAAAAAGAATCCTATCCCCTTGCATGAGAATCCAAATCGGTGCTCACATGTATGTAAACATGTACACAAGGATTGCACCACACATGTTAGTTATTGCCAAGAATGTCGGAATGGGATAAATAATTCTAGGATCATCATTCTAATGATAACCTGTAAAAGCTTTTAGGTCTAGTTTGCACTTGCTTCAGCTTCAACACACATTAAAGCGCCTACCGCTTCAACATGCTTTTATGATGTGTTTTTGATGCTTCAGTGGTGCTTCGATAAAGCTTTAGTGATGCTTCGGTAAGGCTTCAATGATGTTTCAGTGAAGCTTCTGTGAGGCTTCGGTGATGCTGTTTTGAAGCTTTGTTGAAGATTGGTAGGTGCACTGTGTGTGTGTGCATATCACTTACCTGCAATTTCTCCAAAACAAAGCAAAGCTAAAGCTGAAATAAAGCCTCTCAAAAGCTTCAAGCAAGCTTTTCCATAGACTTTTATGGGGGCTTTGAAGACACTTTTAAGAACCACTAAAGCTACAATTGGTATAATTTTTGAAGCGAAGCCAAAGCAAAGCAAACGCAAGGTGTAAACAGGACTGTAAGCTAACCATTTTATTTAGTGACAGGGGTTTTGACTGATGCTCAGAGAGCTTTAACAAAGCGTATCCAAAGCCATATTTTGAAGCAAGTATAAACTAGCCCTAAGTGTTGCTTGCAGACAATTTGTGGTATTACTCAATGCAACCCTATCTTTTTTATTTTACCAAAAAACAAAAAATTGGGTATTGTGTTTTTTTGCACTAAAATTCGATAAACAGCTGTGCAAATATCATGCAACATAAAAATGACAGCTACCATCTACTCTGGTCCCCTTCCCGCCTCAGACCGGCTAAACTAGCCCCCACCTTCTCCCATTTATTGGCACTCTGGGACTGATACAGAAACATTCCGCATTGACCTCTAACTTTCGACCACTTGCTCACTTGTTCCACAATCCAGACTTCCCCCCTGGCCATGACATCCTAGCTTTCAAATGGTGGCTCAATAAAGGCTTATTCAGGATAGGACACTTTTTTAATTCAATGGGGCCCCTCTCAGTCGGATACTGTGTCAGTAAACTTGAAATGCCAAACTCAAAGAGGTATAGACTATCCCAAATTTCCCAATATCTACAATCCATATGGCCCAACAAACCTGAACCCCCCACACTGACCGAATATGAGACATGGTGCTGCAACATCAAGGATCAGAGGGGGGTATATCCATCCTCTATTCCTCACTTGCCAAGGCCACAAATAAACCTCTCTATGACAAACTCTGGGAACAGGATCTGCTGGAAGAGTGGGACCTAGATAAATGGTACCACTGCTTTTACCGTTCCTTCAAGGGCATTTTGAACATTTCCTTGATGGAAGCCAATGTTAAAATTCTCACACACTGGTACCGAGTCCCCTCTATCCTTGCTAAAATATATCTGGACACTTCCCCTATGTGCTTCAGGGGCTGTGATCACCTGGGCTCATTGTTCCACATTCGTCTTGCCCACGAATAAGGAGCTTTTGGAATAGATTCTTCCACATGTTATGCAGGGTCACAGAGGTCTCGGTCCCACAGATCCCTGAAATAGCACTCCTCCACCACAAGGTTGAGAAAATATCCAAATATACCCAAGCTCTAATCTTCTACATGCTCCTAGGGGCCAAAATCACCATAGCCAGAAATCGGAAGAGGCCTTCGGTTCCCCTTTCGGCAGTAAAATGCAAGGTCTCCTGGATCATGGCCCAGGAAAAGATAGTAAGCATTCTGCAAGACAAAATCCACAAGTTTTAATTGATCTGGGAACCCTGGGCTACATTCACTCATACGCTGTTGCACCTGGGTGACAGTACAGCTCCTATGTCATAACTCTAGGTGTCCTTCCTCCCCCTTCTCATTCCTGTCTTCACTCACTCCTCTTTTGTTTCTTTCCTCCCGGAGACAAGCCATCTCCTTCTGACTTGACTCTATTTCGGTCGACCCTCACTGGTGATCTTCAAATTGCTCATGTAACTATGGTTTTCAATATCTTGGTGCAGGGCATTAGAGATCAGACCATAGATGTCTAGGTGTCTTGAGTATTCTGTCACCCTGGTCACCTAGAAGGTCTGGCCTCAATTACCCCACCTGACTCATGACTGAAGGTGATGGGGGTTTTGGTGAACAACACCGATGTCCCACTATCTTCTCTCTTCTAATAGATTGTACACTCAGAAATCAGGCTAGCGCTTTTACTGTGTAAGACTTTCCTCTAGCTGTTTGGTTAGCAAGAGATCTCACTGGTCTGCATTAAGGAGACGCAAGGAAGGCTTCTAGTTAGAGGCCCACCCTAAGTTTGGAGGTGTATCGTTACTGTCATACAGGGAGAGAGCAAGCCTCGGATCTCTGGAAGGAACTAGAATCTATAGAATAGAATAAAATATATACATGTAAATTAAAGTGGAATTCCAAATAAACAGCCATATACACATACTGTATATGGGAACCAGCTTAAATGCCGAAAGATTTGTAATTTTTGTTAAGTCACTCCTTTCGTTTACACAGTCCTGCTAGACAGCACAGCCAAATTGGTGCCCTTACTTTTCTCTACTGCTATTCAGTTATGTAGTCTGGTCCCTGACCCCAGTCTATGAATGAACAGAGCACAACAGCAGATTGAAATTGTAAGAGGTTGATACCAAACCAGAATGATGTACTTACATATGCATATGTATTATATATACAATATATAAATAATATATATATAAATTATATATATATATATATATATATATATATATATATATATATATATATATAATTTTTTATTTTTATTTTAGATAATACATAATTTCAATAAATGAGAATTGCAATATCTGCTTTAATGTTATATATATAGCCTTAGCAACATTTTAAGCACATTATGAAAGTTAAATAGAAGACATCAATGTTCCTTAAACATATGACTGATTATATATGGACCTGGGCATTAGTTAGTACCACTAATAATATATGAAGATTCTAGAAAGCCTGTGCACTTGCAAAGACATCTGGCTGGTTGGCAAACGTACTAATGCTGATAATTATTCTTCCTTTTTGCTTGTCATGTGCTCAGACTGTTGAGTGGGTGCCCTCTTTACTTTGCTTCATGATTCATCTTTAAAACGTGTATTTACATCTCATTTGCACATTTTTATACTAAGCGAGTGATTTTTTTTTTTTTTATCACTGCAAAACCCATTCATTAAAATACAGGCAGACAAACAGCGCACAGAGTCTGGGATATGATCATTATTATGGCAATCTAATGCTCCAAGCTGACAATTCGTGAAAACATATTTTTGGAGATGACCAATCTTTGATGGCTTCCTGCGGTCTGATTAGCAGGTTCAGATTCAATTTTTTTTTGATGAATAATATTGAATCCAGAACTAAGACATGTATGCATGGAGGTACAGAAGAGGTACAGCTCTTTATTTCTTTCATAAGGTGAATTCATTGATGCTTAGATACTCAAACAAAATTTTCCAATGGCAGCCTGACTAATTTGCATACCTACATAATTTTGATATATATTATCGGGCTTATAAGGTTTTTGTTAGGTACAGTGGGGTTGATTTAATAAAACAAACTCACTCAAAATCTGGCGCAGCTGTGCAAGGTAGTGAAGTAGCTTCTAACTTCAACTTGTTCAATTAAGCTTTCACAGTCTGGAAGCTGGTTGGTTTCTATGCAGAGCTTCACCAAATTTTCCACTCTCTAGTTTTAGTAAATCAACCCCATAGTTTTAATAAAAACCTTGTTTTTTATTATTGGCTAAATATGTAGAACATGTTGTTTTCCCCTTTTTTATAATTTCTTTAAATACTGTAATGTCAGTTATAAGTATTAACCGCTTCAGCCCCGGAAGATTTTACCCCCTTCCTGACTAGAACACTTATTGCAGTTCGGCACTGCGTCGTTTTAACTGACAATTGCGCGGTCATGCGACGTGGCTCCCAATCAAAATTGATGTCCTTTTTTTCCTACAAATAGAGCTTTCTTTTGGTGGTATTTGATCACCCCTGTGGTTTTTATTTTTTGCGCTATAAACAAAAAAATGCGTAAATTTTGAAAAAAATGCATTATTTTTTACATTTTGCTATAATAAATATCCCCCAAAAATATATAAAAAAAACTTTTTTTTCCCTCAGTTTAGGCCGATACATATTCTACATATTTTTGGTTAAAAAAATAAAATAAGTCACAATAAGCGTTTATTGATTGGTTTGTGCAAAAGTTATAGCATTTACAAATTAGGGGATAGTTTTATGGCATTTCAATTTTTTTATTTTTTTACTAGTAATGGCAGCGATCTGCGATTTTTATCGCGACTGCGACATTATGGCGAACACGGATATTTTTGACACATTTTTGGGACCATTGTCATTTATACAGCAATCAGTGCATAAAATGCATATACAAATGCACTGATTACTGTGTAAATGACACTGGCAGTGAAGGAGTTAACCACTGGGGGGCAGGGTAAGGTTTAAGTGTGTCCTGGGGCATTTTTCTAACTATGGGGGCATGACTACGTGTGTCATGTCTCTGATCTCTGCTCCCGATCACAGGGAGCAGAGATCAGTGACACTGTCACTAGGCAGAATGGAGAGATGCTTAGCATCTCCCCGTTCGCCCTTCCCATGAGACGATCGATCGCGGTGGTATCTCTCGACTCACGGAGGTCACGGCCGGCGGTGCGCACTCGATGGCATGGCAGCAAATTTAAAGGGACGTACCTGTACGCCCATTTTCCAACGTACATTGGCGTGCTCCAGTCAGGAACCGATTAAATATCCTGGTTCCTGATAATGACTAGGAATCAGAGTGACAGCTGAGATTAAGGCCCCATTCACACCTATGCGAATTAGATTACACTGCATCCAATTTGCAGGACATTTGAAAATACCTTCATTTCAATGCATCTGGCTCACATATGTGCGTTGCATTCGCACTGCGCATTGCTCAAAAAACGTGTGCATTTTCTGGGCATTGCGGTGCGAATTACAAGCACATTATCTCAATGTAGCTGGAATTCGCACCAGACTGGTGTAAACCCGGCCTAAGAGACATCAGCTTCAAAAAGAGTCAGCTGCTGGCTCTCAAATGGGGGGGGGGCATATATAAAAATATCCCTAGTAGGGGGGCATTGTGCTGCAGACTGTTTATGCATAGATTGTTGGTGGAGAGGGGTCAGCCTCCTATCCCAGCAGCATATACCAGGCCCATTTAAAAAAAAAAATCACAAAAATAAAAAACGATTGCCTTCGAGGGGCATGGCTCGGCGACCAAGGGTCACATACAGCCCAAATTTAGAGGGTCTACCCTCCACATTCCTCTCCTATACATACTGCCCACTGTCATACCCTTCACACTCCTCTCTCGTACATACTGCCAACTATCTTTCTCACTACACCTCTTCTGTACATTCCGCCCTCATAATACCTTCCACACTCCTTTCCTGTACATACTGCCCCTATCATACCCTCCACACTCCTCTCCTGTATGTACTGCCCCCATGATACCCTCCACACTCCTCTCCTGTACATAGTGCCCACTGTTATACCCTCCACATTCCTCTCCCTTACCTGCACATACTTCCCACTTTTATACCATCCGTACTCCTGCCCTATGCCTCTTACACACAAAAACAGTTCTTTAAAATTATATTGAATATCCTCAATGTTACCAGCTCTAGAATGGGCAAACTTTTGTTCCATCTTCACCCTATCTCCCTTCCAGGTTCTGTGCCTTCAGTCACTTGCCTTGGCCGGGCTGTGTTGCTCATTTGCATCCTCTCTCTCTCTCATCCTCCCTTCCTTACACCTCAACCTTCTCTCGCCCCCTTTCTCTGTCTCTCATCCTCCCTCTCTCTATTTAATTTAACCGGTTCCCGACCAGCGCATGCCGATGGACGTCGTCAGAATGGCAGGCATATTGGCGTACAGGTACATCCAATCTCTAATGCCGCCCTCGTGTGCTGGTCGGGGCCCCCGTGAGTATGAACGCGGGTCCCGCGGACTCGATCGCCATGGGCATACCCGCGATCGTCTCATGGGGCATCTGAACGGAGAGATGCCGTTGTAAACAGCATCTCTCCGTTCTGCCTAGCAACATGTGATTGGAGCAGAGATCAGTGTTCACTAAATGAAAGCCCAGCCCCCAACAGTTAGTAACACACCCCTAGGAACACTTAACCCCTAAACTGCCACCCACTGGTTAACCCCTTAACTGCCAGTGTCATTTACACAGGAATCACTGCATTTATATAGCAGTGATTGCTGTATAAATGACAATGGTCCCAAAAATGTGTTAAAAATGTCCGATGTGTCTGCCATAATGTCGCAGTCACAATAAAAAACGCTGATCGCCGCCATTACTAGTAAAAAAAAAAATATTAATAAAAATGCCATAAAACTATCCCCTATTTTGTAAACGCTATAACTTTTGCGCAAACCAATCAATAATCGCTTATTGTGATTTTTTTTACCAAAAATATGTAGAAGAATACGTATCAGTCTAAACTGAGGGAAAAAAACGTTTTTTTTAGATATTTTTGGGGATATTTATTATGACAAAAAGTAAAAAAGAATGCATTTTTTTCAAAATTATCGCTCTATTTTTGCTTATAGAGCAAAAAATAAAAACCGCAGGGGTGATCAAATACCACCAAAAGAAAGCTCTGTTTGTGGGAAAAAAAGGACATCAATTTTGTTTTGGAGCCACGTCACATGACCGCGCAATTGTCAGTTGAAGGGACGCAGTGTCGAATTGCAAAAAGTGGTCTGGTCTTTGACCAGCAAAATGGTCCGGGCTGAAGTGGTTAATTTGTTATAATAAAATTTTTGGGCATTTTTTATTATTATTATTTTTTTTTTATAAAAAGCCCCACCATAATCCTCAGCACCAGGCCCATGATGTACTTAATCCAGCCCTGCTCCCAGATCTCTCTTTTCAGTGCCAGGAGGCAAAAGAAATACCTAGTACTCCCAGACACGAAGGAGCATGTAACCCACTCCGTATGACAGTGCTAGACCTAGCATGTAAAGTAATGTCATAAGCACACCAAGGATTCCTCAAAAAGGACCAAAGCTTTATTTTCATGGTCACATGATAAATATACGGCAATGTTTTGGAGCCACACAGGTCCCCTTCACCAGGCTAGTGACGGTCACTTACCTGACGAAGGGGCCCTGTGTGGCTCTGAAATGTTACTGTATGTTTATCATATGACCACCAAAATAAAGCTTTGGACCTTTTCGAGGAATCCTTGGCATGCTGATGACATTTCTTCACTTTGATTGTCCACAGTTTCTGGCCTATGGTCATTACAGTATCCAGCATTACTGAACAGCCATTTCCTTGATATGTGCGTGGGAAATATTGTGTTTAGACCTATCGCGCAATCAGAGGAGTGAATAGCCCTTTGTATGCTACAACTCTAAGCCCTTGTACACACGGTCGGACATTCCGATGGACAATGTCCGATAGGACCGTGTTGTCGGATAATCCCACAGTGTGTGGGCTCCATCGGACTGTTTCCGTCGGAAGTATCCGACAGACCAAGTTTTTCAGCTGGGCTATAAAATTTTCCGACAACATGATCCGATCCGACTTTGTCTGATCATGTGTAGAGAATTCCGATCGGACAAAGTGCCACGCATGCTCAGATCAAATTCCTAGACCAAAGCTATTGGCTACTAGCCTGAACGTAGTCCCATCCTAACGAAATAACGTCATCACGTTAAGTTCGTTCGGATTTTCTGACAACTTTGTCCGACTGTGTTTATGCAACAATTTCAGACAAAATCCGTCGGACAAAATCCGTCGGACAAAATCCAACAGATTTGGTTGTCGGAATGTCCAACCGTGTGTACAAGGGCTTAGGGCTTGTAGCTTTCCTATTACACCTGATGGTTGAACAAACCAGAAAGGGAGAAAAATACATTTAAAAAAGGCAAGTATATGCACCTATGGAGGTCTGCAATAAAGTGAATCTGTTACTTTGCCCTGCACAAGAAAAGCCATGTTTAATTCTAAGGAGAGATTTCCAAATGCTTTTTTTCATTCAACCTCTTAAACATCAGCCCTAATAATGTCAGGTAAAAGGTTCATTGACAACCAAACCATGCTTAAAATAGTTTTTGGCTTACTGGCTGCTTTGTAAGGCCGCGTACACACGTGGCGGACTGTCTGGCCAACTAAGTCCGTCAGACAATCCGACAGACAGTCCGTCATACTTTCGAATGAATGGACTTGCCCACACACGGCACTTTTTGAGCGGACTAATACGGCGGACTAAGTCCGCCATACAATCCGCCCTACTTTTGAAATGAACGGACTCGCCCACACACGCGGAGAAAAGTCCGCTCATTTCGAGCGGGTATCCAGGTAGGCGGGGCCCACGACGGAGACGTCGCTGGCCCCGCCGCCTGGTATGGACTTAAAGGGGAACCCCAACGCCGAAAAAAATCGGCGTGGGGGTCCCCCCAAGTCCACAACAGACCCTTGTCCGAGCACGCTACCCGGCCGGCCAGGAAAGGGGGGCGAGCGAGCGCCCCCCCTCCTGAGCCGTACCAGGCCGCGTGCCCTCAACATGGGGGGTGCCTTGGGGAAGGGCGGGCCGCGCGGCCCCCCCCACCCCAAAGCACCTTGTCCCCATGTTGATGAGGACAAGGGCCTCTTCCCGACAACCCTGGCCGTTGGTTGTCGGGGTCTGCAGGCGGGGGGCTTATCGGAATCCGGGAGCCCCCTTTAATAAGGGGGCCCCCGGATACCGGCCCCCCACCCTATGTGAATGAGTATGGGGTACAATGTACCCCTACCCATTCACCTGTAAAATAAAAGTACCAAAAAAAAACACAACACACGAGATAAAATATTTTATTGCACAGCTCCGGGGGTCTTCCGTCTTCGGGGGTCTTCTCGCCGGACTCCTCCGCTATCTTCTTGTAGCTCTTTTGCTAGCGGAGGAGTCCGGCTTTCTTCCCCGCCGCCGGCCTCTTCTCCCGACTTCGGGGGTCTTGTCCCCCTCTTCGGTTCTTCTGCCAGGCCACCGCGCCTTCTTATAGCTCTTTTACAGGCGGTGGCCCGGTCTTCTGTCGCCGCCGTCGCCTTCCGTTCTTCTTCTTCTTCTTCTTCTTCTTCTTCTCCAGGAGATGTTGCCTCGACGATCTCTCCGGCCGGAATGCCAGAGCCGCGCTGCGCGGCCACTTATATAGTGACAATGGGGCGGTGTCACATGGTATATGTCACATGGGCTCGTCACATGGGTTGATGTCACATGGGGACTATGACATCGTAAGGGGGCGGGGTCACCATGTGACACCAACCCATGTGACATATATCATGTGACACCGCCCCATTGTCACTATATAAGTGGCCTTATATGTCTGTCGGATTGTCTGACGGACTTAGTTGGCCAGACAGTCCGCCACGTGTGTACGCGGCCTTAGTCTGCCAGACTGTCCGCTGAAAAAGTCCGCTGAAGCCCACACACGAGCGGACTGTCCGCTGAAATGTGTTTCGGCGGACTAAGTTGGCCAGACAGTCCGCCCGTGTGTACGCTGCCTAAGAAATCATATACATATAGCAGATAATAGAGATTACATCAAGCATTAAAAAACAAATAAGGAATTAAGGAGCCATTTAGAACAACCCAGCCAATAAGCATATTTAGGCCTTGTTTACCCACACAGGGATGCAAAGATGTTCCAGGGATGCAATGGGACGGCCTGCAATGAGGATACATGGAACACCTGTACATCCCTGTGAGGGTAAGCAAAGTCTTTCACAGGTGTACAGTATAGTATGCCCTGTATGAACGAGCCCTTAAAGAGTAAAGTAACCTCTGGGATCCCTGTACAAGGTGGAGATCACTGGAGTAGGCACTGCTACTCCAGTGATCTCCACTAGCTTCTGGGTCCTGTGCTAAGAAGCTACTCTGCTGTATTGTGAACACAAGAGGTCACCTGTGAAGCATTCTCTGATTGGTACAATGGGGGGAGAGGCAGGGTTGTGAAGTAATACTCTCCACAAAGTCTAAAAGAGAACACTTTGCATCAATTGAGATAATACAAAGTGCCCATGTTAAGCAAATGACCTAATGTATTTAGGAAGACTTAAAAGCTATCAGAAATCACTGTAATAGCAGTCTATGGCTTGATAAATGGGCAGTCCTGTTGCCCTGAAACATGTAAACACGCCCCATCCATTTCCTATCACCATCACACCCTCAAGAGAGGTGCTGATTGGAGCCACAGCCATCTTGCTACACCCAGAAGCTGCTGCTGCCTATGTTCCAGCCTGAAGCTTGAAGATTTAATTCTACCAACAATTTTTCTTCAGCTAGCCACTTACCTGCTAAGCTCTGCAGCCTCACCAGGATCATATGGAGGTCTATATGGGTTTATGACAAACCTTGATCCACTTTTAACTAGTGAGTGAATTTTAATAAATTGCTACACCTAGATGGATGCACCCTTTTGTTTTATACTGTAAAAGCTGTGCCTGCTACCTTGATTTCCAGCTTCCAGGGGAATACCACAGGTATGGCACATGCATACTTACATTTGTTCATTGTAAAACAAAGAAGAGAAGGTGCACCAACCTTGCACATTACCCAAGTAGTATCTTTGATGCAGATGCTTCTCGTTTAACAACTTACCTGTTTAACGACCACTCAGACTTACGACCAGCTCTCTCCACGCAAACAACATGATGTTTCCCATCATTCAGTAAGTTCTGGGAAAAATTCCCATGCAAAGAGCAACTTCCCTTGCAGTGAACAGTCTATTTGCCTTTAATAAACAAACCCCTTTCAGTTCATCAGATCCCTCAAAAGCTATTTTTACTTATCTGTACAGAAGACTTTTGGGCTAGCTCGCCAATTAAAACACGAACATAACGTTATAGGAACAGAGCAATTAGGAGAAAAGTACGTTTATCTCATCCCAGCAAATGATGCATATAGAGGAAAACATGAAAAGAGAGCTAACTTTGATAACCAAATGTAAAGCGTTCTTTAAATAAAACAGATATTTTTTTTTTTTTTTTTTTAATGACCGAAGCTGCCAACTTCACAGTAGCACCAGCAAAGCAAATTCACAGTTCCTATAAATAATACTCATTTTGTGTATGTGCTTTATTATTATTGTGCATAATAGAATGTTATTAAAAGTATGAATGCTGATGAAAATGAGAATCCTGCTAAGTTTAACTTCATAGCAACAGCGGGGAAGCCCAGGTGCACTTTTATAGGTTATGGTTCTTTTGTAGAAACTATCACCTACCTTCAGTACATATTCATTTTAAATACTTATGTAAAGTTTACGTTAAAGTAAGTTTGGGCTGTGACTTTCACATTTTACATTCTTGTAGTGTCAGATTTTTATGATTAAGTCCCATGTATTGATATTGTTGCTACTTCTAATATCTACTGTGATTCACTGAATTGACACGGAGGGAGGCATTCTTCATAAATCTTTTTCTTTCGCATGGGAATGCTTTTAAATGACAGCATGATTCATCATTTATCAATGGATGCGGAAGTAACAAAAGAAAATACAAATGCAACTGAAAGTCACTATTCAATATACTGCTTAAAGCTGAATAGGCAGATTTAAAAGACGCACATTAATGGAGTATGTGAATGGAAACATAAAAGCCTTCACACATATCAAGACCAAGAAAACAAAAAATCAAAAAAAGAAACACTACTCCATGATATTATTGAATACAACAGTATGTAAACAGCTTCAGAGGTCCTCCACAATCTACAATACATCAACAAAAGAGGAACAACACTAACAGCAACTAAGTGCAGTAAAAACTTTTATAAAGAAATTCACACCCTCCCAAGTGTGACATCACGTCCAATGTTGATTTAGCTGTCAAAAATATTTTCGGCATAATTTTTGTCAGCGGCATATTTCCAATGTTTGGTGGACGGGTCAGGGGATGTAATATTCACGGAGTCTGTCCTCAGCCCCCCTTCACACCACAACCCCCCTTTAAAGCACATATATCAGTGTCCTCAGTTCCCCTTTGCATCACAGCCCCCCTTTACATTACAGTGCCCCTTTACAGTGATGTCCCCTTTACATCACTGGGCCCCTTTACATTAATGTAATAGGGACTTCTCTGTAAAGGGGGCACTGTAATACAAAGGGGGGGGGGCTGTGATGTCAAGGGGTCTGCACTGTAAAAGGGGCACTGTGATATAAAAGGGACTACACTGTAAAGGAGCACTGTAATCATTAGTGGTCCTTTATATTACAGTTCCCCCTTTACAGTGCAGTCCCCTTTATATTACAGTGCCCCTAGCGATCTAAGCCTCCTCCATCATAGTGCTTCTGCAGTCTGCCTCCCTTTCCTCTATCCCCAATAAAATCTCTGCCTCCCCTGCTTATGACTCCTACCTTTGGCAGGACAGAAGCTGTGATCAGTCTGTGTGTCCTCTCCTGGCTCCTCCACTCGCCCCACAATGTGATCCTATCAGCAGGGCAGGGAGTTGGAGGTGCTCTACATTTCGATCTGCAGCTCCTCCCGCCCCCTGCCCTGTTGATAGGATCACATCATCGCCTGTGCGGGTGTAAAAGCCAGGAGAGGACACACGGGCATGGTCGCATGGCAGGTGGTGAGTGGTGACCACAGTTTGTGATAGTCCTGTGCAGACCATGGTCGCCACTCATCTCCCACTGTGCGGCCTGGTCATCAACAGGCTGCAGACTTGCACTGGTCCGTGGCTCAGAGATTGGGAACTCCTGCTCCAGGAGTATATAATGAGTTTGAAAATTCTAGGAAATGCTTAAATAATGCATTACAGTTTATACTTGGCAGAAGGGCTCGTTCAGGCAAACTAATGTACCTGTATGTTGCCCTTTAAGCCCTTGTACACACGGTCAGACATTCCGACAACAAAATCCGTTGGATTTTGCCTGACGGATTTTGTCCGAAACTGGTGTTGCATACACACGGTCGGACAAAGTTGTCGGAAAATCCGATCATTTGTAACGTGATGACATTATTTCGTTATGACGGGACTAGTAGCTTCAGGCTAGTAGCCAATAGCTTTGGTCTAGGAATTTGATCTGAGCATGCATGGCACTTTGTCCGATCGGAATTCTCTACAAACGATCGGAAAAAGTCCAATCGGATCGTGTTGTCAGAAATTTTTTTTTATCCAGCTCTCAAACTTTGTTGGTCGGACATTCCGATGGAAAAAGTCAGATGAAGCAAACACACGGTCGGATTATACGACAACACGGTCCGATCGGACATTTTCCGTTGGAATGTCCGACCGTGTGTGCAAGGGCTAAGAGGTGGCCTGCGCGCAAGCTCCATGAGTCGGTTCGTGGGTCCTGCGGACCCTATCGCCGCGGGGATACCCGTGATTATCTCATAGGGAGGAAGTACAGGGAGATGCTAATGTAAACAAGTATCTCCCCGTTCTGCCTAGTGACAGGGACACTGATCTCTGCTCCCTGTGATCGAGAACAGAGATCAGTGACGTGCCACACGTAGCCACGCCCCCCACAGTTAGAATCACTCCCCAGGACATACTTAACCCCTACCCTGCCCCCTAGTGGTTAACTCCTTCACTGTCAGTGTCAGTTACAGAGGAATCAGTGCATTTGTATAGCACTGATTGCTGTATAAATGACAGAGATCAGTGACACTGTCACTAGGCAGAACGAGGAGATGCTTGTTTAAATTAGCATCTCCCTGTTCTTCCTCTCTGTGAGATGATCGTGGGTATCCCTGCGGCGATCGAGTCCGCAGGACCCACAACCCGACTCACGGAGCTTGCGCACCTCTTAAAGGGCAACATACAGGTACGTTAGTATGCCTGTATGAGCCCTTCTGCCAACGTATATCGGCGTGAGGCGAAAAATATGTAGAAGAAAATGTATTGGCCTAAACTGAGGAAAATACATTTTTTTTTTATATATTTTTGGGGGATATTTATTATATTATAGCAAAATTTTAAAATTGTCGCTCTTTTTTTATTTATAGTGCAAAAAATAAAAAACACAGGGGCGATCAAATACCACCAAAAGAAAGCTCTATTTGTGGGGAAAAAAAAGGACATCAATTTTGTTTGGGAGCCACGTCGCAGTGCCGAATCTCAAAAAGTGCTCTGGTCAGGAGGGGGGTAAATTCTTTCAGGTCGACTAACATGTACTGGAGATTTTAATAAACTAAAATACGACTAAAACTAAAACAACTCAGATTACTAAAATACGACTAAAACTAAAATGTCAAAAGACTAATCAAGACTAATCAAAATTGGACAGCAAAATTAACATTGGTTAGGTCAAGCCCATGCGCTCTACGGTGGTTCCAGCACTTTCAGTTTAGGTTTTTGAAGTTTTTTACAGCAGTTGACAGCAGCAAATGCACCGTGCTTCCCTGGAAGCACATTGTGAGGCCATTACATTATACCACATTTGGGTGGATAATATGCCTTATTTACCACACATCAAGCTTAGTTGCCATTTGTGATTTTTTTGTAAAAGTTTTAGTAAAAGTTTTTAGATACTGCGTTTAGTTGGACCCTCTGCTTTTTACTTTCATTGAGGATCTGCCACTAATCACCTTTATATGGATATATAGACTTTAAGTGACTTGTATATGTTCTTATGTTTTTAATACCTCCTTAGTACATCTTTGTCAAGAGCATTATGTTTTAACTGTACAACAACCAGCGCCGTCTGTGAATTTCCTTTTCCAATAAATCAATAAAAAAATAACCTTATATGTATTTATATATAAAAAATAAATACTTTATTCTTATGGCTGCACCTCAGTTCCTTAACCCAAAAGTTAAAATCAATTAAAGTAATCACACAATTCACCACAAATAATATACATTTATGGACAAATAGATGGCCGCTCTGTCCTATATACCTAACAGTCTTGAGGCGCACGTGTATCCAGTAAACAGTAACCACACAGCACATCAACCAAAGCTCAAAAAATCTGTGCTGACATTATATCTTAAGGTGTTATTAGAATCAAATCAATTGTATAGAACAGCCACTCATTGGTTTATATCAAAGTCATACAAAACAAGACGGCATTATTACAGATAGGAAGCTATTACTCCAGCTGAAACATAATCAAATTAAAGTCTCTAAATATGTATTTAGGACTCAGCAGAATTCGATAAATTTGTTTTGTTTGTATAGACCCAATCGAACAGGGTCAGCCAGGGTGAGAATAAATAGATAATGAGCGACATGCCAGCAAAACAACTCTGCATAGTCAGCGCAGTATGTGTTGCAAGGCCAAGTAATTGTCAAAGTAACACAACACTAAAAACTGAAAAAAACTGGGCAGGATAGGTGGGTTTAACATGCCAGTCCTCAAATGCTCGAAGTATATTTCAAACAAAAATGTTTTTTCCTAGTTTTGGATAATGGAAATGGGAAGAGTTTGAAATCTTGTCTGGTTTTCCTGCTTTCAGGGGCTCCATTAAAGAGCTTTACTTTCACTTTCTGTCCCGCTGGCAAAGGCTCCGTCAGAAATTCAGGGTGAATTTACAACAGCAACACATACAGAACAAAAACATATGGATCTGCTCTTCTTAACTGTCTGTATTTGTAAATAGCCGTGCTGTTTAATGTTACAGAGTTGATGTGTATAGCACTTTCTGTCTTTGGGTTGCTGGGTTAAAAACCCCAGAAAAAGGTGGTGGAGAGGAGAGAGAGAGAGAGAGAGAGTGTCTGAGACAACATGTTATTTCCATGGAGGAGCTGTTGTTAATCCAGACCAGAATAAGGGATTATTAGGCAAGTGTTCCTATGTGAATATGAGGCAAGATTTGATGTGTATAGCACGTCCTGTCTCTGGGTTGGTAAACCTAGAAGGAGAAGACAGACAGAGAGAGAGAGAGAGTCTAAGACCACATTTTATGTCCATGGAGGAGCTATCCAGACCAGGAGAGGGGATTTTTAGGCAAGTGTTCCTATCTTATTAGTTTACTATTGTTGTCCATAGTTTCTGTAAATATATATATATATATATAAATTATATATACACATACATACATACATGCACACACACTCACCAGCCACTTTATTAGGTACAAACCGAGCATCAGAATGGGGAAGAAAGGGGATTTAAGTGACTTTGAACATGGCATGGTTATTAGTGCCAGGTTTTTCAAAAACTGCGGACGTACTGGGATTTTCACGCACAATCATCTCTAGGGTTTACAGGGAATGGTCCGAAAAAGATAAAATATCCAGTGAGTGGCAGCTGTGTGGACAAAAATGCCTTGTTGATGTCAGAGGCCAGAAGAGAATGGGCAGACTGGTTCAACATGATAGAAAGGCAACAGTAACTCAAATAACCACCTGTTACAGCCAAGGTATGCAGAATACCATATCTGAATGCACAGCACTGAATCTTGAAGCAGATGGGCTACAGCCGCAGAAGACCACACCGGATGCCACTCCTGTCAGCTAAGAACAGGAAACTGAGACTACAATTAGCACAGGCTCACCAAAATTGGACAATATAAGATTAGTAAAACATTGCCTGGTCTGCTGAGTCTCGATTTCAGCTGCGAAATTCAGATGGTAGGGTCAGAATTTGGCGTAAACAACATGAAAGCATGGATCCATCCTGGCTTATATGGTTCATGCTGGTGGTGCTGGTGTAATGGCGTGAGGGATATTTTGTTGTCACACTTTGGGCACCTTAATACCAATTGAGCATTGTTTAAACACCACAGCCTTCCTGAGTATTATTGCTGACCATGTCCATCCCTTTATGACTACAGTGTACCCATCTTCTGATGGCTCCTTCCAGTAGAATAACGCACCATGTCATGAAGTTTAAATAATCTCAAACTGTTTTCTTGAACATGACAATGAGATCACTGTACTCCAATGGCCTCCACACTCACCAGATCTCAATCCAATAGAGCACCTTTGGTATATGGTGGAACACGAGATTTGCATCATGGATGGGCAGCCAACTGTGTGATGTTATCATGTCACTATGGACCAGAATCTCTGAGGAATGTTTTCAACACCTTGTTGAATCTATGCCGGTACTAAAAAAGTGTATCTAACAAAGTGGCTGTGAGTGTATATAAACAATGTTAAAATCCTTCTTAGTCTAACTCAGAGGGACTTTAAAAATGGTTGGACTTTGCAACTTTGGCTTCCTGGAAAACATTAAATGTTCACTAACAGATTTTATTGGTTGCTTGGAATTGCATTTTAACAACTCATAATGCATTTTTACTGTCATAACTAGTAGGAGACTGAGGCATGGACACAAGGTACCCACCTGCTTTTATGCTATTACAACAGAACGAGTAACAATTATATGCATGCTCTCATAATAAAGCACTTAAATTCAAGAACATTTACGTACATTTTTATTAGTGCGCTGCCTCTTTTATAAGAATACAACATATGCATTCCTCAGGAGAAGAGGTACTAATGTCTTGTGAATCAGGCAGGAACCCCGAGGATGCAAGCAATGGAAAATCTATACGTTTCAGCTGCTGCTCCATCAGCCAGCAAATGCCGGTGCTTTCACCTTGGAAATAGAGGCAGATGTAAATCAGCAGTGTAGCCCCTCTTCACTGGGAATCCAGGGGAGCAGAGTGGTGCTTATATAGCAGATGGCTTACCGGTGTAAGCTGTGCTGCTAGGAATCTATCAAATAAAACCAAGGCTTACAGAAATGACCTATTTATTCCATGCTGTCTGCAGAGTCACTTCATGGAAAGCAGGTGTTTTGTCATTTCATATAAAGACAGATACAGTCAATCAGAAAGTCGTACACTGTCCGTGGTGCTGAAAGTACAGCAAATAAATGGCCTGTAAGCCTAAATAAATCTTATCTTGGTATAAATAAGCTACCGATCCCACTTCCGAATATATATGTATGCAAATTTTCACATATTTGTGTAAAAACCTGAGATTGAATTTTAAAGCATTTACATAGCAGAATGGTTGCTTTACTATACTAGCATGTCTATTTGTTAAGAAATCGTAATCCTTAAAGTTTTACCATGTAGTCCTAAATGTATGCTACGAAATAATGCCTACTTAGCTCCTGTTTCCGTGGATTTTGTTACCCAAATACAATCTTATTTTGGGGCTGCAGCAAGAAAAATAGAATAAATCCAACCTGCTGTTTATTTATACGAATGGATTAGATCATTTCTGTGCATGGCTAAGGATGGGCAAGCATTATTTAACCTCCCATGATGAACATTCTACAGAGCCCTACATAAAGAAGTCTCACTTTGATTGCCTGTAGTACCTTGTCCCATTTTCCTAGATGCTATCTCAAACTCCATACACACGATCAGAAATTCTGCCAGCAAAATTAAGATGTGAGCTTTTGGTCAGGAATTCCGACCGTGTGTATGCTCCATCGGACTTTTGCTGGCAGAATTACAGCCAGCAAAAGATTGAGAGCAGGTTCTCCATTTTTCAGTCGGAAAAAGTTCCGATCCGAAAATGAGTTTGTCTGTATGCAATTCGGACGCACAAAAAAATCACGCATGTTTGTAAACAATTTGACGCATGCTTGGAAGCATTGAACTTAATTTACTCGGCTTGTCGTAGTGTTGTATGTCACCGCGTTCTTGACAGTTGACAGTTCAGAGAACTTTTGTGTGGCCGTGTGTATGCAAGTGAAGCTTGAGTGGAATTCCATCGGAAAAACCATCCACGATTTCACCGACGGAAAATCTGTTTGTGTGTACAGGGCATAAGGCTATCTGTGAGGTAAGACATTTTTAATAGTCAACGCAAACTCAAACATTCATCCATATCTCCATGCTTTATTTTGCTGAGAAATCACAAAATGTTGATTGAGAGAGTGAACTTCTGCTTTAACCACTTGCCGACCAGCCGCCGTCATTATATTGCGGCAGGTCGGCACGATCCGTCGTAGCTATACGTTGGCTCCTTCAAATGCCGATGCTTGTGGCCGACGGTCGCGATGACCGCCGGCTACGAGTGATCATTGGCACAAGAGGCAGAACAAGAACATGTGTGTGTAAATGCACAAATCCCTGTTCTGTGAGGAGAGACAGATTGTGAGTTCCTAATAGCTAGTAATCACGATCTGTCATTTCCTCTAGGTCAGTCCCCTCCCCCTACAGTTAGAAACACACACAAGGAACACAGGTAACCCCTTGATTTCCCCCCAGTGTTAACCCCTCCCCTGCCAGTGATATTTTTATGCCCTGTACACACGGTTGGTCCGACGAAAAATGTGCGATCGGACTGTGGTGTCGGAAATTCCGATCGTGTGTGGGCTCCATTTGACTTTTTCCGTCGAAATTTCCAACACACAAAGTTTGAAATCTGGATCTAAAATTTTCCAACAACAAAATCCAATTGTTTAAATTCCGATTGTGTGTATACAATTCCAACGCACAAAGTGCCACACGTGCTCAAAATAAACGACGAGGCGAAAGCTATTGGCTACTGGCATCTTTATAGTTCCGTTGTACGTGCTTTCGTCTCCTCGTTCTGAACCTAGGGATTTAGTTGTCGGAATGTCCGACCATGTGTACAGGGCATAACAGTAATCAGTGCATTTTTATAGCACTGATAGCTGTATAAATGCCAATGGTCCCAAAAATGTGTCAAACATGTCCGATAAAAATCGCAGATCGCCGCCATTACTAGTAAAAAAATAATAATCATAAAAATGCTATAAATCTATCCCATATTTTGTAGACGCTATAACTTTTGTGCAAACCAATCAATATACACTTATTGCGATTTTTATTACCAAAAATATGTAGAAGAATACATATTGGACTAAACTTCGAAAAAAAATGCTTTTTTAAAAAAAAAATGGGGATATTTATTATAGCAAAAAGTACAAAATATTGTGTTGTTTTTTTTAAAATTGTCAAGGTTTTTTTTTTAATATCGCAAAAAATAAACACTGCAGAGGTGATCAAATACCACCAAAAGAAAGCTCTATTTGTGAGAAAAACAAGGTTTCAATTTTGTTTGGGTGCAGCATTGCATGACTGCGCAATTGTCAGTTAAAGCGATGTAGTGCCGAATCGCAAAAAAATGGCCTGGCCATTCAGCAGCCAAATGTTCCCAGGCTGAAGTGGTTAAAGTGATTGTAAACTTGTAATTTTTATTTTTTTGTAATAATAAACACGTCATACTTGCCTGCTCTATGCAATGGAAGGGCGAGGCCTGCTCTGAGTGGATCCTGTCCTGTTAAACCACTGTATGATCTTGGCCACCGTGCTGCAGCTCAGTTTCAGGGTCTTGACAATCTTCTTATAGTCTGTGCCATTTTTATGTAGAGCAACAATTCTTTTTTTCAGATCCTTAGAGAGTTCTTTGCCTTGAGTTGTCATGTTGAACTTCCAATGACCAGTATGAGAGTGAAAATGATAACACCAAATTGAACACACCTTCTCCCCATTCACACCTGAGACCTTGTAATACTAACGTGTCACATGACACTGGGGAGGGAAAATGGCTAATTGGGTCCAATTTGGACATTTTCACCTAGGGGTGTACTCACTTTTGTTGCCAGTGGTTTAGACGTTAATGGCTGTGTGTTGAGTTATTTTGAGTAGACAGCAAATTTACACCGTTATACAAGCTGTACACTCACTACTTTACATTGTAGCAAAGTGTAATTTCTTCAGTGTTGTCACATGAAAAGGTATAATAAAATGTTCACAAAAATATGAAGGGTGTACTCACTTTTGTGAGATACTGTGTATATATACATATATATATATATATATATATATATATATATATATATATATATATATATATTGTGAGGGGTTAGCTCGGTAGCGGGTGTGTGTGACCCCCTGGATGGGTTCACAACACAAAGTCAGGCACAGCAGACAGCGGTGTAGGTTCAAAAAACAAAAGATCCGGTTTATTTCTGCTACATGCAGTGATACATAAACAGCCAAACAAAATAAAACAGGAAAATAAATCCTGGTCAGCTTGACCTCTAACTACACACGTAGACTCCCTGTCTAACAACTGGGTGCAGCCTTGTGCTGCCCCAGTCCCTGTCTCTATTGTAGGGGTTTGCCACACAGGCGTTAACTCACTGCACAGAACAGATCTCAGACTCCCCAGTCTATACACACAAAACTGGTTCCAGGATGGAGCATCTCCCTATGCATGCTGGTTTTTTTTGTAGAGGTCTTAATGAGCCCACTTACTACAGCTGGGCTCATTAACTCTTCCCCTCTAATTGTAAAAGTCTGCATACAGCCTGAATCTAGGACACACATATTTCCCATCCTGAATACAACCAGGTGATTTTACCTGCGTGCTGCCACATACCCCCCCCTCTTGTTTCAACCTTGGGGTTGTAACACAAGTAGCCAGACACGCATGTATCCGAGACAAAGCATCCACATTCCCCATTTTAACACCAGGGCGATGCTTAACTGTAAAGTTAAATTCCTGTAGGGCCAGGAACCACCTATTTACCCTTCTATTGGTCTCCTTGTTTTGAGCCATCCACTTTAAAGGAGCGTGATCAGTCACCAGGTCAAAGTGCCTACCTAGCAGATAGTACCGAAGGGAATCTAGAGCCCACTTCACTGCTAAACATTCCTTCTCAATCGTGGAGTAATTTACCTCATGGGACTTCAACTTCCTGCTGAGGTAAATGACTGGGTGCTCTTCCCCGTTCCAGACCTGGGATAACACTGCTCCTAACCCAACGTCTGATGCATCAGTTTGTACAACAAAGTCCTTAGAGAAGTCTGGTGAGTACAAAACTGGCTGGCTACATAAGGCTGTTTTTAAGGACTGAAATGCTTCCTCAGCCTCTGGGGACCATTTAACCATAACCGACTCTTTCCCTTTTGTCAGGTTGGTGAGGGGCACAGCCTGAGAAGCAAAATGGGGAATGAATCGTCGATAATAGCCAGCGATTCCCAGAAAGGCTCGTACCTGTTTCTTGCTGTTGGGACGTGGCCAACTCTGTATGGCCTCGACTTTATTGACTTGGGGTTTTATCACCCCCCTCCCAATAGTGTACCCAAGATATTTGGCCTCCTCCTGTCCAATGGTACACTTCTTTGGATTGGCCGTAAACCCAGCTTCCCGGATAGAGTCTAGGACTGCTTGTACTTTTGGCAAATGTGAGACCCAGTCTGTGCTATGGATAATCACATCATCCAGGTAAGCTGCAGCATATTTCTGATGGGGCCTCAGAATCTTATCCATTTTCCGCTGGAATGTTGCCGGTGCATTCTGTAACCCAAACGGCATTCTCTTATATTGGAATGCCCCATCTGGGGTTACAAACGCAGTTTTCTCTTTGGCCGACTCGGCCAGGGGAATTTGCCAATACCCTTTGGTGAGATCAAGAGTTGTCATATATCGGGCTGTTCCCAGCCGATCAATCAACTCATCTATACGTGGCATGGGGTAGGTGTCAAATTTTGTAACTTTATTTAATTGTCTAAAATCGTTACAAAACCGCCAGCTCCCATCAGGTTTGGGCACTAGTACAATAGGACTGGACCAGTCACTCTGGGACTCCTCTATCACACCCAATTCCAGCATCCTTTGAACCTCCCCACGTATTGCCTCCCGTCGGGCCTCTGGTATTCTATAAGGTTTTAGTTTTACCCTTTCTCCTGGCGGGGTGATAATGTCATGCTCTACGCCAGATGTTTGTCCCGGAAGCTCAGAGAAAATCTCTTTGTTACGAAGTACAAACTCTTTAACCTCCTGTTGTTGGGGTTTCGATAAGGTGTCTGCTATTCCAACCTCAGGAACTAAGCAATCAGGCTGTACTTGTGACAAAGTCTCTGCGACTAGGGATTCCCTATCCCTCCAGGCTTTCAGCAGATTGACGTGATAGATCTGCTCCGGCTTTCGCCTTCCTGGCTGTCTAACCCTGTAGTTCACCTCACTAATTTTTTCAATTACTTCATATGGACCTTGCCATTTGGCCAGAAATTTGCTTTCAACCGTAGGGACTAGCACCAAGACCCTATCCCCCGGGGAAAAAGTACGGGTCTTGGCCCCACGGTTGTACACTCTCTGCTGTGCTAACTGCGCTTGGGTCAAATGTTCCTTTACAATTGGCATTACCTGTGCAATTCTATCTTGCATCAGGGCGACGTGCTCAATCACACTCCTGTGAGGAGAACTCTCATTTTCCCAAGTTTCCTTGGCGATATCCAGCAGCCCTCTTGGGTGTCTCCCATAGAGCAACTCGAAGGGTGAGAAACCCGTAGAGGATTGGGGTACCTCCCTAATGGCAAACATCAGATAGGGTATTAGACAATCCCAATTCTTTCCATCTCTATCCACCACCTTCTTTAACATTTGTTTTAGGGTATTGTTGAATCTTTCAACCAACCCATCTGTTTGGGGTTGATACACAGATGTACGCAATTGCTTCACTTTGTACAACTTGCATAATTCTTTCATAACCCGGGACATAAAGGGTGTACCTTGGTCCGTAAGCAGTTCCTTACAAATACCCACGCGGCTAAAAACAAGGGATAGCTCTTTTGCTATGGTTTTGGCCGAGGTATTTCGGAGAGGAATTGCTTCCGGATAACGGGTGGCATAGTCCAATATAACCAAAATGTACTGATGCCCCCTAGCAGACTTCATTATCGGACCTACCAAATCCATTGCGATCCTCTCAAAGGGGACCTCAATGATAGGAAGAGGTACCAGTGAGTTACGGAAATGTGGCATAGGTGCCGACTTCTGACACACAGGGCAGGAGGAACAATACTTTTCTATTTCCTTCATGACCCCAGGCCAATAGAATCTCTGCAATACCCTCTCTCTGGTTTTCTCTGTCCCCAGATGACCTCCCAGAATGTGTCCATGAGCCAATTCTAACACCAACTCCCTGTAAGGTTTGGGCACCACAAGTTGCTCAATGGTTTCTTCTGCCCTTTGAGCCACTCGATACAGCAGGTCCCTTTCCACAGTGAAGTACGGGTAAGTGCAAGTCTTATCTGGGTTCACTAACTCGCCATCTATTTTCACCACATTTTCCCGTGCCTTTATTAGGGTGGGGTCTTTTAACTGTTCTGTGGCAAAATTTTCCCTGTGAACCTCAAGATCCGAAAACTCCACAGACGGCATGTTTTCAACTGAGGATGTTGGCTCCTCCCCAGTTTCTCGAGTTTCCCCCACCAATACCGACAAGGGAAATTCAGGAGAGTCCTCACCACTCCCAGAGGAATTCTGGTCATCTTCCTGGTCTATAGGGGCACCAGTGGGGGGCTCAGGACAATCCCAGAGTTCCCAGAATTTTGGAAAATCCCTTCCCACAATAGCATCATGTGGTAAGTGAGACACTATACCCACCTGATGAGAGAGGTTACCTTTGGGGGTCTCAAAAAACACTGAAGTTACAGGATACTCTCGGGTGTCCCCATGCACACAAATAACAGCCACCCTGTTCTTCCCAGAGACCTCTGTAGTAACTAATTCAGCTTTTATCAATGTTACCAGGCTACCTGAATCCAGCAACACATCAACATGTCTACCATTAATACACATTTTACATAAATGTCTCTCATGTCCCCGAATGGCAGTGCATGCAACTGTCGCAAACAGCGACTGACGTCTCTCCCTTATAAAGTCACATTGCATAGGCTCATCCACAACTGGGCAATTGGCTGCAATATGTCCCTCTTGCCGGCAGCGGTAGCAAATAATTTTTTTCGCTGCCTCTTGCAGCATGGGCTTCCTGGGCTGCTCCCGCCAGACCTTAGGTAGAACTCCCACCCTCTCACTCTCTCCACCCTCACCCCTTGGAGTCATCTTACCCGCCACTGGGGATGATCTGGTCTTAGGGGGGAAAGTCCGTGAGTCCCTGGAAGAGGTGGTCAAGTTCTCTGTAGCCAAGTACCTCTCAACCAGATCCACAAGTTTATCTGCATTTTCTGGGTCTCCATGGCTTACCCATTTTTGGATGGCAGTAGGAAGAGCTCTCAGGAAACGATCCATAACCACACGTTCCACAATGTTTGGTGCGGTCAAAATCTCTGGCTGCAGCCACTTCCTGCTCAGGTGAATGAGATCATACATTTGAGACCTGGGAGGTTTTCCAACCTGAAAAGTCCAGTTATGCACACGCCCGGACTGCCAGGGTGACACCCAGCCGTGCCAATATTTCTGCTTCTAGCACCACATAGTCTTTTGCTTGGTCAGGCTCTAGGTCATAATAAGCTTTCTGCGATTCCCCAGTTAACAGAGGGGCCACCAGTCCAGCCCATTGCTCCTTAGGCCACTTTTCCCTTTCAGCAGTCCTTTCAAATGTGGTCAAAAACACCTCCGGATCATCCTCTCCAGTCATTTTTGTCAGTAAACGGCTCACACCAAAGGATGCGGTATTATTGTACCCACTTGCTTCATTGGTCTGCGGACGTTGCTGTATCAATGTCTCTATTTGCTGTTGAAAATTCTGCTCTTGCTTCTGCAACAGGTCTATGAAGCGGGCTTCAGATCGCTGCTGGGCTTGTTGCTGAGCTTCCAAACTCTGCTGCAAAGTTGCATTTGTCTGCTGCTGATTTGCATTTGCCTGCTGCTGGGCTTGTTGTTGAGCTGCAAGGCTCTTTTGTAAAGCTGCATTTGTTTGCTGCTGATTTGCATTTGCTTGCTGCTGGTTTGCATTTGCTAGAGCCAGCTGTCTCAGTATCTCCTCCATTGCTGGCCTTTAAAAAAAATTGAAAAAAAACTTGCCAAAATTCTCCACCAACTGTGAGGGGTTAGCTCGGTAGCGGGTGTGTGTGACCCCCTGGATGGGTTCACAACACAAGTCAGGCACAGCAGACAGCGGTGTAGGTTCAAAAAACAAAAGATCCGGTTTATTTCTGCTACATGCAGTGATACATAAACAGCCAAACAAAATAAAACAGGAAAATAAATCCTGGTCAGCTTGACCTCTAACTACACACGTAGACTCCCTGTCTAACAACTGGGTGCAGCCTTGTGCTGCCCCAGTCCCTGTCTCTATTGTAGGGGTTTGCCACACAGGCGTTAACTCACCGCACAGAACAGATCTCAGACTCCCCAGTCTATACACACAAAACTGGTTCCAGGATGGAGCATCTCCCTATGCATGCTGGGGTTTTTTGTAGAGGTCTTAATGAGCCCACTTACTACAGCTGGGCTCATTAACTCTTCCCCTCTAATTGTAAAAGTCTGCATACAGCCTGAATCTAGGACACACATATTTCCCATCCTGAATACAACCAGGTGATTTTACCTGCGTGCTGCCACAATATATATATATATATATATATATATATATATATATATAGATAGATAGATAGATAGATAGATAGATAGATAGATAGATATAAGATATATATATATATATATATATATATATATATATATATATATATATATATATAGATATATAGATATTATAGTTATAGATAGATATATGTATATGTGTGTCTGTGTGTATAGTATACGTAGATTATGGGAATCCCCAACACATGCTATCACAGTGTATTTACAACAGCGATCCACTGACTGGTGGGACTGAGTATCCTCTATCAGATCTGCTCCATTGATCTTACATTAGTGCCAAATTCACTTTTAATCCCCTCGTTTAATGCAGGACTATCATAGCTCTGAACATTTCAATTGGTTTAAGTGAAACACTTAACACTAATATGAAGTGACTGACTTTTCTTCTTTTCTCCTTACTATGGACAGAGACACCTCCGCAGACGTCTAGACATAAATTAATATAAACCACAACTCACAATATATACTGACAACACCACTGAAGCCTATAGCATTGCATTGGGCAAATACGGTTACATAGGATGTGTAGTAAGTCAGTAATGCATTAAAGGAGAACACTGTTCAGCCACAATCCAATTGAAACCTACTGTAGTAGAAAACAATTGGATATGTTTAAATATTTTTTTTTATATTATTAAAGAATGGAAGGACAGCAGGACAGTTCTAAATATTACAGCTGTTACAAAAGTGTGTAAAAACACATCACAGACCAATCATAGAAAGGAAAACATACAGTATCTCACAAAAGTAAGTACATCCCTCACATTTTTGTAAATAGTTTATTATGTACAGCTTGTATAACAGCGTACATTTGCTGTCCCCGCCAAATGACTCAACACACAGCCATTAATGTCTACATCGCTAGCAACAAAAGTGAGTACAAATGTCCAAATTGGGCTCAAAGTGTCAATATTTTGTGTGGCCACCATTATTTTCCAGCACTGCCTTAACTCTCTTGGGCATGGATTTCCCCGGAGCTTCACAGGTTGCCACTGGAGTCCTCTTCCCCTCCTCCATGATGACATCATGGAGCTGGTGGATGTTAGAGACCTTGCTCTCCTCCACCTTCCGTTTGAGGATGCCCTACAGATGCTCAATAGGGTTTAGGTCTGGAGACATGCTTGGCCAGTCCATCACCTTTACCCTCAACTTCTTTAGCAAGGCAGTGGTCATCTTGGAGGTATGTGTTGGGGTCGTTATCATGATGGAATACTGCCCTGCGGCCCAGTCTCTGAAGGGAGGGGATCATGCTCTACTTAGTATGTCACAGTACATGTTGGCATTCATGGTTCCCTCATTGAACTGTAGCTCCCCAGTTCCGGCAGCACTCATGCAGCCCGAGACCATGACACTCCCACCACCATGCTTGACTTTAGGCAAGACACACTTGTCTTTGTACTCCTCACCTGGTTGCCGCCACACACACTTGACACTATCTGGACCAAATAAGTTTATCTTGGTCTCATCAGACCACAGGAAATGGTTCCAGTAATCAATGTCCTTAATCTGCTTGTCTTCAGCAAACTGTTTGCGGGCTTTCTCGTGCATCATCTTTAGAAGAGGCTTCCTTCTGAGATGACAGCCACGCAGGCCAATTTGATGCAGTGTGCAGCATATAATCTGAGCACTGACAGACTGTTCCCCCCCCCCCCACCTCTTCAACCTCTGCAGCAATGCTGTCAGTACTCATATGTCTACAACCTGTGGATATGACACTGAGCACGTGCACTCAACTTCTTTGGTCGACCATGGCAAGGCCTGTTCTGTGTGGAACCTGTCCTGTTAACCTGTGTTCTTGGCCACCATGCTGCAGCTCAGTTGCAGGGTCTTGCCAATCACCTTTAGCCAGGTCCATATTTATGAGAGAGTGAGAGCAATAATACCAAATTAAACACACCTGCTTTCTATTCACACCTGGGACCTTGTAACACTAATGAGTCACATGACACCGGGGAGGGAATTGTGCCCAATTTGGACATTTTTACTTAGGGGTGTACTCATTTTTATTGCCAGCAGTTTAGACATTAATGGCTGAGTTGTTTTGAGGGGACAGAAAATGTACACTGTTTTACAAGCTGTACACTCACTACTTTACATTTTAGCAAAAAGTAATTTCTTCAGTGTTGTCACATGAAAAGATATAATCAAATATTTACAAAAACGTGAGGGGTGTACTCACTTTTGTGAGATACTGTACATCCTGGCTAAACAAAGCCGATAGGAGGAACCTAAGCCAAAACCAAAGCTTTCATAAAAGTACACAATCACTTCATTTGTGACAGTTAAAGAGGAAGTAAACCCGCCCAAAAAATTTCCATTTTAATAATCTTACTCTAATACTGTACATCAGCCTTCTTTCTATTTATGTTATATCGCAAAACGAGCGCTGTAAATACCTTTTTTTCTCTTTTACAAAATATCCTCCTTCCGGGTATCTCCCGCGCCATTTCAAATTAGGGCTTTGACGTCCGTTCCGGACGTCATTTCCGCCCTTAGTTCGATTTCACTCCGGAAATCTCGCGCATGCGCCGTAGCGTCAATAGAAATCCTAACCAAGCCTCGATCTCGGTTGCCGTTACTAAGGCAACAAAGCATTCATTCCCCTGCGTGACGTCTTCAGTCACAAGGGGGAGTGTCAGGAAGAGCAGGGATAGGATTACAACGCGAGACTTCTCCTCTGCCGCAGTGAGGAGAATGCCTCGTAATAAAAAAAGGCAGAGAGGCAGGAAGATGAAAGTCGGCAAGACAGTATACGCCGCATTCGCACGACCACACAGCGCAAGCGCGGCTGACGTCACGGAAACGTAAACGACGGTTTTTACGAAAATGTGACAAGTAAGTTCACTTTCTCAGGCAGCGATCAGCTGCCTGAGAAAAGTATTATCTAACAAGCTAAACATGTTTAGGAGGGTTTACTTCCTCTTTAATGGTATGTTTACATTTTAATTGAAAGGACAATATAATGGTAAATGGACATGCAAAAAAAACTCCTGGAACAGGAAGTCAAGTGGATTTTTTTGTTGGGGACACGTATAGCTACAGATATGAACCACAGATGGGATGTGGATCATCTCCTCAAATAACACCATTCACTATACTTGGTTTTGCATTTGCCTTCTGCCGCATACACACAATCGGATATTTCGACAACAAAATCCATGGGATTTTTTCCGACAGATGTTGGCTCAAACTTGTCTTACATGCACATGTTCACACAATGTTGTTGGAAATTCCGAATGTCAAGAACACGGTGACGTACGACGAGCCGAGAAAATTGAAGTTCAATAGCCAGTGCAGCTCTTCTGCCTGATTCCGAGCATGCGTAGAACTTTGTGCGTCGGAATTGTATACACACGATCGGAATTTCCGACAACGGATTTTGTTGTTGGAAAATTGAGATCCAGATCTTAAATTTTGTGTATCAGAAATTCTGATGGAAAATATCCAATGGAGCCTACAGAATTTCCGACAAAAATCTCCCAACGAACATTTTCCATCGGAAAATCAGACCGTGTGTACGTGGCATTCCAGTTCCTAATGCGTTCCTAGTGAGTTTTTTCTGTGCCTGCTATCATCTCTTCCTCTTCTCTACTTCCAGTCTAATTCTTATATTTGATTTAATTTTCTAAGAGTAGTTTTGCCATCTACCCTTGCCCTTACATTATTGTGTCATTATTACTAGATATTGTACATATGATTAGTCATTTTTATTTTCTATTCTTTCTTTTAAGAGACTAAGCTTTGATACTTTGTGCAGATAATTTTTTTTTTTTTTTATCATTCTCTTCCACATCTTTTTCTTATTTTTTCTAAATCTTTAAATCCTATTTGGCTCTGATCCATGCTCTGCTTTTTTGGCAAAAGTGCAATCACCACCAAAATGATTTGTGGCATCAGTTAACCACTTCAGCCCCGGAAAGTTTTTATCCCCTTCATGACTAGAGCACTTTTTACAATTTGGCACTGCGTTGCTTTAACTGGTAATTGCGCAGTCATGCAATGCTGTACCCAAACAAAATTTGCACCCTTTTTTTCTAATAAATAGAGCTTTCTTTTGGTGGTATTTGATCACGTCTGTGGTTTTTATTTTTTGCGCTATAAACAAAAAAATAGCGACAATTTTGTAAAAACAAAAAGACAATATTTTTTACTTTTTGCTATAATAAATATCCCCAAAAATGTTTTTAAAAAACACATTTCTTCATCAGTTTGGGCCAATAGATATCATTTTAGGCAAATTAATCGCAATAAGCATATATTGATTGGTTTGCACAAAAGTTATAGCGTCTACAAACTATGGGAAAGATTTATGTAATTTTTTTGAGATTAAATTTTTTTTACTAGTAATGGCAGTGATCTGCGATTTTTAGCGGTACTGCAACATTACGACGGAAAGAACGGACACTTTTGACACATTTTTGGGACCACTGACATTTTGTACAGTGATCAGTGTTATAAAAATGCACTGATTATTGTGTAAATGTCACTGGCAGGGAAGGGGTTAACACTAGGGGCGATCAAGGGGTTAAATGTTTGTTCTCACAGTGTATTCTAACTGTATTTGGGATAAGAGACATAGTAAGGTTGAATAAAGGCACCAGTCCATCCAGTTCAACCTGAGCGAAGTGTCTACAATTGTGTCTCATTAAGATACTCCTCTATTATAGATTATTTATTTAAGGTACCCATATAGTGCCGTCAATTTACGCAGCGCTACACACATACATTGCATGCTCACATCGGTCCCTACCTTCAAGGAGCTTACAATCCAAGGTCCCCATCTCACATTCATATACTAGGGCCAATTTTTTGGACAGAAGCCAATTAACCTACCAGCATGTCTTTGGAGTGTAGGAGGAAACCGAATTCCCCAGAGGAAACCCACGCAGATACAGGGAGAACATGCAAACTCCAGGCAGGTAGTGCTGCACATGTGATCAGCTATGACGCCAGTCATTGGATGATTTGACAGTTTGGTTGACAGCACAACCAATGGGAGTGTTACATTCCTGGCATGTGCCGGAAATATAAAGTTTTATTGAAACTGTTAAATTGATGGGTTTACTTTAATTTTAAATATGCTAATTGTCCAAAGGTGGACCATATGTATATATATCTTGCCATATTTGTTCTAAATTAGCTATGGCTAAGACTTCTGCTGAAACGCGGCGGGGCTATTGAACTACACTTCAAGGAGTTCAGTGTTGCTGGCTTTTTCTACAGTTTATAATGGAAAATAATGTCTGGATGTAGAAGTGATATAAATATTTGTAATTATATGTAATTTAACCTTTTTATGACCAAAATTTGTTTACTACCATTTTCATTCATAGTTCCTCACGTTTAGAGAATGTTAGATAAAGTTCCATTTTAGAACCAACAATACAAACCTTTGCACACTCCTAGTTCTGAAAACCCTGGTCTCACAGGTCCCATAATAAAAGACAGGAACCAATCAGGGTGGTTCCTAGTCTACTAAACACAAAGACATCCAACCATGGTGGTCACATAAGTTATATTAAAAAAAAAAAACCTGCAAATTGTAGCTGTCAATGGGCATTACAGTATGTAAAATGATTGCATAAAGGTAAAACGTTCTAACATTTTAGTAAAGATTTTTTTTTTTTTAAGTCTAAAATAACTAACTAAGAATTAACATTTTTGTCTATTTGTCAGCCTATTAAAAATAAGAAATAGACAGGGATTATTATTAAAACTGCTCAATAATTGAAAGCTCTATTGACCTTAAATAACAATGTGAATATGATGTTGGAAGGCAAATTAGTCCCCTTAACCAATGCATAATGGCTTATTTTGGCCTAGGCCTCTGGGGCTTCACTGTCCCCTGGGCATAATAGGGTTAACAAGGCTTAACAAATCCCAGAAACATATTTATATACGGTATGGGTTGACATACTGCTATTGCCTGATGGGCTCTAAATTAGATAACAGCTATGTTATGAAATGTCATAAAAAAGGGATGAATCTTTGTGGAAAGGGCATGGAAAAAGCCATAGTTCTGTAACATTTATGAAACAGTCCTTGATATTTAATTATTATTGATTGGCCATGGTATCTGGATCAGTGATAATAATGCAGGCAACTTGTGCTGAACTACCTGGTGTGATGGCAATTTATTTTCCTATCAAATTTTAGGCTTATGCCTTTTACACATGGTCGGACATTCCGACAACAAAATCCATTGGATTCTTTCCGATGGATTTTGTGCCAAACTTGTCTTGCATACACACGGTCGGACAAAATTGTCGGAAAATCCGATCGTTCTTAACGAAGTGACGTACAACACGTACGTCGGGACTATGAACGGGCCAGTAGCCAATAGCTTTCGTCTCCTAATTTATTCTGAGCATGAGTGGCACTTTGTCCGTCGGAATTTAAACAATCGGATTTTGTTGTCGGAAAATTTTAGATCCTGCTCTTAAACTTTGTGTGTCGGAAATTCAGACGGAAAAAGTCAGATGGAGCCCACATACGATCGGATTTTCCGACAACACAATCGCACATTTTTCGTCTGAAATTCTGAACTGTGTACAGGGCATTAGACTGCACTGCAATGAGAAATAGAATTCACAGAGTCAAGAGTTTAAACTGACAACAGACAAACTGCCTACAGTAAAACAAAATTTGCAAGTGCTTAACTGACAATTCAGCTCAGTGGTTTATTAAAATTCTGATGAGCGTTTCAAATTTAGAAGGTGTAGAAGCTGGGCAACAATCACAGACCTTGTTCACGCAGGCAGTCAGGGGGCAGTAGAACAGGCAGTTAAACCACGATTTTACCACCCCCATCTCAATCTCCCCGACTGTGCAGCTAAAGATAATATGCAGCCGCTCTGGGTCATATGCATGCTGTAGCAAAAATGATGCCCTATGTTATGTTTGGTGGGCAGTACCACTGCCAAACGCAAACCATTAAAGTGTGGCACAGAGAAAAAGCTTTCAGGAGGCAACAGTATCGCAAACGCTATTCTACCACCCTCAGAAAAGCTGAATGCTGTGGAGCGCTTTACAGAGGGATGGTACACAGTGCCACAGGTGTGAATGAGCCCTAAGCACCAGCAGACTGAAAGTGATCATAACTGGGGCAGGTTAACTTCATAATTAACCCTTTGCACTCACAAACAGTAGCCAGCACCACATGTTTAATCCTTTAGCGACCGCCACACACAGACATACTGCGGCAGAGAGGTCGCTCTGTGCCAGATCACATACTTAGTACATGATGTGACACCTGCAGGTCTGGGACGCACATGCGCGCCAACGGCGACCTGCTCCCACTGTGATTGGACTCAGCGGGAACCTATCAGTGAGTCCTGCAGATCCGTTATCCGCCATGACCCGCCGATCATTCCGGATATCGACAGAACAGCGGTCTGCCTGTGAAGGCAGAGAGGCAGATTGCCAATCTTTCAGAGGGGAAGACAAAGATCTTATGTTTCTGCTAAGCAGTAACACCTATCTCTGTCTTTCTCACAGGACTAGCATGCCCCACACAGTTGGAAAACACTCCCAGGGAACACATTTAACGCTTTGATCGCTCCTGATGTTAACCCCTTCCCTGCCAGCGTCTTTAGTACAGTGACTGTGCATTTTTTTTTTTAGCACTGATCACTGATAGAGCATTCAGAGATTCAACTTCACGATTTCTAAAATATCCCATTAATAAAAAAGAAACAAAAACTATGCAAGAAAATATTAACACAGTGAAACACACAATGAGCAACAGTAAAATAAAATGGATTAAACGTAAATAACACTTAGGCCCCTTTCACATGATCGGCCCGCTCGGATCCGTCTGTCCGCTTTTCAGGCAGGTCTGAGTGGGCTACCCATTGACTTCTATAGGCAGGTGGATATCAGCTGAGATGTGTCTGCTGACACCCGCCTGCCATCCAATCCGCTCAAAACAGATAGATGGTAATACGTTCGCCATCTGTCCAGTGGATCGGATGAAAACGGACAGGCTGTCTGTTTTCATTCGATATCGCCATAGAGAACAGCGGGGCTCTGACAGTTCCATCCCTGCACAGTAAGCAGAGATGGACCTGTCATCTGCCTGTTTAGCGGGGATCCACATCGCGGGAAGCATGTAGCCCCAAAAGTAGTTCTTGACCTTCTTTTGGGCAACATGCTTTCCGCAATGTGGGTTGCCACGATTGCAGTGCGATTTATCGCGCAACAATCATGACAGACCCACACCGTGATTTTAGGTGTCATTCAAATTAATGGAATCTCAAATGTGAATCCTGCGATTTGTCATTAAAACATCAGCGCTTTCAAATCATGGGCAGAATCGTGGCAAATCTGTGAATGGAGCATCAGAGATGAATCAGTTTTCCTTAATAGTTCTGACAGCAAATAAGAGCTCTGGAGCTGGTTACTGAAGAGGACGTTTGTAGACATAACACAACCAGTCAAATGGAGTGAGGGGTGTTCTGAATTGTTTTATTATTTTCAGCAGACACATCTATAATGCAATCTGACAACCAAATATTATCACAAGGAATAAAATTACAATTTGTTAGTGACCAAATATGATATAAATACAATATAAAAATGGATGTATATATCTCTTAAGAGATTTAATGTGTTCCATTAGCCCCTAATATAGGCATGTTTGATCCGGACTGTTATTTTCTTATGAATCACATTTAATGAATGTGACCTCATTGGAGTCAGAATTATGGAATATGGACCCAAGTTGGGCTTTACATTTGAAATAACCCAGACCATAATGTGTATCGCTTTAAACTGCTCTGCCTGACTACAACATGGTCATTTTACAACAGGGTCTTATTAGAAGTATTTGGAGATTCTGTAGATCCTGGGCTAAGAAGGATTTCTGTATGCCTTTTACTAATCTGCTTTGTGCCATTGTGTCTTTTTCAAGCTAGACTGAAATGTGTTACTTCCCATGAGATTTATATCTGACTGTTTTTTACTATAGACTTGTCAATTTTGGAGGAATGAAGGTATCACTATGTTCAATATAACTCCCCATTCTTTCTTCTCAGTTTGGGTTTTTTCAGACCTCATTATCATCACACAGTGCACAGACAAACTCAGTCATTGCTATCAGCAGCATATAATTGACTCTCTACTTTCCTAATTTTGGGCATTTGGGTGGACAATGAGGTCCTGGGCCGTCATCTTGATTATAGGTTATGAGATCCTGCTGAGGACTGGACTGGAACACGGTTGGGACTGCTCTTTCTGTAGCCTATCATGATCTGCTATCAAGTTAAACAAACATGTTACATTGAAATCATTTTAATTGTGTGTGGGTGTGCTATTTCTTACTATTACTCTATTAAGAGTCTTAAATTCAATTTGCATGGCATATTTGTTGTACAATATTATGTTTAATCTTTTTATCAAAGTTTTTAGTAAACTGCCATGCTTTTTCTTTTTCTTAAACCTGTAAGGTAGGGATGAGCTTACGCTCCACTCCAACATCGGTTGTTCACTCGTTCGCTGAACAGCACATTTTTTGGGGAGTTCGCAGGAAATATGAGCACCCCATAATGCACTACAAGGCCGCAGTGCATTGCTGCACGATAATTGGCCAACGCATACACCTGACCTGCATGCTTTGGCCAATCATCGCACGCTCCTCAGTGAGAGCCACAGTTGGCCAAAGGCAGGTGCCTATCATGGCTCAGGGGGACTATGTCCACGCCCCACACTATATAAGGCTGGCACAAAAAGTGAGTACACCCCTAAGTGAAAATGTCCAAATTGGGTCCAATTAACCATTTTCCCTCCCCAGTGTCATTTGACTTGTTAGTGTTACAAGGTCTCAGGTGCGAATGGGGAACAGGTGTGTTAAATTTGGTGTTATCACTCTCACTCTCTCATACTGGTTACTGGAAGTTCAACATGGCACCTCATGGCAAAGAACTCTCTGAGGATCTGAAAAAAAGAATTGTTATTCTACATAAAGGTGGCCTAGGCTATAAAAAGATTGCCAAGACCCTGGAACTGAGCTGCAGCACAGTGGCCAAGACCATAAAGCAGTTTAACAGGACAGATTCCACACAGAACAGATCTCGCTATGGTCAACAAAAGAAGTTGAGTACACATGCTCAGTGTCATATCCAGAGGTTGTCTTTGGGAAATAGACGTATGAGTGCTGCCAGCATTGCTGCAGAGCTTCAAGGGGTGGGGGGGTCAGTCTGTCGGTGCTCAGACCATACGCCGCACACTGCATCACATTGGTCTGCTTAGCTGTCATCCCAGAAGGAAGCCTCTTCTAAAGATGATGCACAAGAAAGCCTGCAAACAGTTTGCTGAAGACACGCAGACTAAGGACATGAATTATTGGAACCATGTCCCATGGTCTGAAGAGACCAAGATAAACGTATGGTTCAGATGGTGTCAAGTGTGTGTGATGGCAACCAGCTGAGTACAAAGACAAGTGTGTCTTGCCTACAGTCAAGCATGGTGGTGGGAGTGTCATGGTCTGGGGCTGCATGAGTGCTGCCGGCACTGGGGAGCTATAGCTCATGGAGGGAACCATGAATGCCAACATATACTGTGAAATACTGAAGCAAAGCATGATCTCCCCCCTTCGGAGACTGGGCCACAGGGATCTATTCCAACATGATAAATACAAATACACCTCCAAGATGAACACTGCCTTGCTAAAGAAGCTGAGGGTAAAGGTGATGGACTGGCCAAGCATGTCTCCAGACCTAAACCCTATTGAGCAACTGTGGGGCATCCTCAAATGGAAGGTGGAGGACTGAAAGGTCTCTAACATCCATCAGCTCTGTGATGTCATCAAGGAGGAGTGGAAGAGGACTCCAGTGGCAACCTGTAAAGCTCTGGTGAGCTCCATGTCCAAGGGGGTAAGGCAGTGCTGAAAAATCATAATGGCCACACAAAATATTAACCCTTTGGGCCCAGTTTTGGCATTTTCCCTTAGAGGTGTACTCACTTTTGTTGCCAGCGGAGTTATTTTGAGAGGACAGCAAATTTACATTATTATCCAAGCTGTACACTCACTACTTTACATTGTAGCAAAGTGTAATTTCTTCAGTGTTGTCACATGAAAAGATATAATAAAATATTTACAAAAATGTAAAAATGTGAGGGGTGTACTCTCTTTTGTGAGATACTGTGTATATATATTGGACTTGGAAAAAAAAAGAGCTAATAAGAAAGGATAAATAATTTTGAATGCGAAGCATGACACTTGCGGGTTCAGGGCACACTAATTAGGAGTAGGGGATGTGGCCAGACACAAATTACCATTCATTAGAAGAAGAACACTTGACTTGAGTGTAGAAACAGAGAACAAGTGTCATAGGCTATTCTGCTTAACTCCTCTATTGACTTCATACTGAAGAGAGTCTGTTACTAGACGTCTGGGATTCTGAAATTGATCTAGGAATTGTCTGATCATTATGAACATGGTGAACTGTTAAAGTTACCTCTGGAAATAACTATATTCCACATTTACTTTCTCAAGTTAACAACTGTATTGCAGCTTACTAAATCTGAAGAGAGAGAAAAAATTCAGCACAAAATACAGGTTTTTTATTTCATTCACTGAAATAAATTTCTCTTCTCTCTTGCTCCATTTTGGTTTGTTCAAATTAGCATTGGAAGTATTTTGTTGAATCTATTTGTACATAAAAAGTTGGTCCTATCAGAAATCTAGTAAACTGATAACTTTCTGTACACTCTGCCTCTGCTGAGTGATGTAATTTAACATTGTTCCCATATCTCTCTGTAGACTACATAACATATCCTCCATGTTTCTGGAGTGAAAAAAGATGTGTTCTGTAGTCCTAACACTTCCTATTTTAGGATGACAACTCTGCTCTTCTATAGATACAGTACAGTGGGAGAGAACCTTAAAAAAGCCAGCACATCTAATGACTGGTAAACTACATTCCATTTACGTTTTTGGTTTAAATACACTTTAAATACCATATTTATCAGCATATAACACGCACTTTTTCCCCCCTAAAATCAGGGGGAAATCGGGGGTGCGTGTTATACGCCGATCCCCCGCTTTTTGTAAGCCTTTTTGCCGTTCTCGGCGGCTTCCGGGTATTTCCGGCCGCACTCCCCAATTCTCGGCTATCTTCGGCCGTTCTTGGCTATTTTCGGCTGCACTCGGCCGATCTCGGCGGCTTTCGGAAAGCCGAAAGCCGCCGAGAACGGCCAAGTCCCCGAAAATAGCTGAGAACGGCCAAAGACAGCCGAGAACGGCCGTGTGCGGCCGAAAATAGCCGAAATCCACCGAGAACTACCGAGCGCCGCCGAGATACACAGGACATCTGCTCTGTATCTCGGCAGCGCAATTTTTAAATGATAAACACACAGACAAGGCTGGAAACGACTGACAAGGCTAAATGGATGGCTGCAAATGACACTGACAAGGCTAAATGCAAGACTGCAAATGACTGACAAGGCTAAATGGAAGGCTGAAAATGACATGGACAAGGCTGCATTGATGGGCATTTAAATGTAAGTTTTTTTCCTTAAACTTCCCTCCTAAAAGTTTTTTCTTTTAAATTCCCTCCTAAACTTGGGGTGCGTGTTATACGCCGGTGCATGTTATATGCCAATAAATACGGTACTTGATTTACTTTCCCTAACTTATTTTCTTCAGCGCTATGTTGCTAAAGAATATGTGCATTTATAGGGTTATAAATAGTTAAATTGCAAAGCCTCCCTTTCATTTTAACAATTCGACAGCGGCAGCCTGTCCATAGGGGGCGCACAGGCACCCCCCCCCTCCCACAAAGCTGGTCACAAGAAAAAAAAAGGTACTGTGTATAGGTGCCGGACACAGTGCACTATGGGTAGCGTGATGTCAGGATTGCAGGTGACATGCTTCATTTGCCAGGTTTTGTGAGTGCTTGTGGCGCAAAGCCACAACACTCCCATCCTACAGTCATTGTCCTAGTTGTGGGGATTACTATTGGCACCTCCATAAGACATGGGCAGTGCTTTCCTTGTCATTTCCCGTTTCTCCTGGCCCCCGTGTCTGCACTATGGAGAAGAGTGGAAACACAGGAGTATTCTCAGCCTGATCCACAGCCCAGTAAGTGCCAGACCTCCTTGGAACCAGGCTCCCCACAGAGCTGCGAGCCCTGTGGGGAGTCTGTGGTGTCAGAGCTGTGAGTCCTGTCGCGGGGATTGCTGTCAGAGCCACTGTCTGTAGGGGGGGCACCTGGTTACCAAACGGGTCAGTGGCAAACTTGACGTTTTTTATCAATAAGTACTCAAGTGCTCTTGTGGACACAATTCCCAGGCCACCCACCTGTTGCAACCATACTTGATTGGTGTCTTATTGGTAGTAATAGAGCATGCATGATTTCACCTGTTCCAAAGAGAGTTTTGTTAATAAGAACGCTTATTAATAAAAAATGTTAAGTCACTGACCTGTTTGGTAACCAGGTGACCTCCCCTCACTGACAGCACCCCCCCTTGTGCCATTGTGTATTCCCATTTGCTCATGCAGGCGCATGCCCCTGATTACTCAATGGGTACAATCTCCCTGAACTGTGAGGGTTTGTGCATTTGGGCTCTACTGAACCATTGTTTTTTTTTTTTTTTTGTAGTGATGTTATAGATTTGCAGGACTGTCTACATGTCTATCCCAGAGATGCAAGTGTCAAAGGTTACTCTTTTCCCCACATTGCATGCTGATCTATATACACCTATCTGTAATGCTGATCTATATACCCTATCTGTGATGCAACCTATATGCCCTGATCTGTGATGCTGAGCTGTATACTCTGTCCTGTGATGCTGAGCTGTATACTCTGTCCTGTGATGCTGAGCTGTATACTTTGTCCTGTGATGCTAAACTGTATACTCCTGACACTATGGGTGGAAGAAAATGAAATACAGAGCATGGAGTGGGTGGATTCTATAAGGGGTGTGGCTTAAGAGAAGTGGGATGGGTCAAAAATGAAGGGCAGGTCTGGCACCCCCCATCCCAAAACTTCACTAGCCGCCACTTCAACTCAACATCAGTCCTCACTCCCTATAGCTCAATCAAAAGGAAAAGTACAATCCAGTACAGGCCATTTAAAAGTTTTGCCCTGGAATACTGTATGTACTTTACTTTGGTGGGGGGTGCACAGTCTTGGGGGAGGGGAGTGTTAGATGTACTAGAAGATTTAAATACACTAAAAGCATTGACACAAACTGCTTTTTTTTTCATTTGGGTTTAATACCACTTAAATTGTCCCTGTTTATTAACAGTCTGTGGAGAAGGGCTTTCTTATATTGGTGGTTATTGGGAGAAAGGCCCCTTTACACTCATGCTAGGGTTCCAGGGAACACTAGTTGAGAAAGCATGGTCTAGAAAGAAAAGATGTTTAAAACCTATCCATGAAGTATCCCCTTTCATTAGAGGTTGGGCGAGAAGGGCCCCCTTAAACTGGTGGTCTATAGTATAATAGTATCCCATCATTGGTATCGGTGGAAGAAAAAGTGCTCCATTGTTGACGTCAGTGGGAGTAATAGTGCCCCAAGGGCCTGATAAAGATTAGCAAAGGGCCACAGCTGACACTCGGGCCGCAGTTTGGAGACCCCTGCTCTAGAAAATGACAGGCCTTGAGTAGCGCAAGAAGTGGTCACTATCACAAACCGCCAAATGTTCTGTTGTATTAAACTCTTTTTATTGCATAATAAAGAAGACAATGAAACTGGAAAGTACAGAGCTGTGAGACTCCCTATATATGGCACATCAAATCTTTTATTATGCAAACTACATTTAAAATGAATGATATTGCATAATAAAATTGCAGAATTAGCATTTTACTTGGAGCACCATTAGGTCTGGGCCCTGAATAGCAGTTCAAGGAATATACCTGCTTTAATTCACTCTTCTACCAAATTTCTATATCCATTTTTCATGCTTACCTATTATGTCTACAGTTAAAAAAGGTTTACATTTTTAGTGCCCTTTTGCTTAGGAAGAAAAAAAAACTGAATTTAGGAGCTCCATAATTAATCGGTTTGCTGCAGTCTATCAGAAAGTGATACAGTGTATCTCTTCTAAGGAATGAACGTGTCAAAATCACAGAGAGCTAGTGGGCGACAATCTATCAGACCAAAATATGACACCTAGATATTTATCTATGGAGCATAAAGCAATTTGTACAGGTACAGTACATTCCTCCCCAAATAACATTCTGGGAGCACAGCACCGAGGTCACTGGAATGACAGCTCTTTCTGTTGAATCAGGCTACATACAGAAAATGTACTAACATAACAGTGATTTAGATTTTCTTAAATGTTCTTTTAACTGGAACATGTTTAATAAGAGATCATATTGCATCAAGTGGATAGGTGAATCTTAAAGGCATCATACATTCTTGTCTCAGCCCTGATACCATGGATGAAAGGGATTTTTTTTTTACAAAGAATGACTCAATTCATGAGCGCTCAATAAAATATTACCCTGAAGTTGAGTGGAACAAACAGGAGGGCCAACATGACTGCAGAAGCAGCAGACATGCACATGGTTATAGTGGTTTATTTATGAATATAGAAAAGCCCTTACCTGATTGGAGGGATGGTGGATCAGGAGGTGTGAGGAGAGGAGGGAGGATCTTATTGAAGGATCTATCAGAACATAGCCAGTACTGGACAGGTTTCTTCTGCCCACTCTCCCCCAAACTCCTTCTTTTGGCTTCCTTATGCCCTTTTAATTTTTCCAAATGTCCTTATTTCTGAATGTGGTGAGTGTTTTTTTTCCTTGATGTGTTTTTATATCATTTTGGTGTTTTGATCATTAAAGTGATATTAAAGTCTTGTATTTTATTTTATTTTGTTTAAAAATAACAAATATGTTATACTTACCTCCTCTGCGCAGTAGTTTTGCACAGAGCATCCCAGATCCTCCTCTTCTTGGGTCCCTCACCAATTCTCCTGGCTCCTCCCTCCTGCCGAGTGCTCCCACAGCAAGCAGCTTGCTAAGGGGGCACCCGAGCTGAGCCGCTCCTCTGTGTGTCCATTCAGACACAGAGTCACAGCACAGCCCTGCTCCCTCTCTCTCCTCATTGCCAAACTGACTTTTATTGACAGCAGCAGGAGCCAATGGTACCCACTGCTGTGTCTCAGCCAATCAGGAGAGAGAGTCTTGGACAGTCGAGTCTCTTGTGCAACATCAAAAAAGAACTAGGACTATGCTAAAACTTAGTTTGGGACTTTATATGAGGCAATAATAAATTATGTACCTCCATCCCTGATATCTTGAACAAGAGGGAGCAATTTGTGGGAATTTATATGAAGCACATTACTGGACCAATCAAGATAGACGGTTATTTATTGCAAATGGTATACATACATAAAAGAGAGAGTGTCAAAATGATACAATAAGTTATTGAGATAAAGTCTGAACAATTCATAATAAATACAACGTATCTCGACATAATAGTCTCAGTGTATAAAAATAGTTCATAACCGTCTATCTTGATTGGTCCTTTCTGATTCAGTAATGCGCTTCATATAAAGTCCCACAAATTGCTCCCTCTTGTTCTTGAGCAACATCGCTGGATCGAGATGGGGCTCAGGTAAGTATTATGGGGACTGAGGGGACTACTGCACACAGAAAATTTTTTATCGTAATGCAAAAAAATTGCATTAAGATAAAAGAAAACCTTCTGCTTTTAGAACCACTTTAAGTCAATTTTTTTTATAGCAGCAGGCAAGAGTTTCTGGGTCTTTGAAGGTGGAGCAGGTTTAACATTTTTGAGAATTATGGGTTGGGTACATGTCAGGTATGGGTGTCCATGCTCAACAAGAGGTTACAGTGGTAACTTTAGGCTGGTGATTAGGCTATATCTGGGGGTACATTGTTGGTTAGTTGTCATTGAATGTAGTTGTAGCAGGGTGTCTTTCGCTGGGAGGCTACAGCTATGTTGTTATGGTTGTACATGTGCCTTCAAAGACCTGATAGGGTCAATCATGGAGATTCCACAGTACCTTACTCAGTCAAGAGCCTTCCTCCGCTTTTTACGAAACCGGAATGATGGCTATTCAACTGTGCACTCCTAATCTCATGGCCTTTTAGGCTGTGTTATACTTATTCCTCACTGACATAAAAGAGTTAACGCAAGGTTTTTTAACCCATATGTGCCTAGTGTACTTGACTTTAGAGCTTTATCAGCTTGAGCCTCGATGGACTTTACATTAAAATACATTCGTTCACCCCCATGTTTGCTGCAAGATGTGGATGCCTCAGGTCTTGGGTTACATAGTTACATAGTTAGTAAGGTTGAATAAAGACACCAGTCCATCCAGTTCAACCTGAGTGAGTGTGGGTGTGGGTCTACAATTGTCCCTATCCCTGTACATTGTGTCTCATTAAGATGCTCATCTATTATATTATTATTTATTTAAAGTACCCATATAGTGCTGTCAATTTACGCAGCACTCCACACATACATGGCACTCTCACGTCGGCCCCTACCCTCAAGGAACCCATGATCCAAGGTCCCCAACTCACATGCATATACTAGGGCCAATTTTGGACAGAAGCCAATTAACCTACCATTTTATAAAGCTGGCACTTCTACTACATCCAGGTATGCCTGTGTCTACAAGGCTTATGGGTAGACAGATAAACTCAGAGCTCCCCCTGTTTGATCCTCCATTCTCTTAGAATGTCAGCTGCTATGACCTTTTATCTTTTACCTTGTATCCTCAAACACTTAATTGAAGGATACATCAATAGAGCCCCTTCTTTCACTCAAACCTAGCCAAATCTGCTCAAACAGATAAACATATTCACAAACCATAGATTTAATTAGCCATAGGAACCATTTTATATAGGTAGATAAAATATATGGTACTCCCATATCTTTTGGGAGTACCCAGCCATCCAGCATTATTGGAATGAGGTTTTGAATAGTGCTCAACTGGTCGCAACCATCACTATTGTTCCCACTATTGTCCCCACTATTGAAGTACAGTATGCATTTTGAGCCTGGAAGACTCACAAGCTTCCACCAAAGCCATCCATACTCTGCTCACTTTACTGTGTTTTTTTTTAAATACAATGAAACTCATTATCTTTTGGCCTGAAAAGGAACTGAGCCTGCACCAACACTATCTGCATGTAAGGATTTGATAAATAAAGCCCTTCTTAGTTTGACCAAGTATAGGAAGGATGGGTGAACTCGGTGTTCCTGACTAGTCACTGGTACATGTAGTCCTGCAATTTGTAGGTCCTATCCTCAAGCTATTTAAGGTTGGACTTCTTTTAGACTGCTACCTGTGTTTCTGTTTTCCTGCAGTTTCTATTTCACATTGCCCTTCCAAAGCATATATTAATCTATGTACAGAATTGCCAACTAATGGTCAGGCAACCTGTATAGCTGAATTTGTATGTACAGGATATGTATCCAATTGTATCCTGCCTATGGTTAGGACTTGGAATATGGTGTCATAGCTACTGGTGCTGTGTTTTAAATGTGGATTGTTTTTTCCACCTGTTTTGTCTACTGTTTGTTTGACTTGCATGCTGTTATCTTTATGAGAAAAGCAAATAAAGATACAATTAGAAAAAAATCTGTATTTAATAATGCAAATTCAAATAATAAAAATTCACATTTTGCATTTGAAAAAAAAAAAACAGGAAGGGGGTCTTTGGTCCCATCATGCTCAAAGTGAACCATATCCAAAGTCTGTCAGATGCACCTCACTAACTTGAGAACCTCTTGTCTAAACATTACTAATCCCCTGGGAAGCAATCACCAATGAGACACTGCAACCAGTAACCATCAGAGAGTCTCATACCATCAAATACATCCCCTATATTTAAAAAGCAAATGATTTCTGAGGGTTACACAGCCCACCTACCTGCTTGGCTGCAATAACAAATGACCTCTAATGCCTCATACACACAATCAAACAATCCGGTGGAAAAGTCCCGCGAACAATCCGCCCGTATGTAGGCTCCGGCGGACTTTTTTTACCCAAAAGTACGGCGGACTAAGAAAGTAGTTTTGCACTCCAATTTGTCCGCCGGACTCGCATTTCGGCGGACAGTACGGCCGTGTATGTGCCAGTCCGCCGTACTTTTGAAATGAATGGACTTTTTCCGTCCGGAGAAAAGTCCGCTCATTTTGAGCGTGGCTCCAGGTAGACGGGCCAGCGAAGGAGGCGTTGCTGGCCCCGTCACCTGATATGGACTTAAAGGGGAATCCCTACGCCGAAAAATTGGTGTGGGGGTCCCCCCTAGGTCCATATCAGACCCTTATCGGAGCACGCTACCCGGCAGGCCAGGAAAGGGGATGGGGACGAACGAGCGCCCCCCCCCCCCTTTCCTGGCCGGCCGGGTAGTGTTCTCGGATAAGGGTGTGATATGGACCTGGGGGGGACCCCCCCGCGCCGATTTTTCGGCTTAGGGATTCCCCTTTAAGTCCATACAAGGTGATGGTGCCAGTGACGCCTCCTTCGCTAGTCCCGGTTACCTGGAGATGCGCTCAAAATAAGTGGACTTTCCTCCGCGTGTGTGGGCGAGTCCGTTCATTTCAAAAGTACGGCGGATTGTCTGGCGGACTTAGTACCCTGTATTAGTCCACCGCAAAAGTACCGTGTGTGGGCAGGTAGATCGTTCGGAAAGTCCGGCGGACAGTCCGGCGGAAAGTCCGCCAGACTAAGTGCGCCGGATACTCTGCTACGTGTGTACGCGGCATTAGATAACTTTTAAGCTCCACAGATTTTTCTGGTATGGACATCCCTAGTCCCAACCTTAAAAGCAGACCCCACGGCACTTCTCTGCCTAAACTCACCTTCACACATGGTAAGACTCTTACCACTACACTGCTTAACCCTTTTGTGGGCTCATTTCCTTACTCTACTCATATAGTCCCCATGTTAATCTCTGCTTACTCCATTACTATAAAGTCTCCCTTGTTGACACTTTCCCTTCCAAATGTTTCACACCTTATATGTTTGCCTCAAGACTGCTTTTTGGAATTACAGAAGAAGGGTACATTTCCTTACAGTAATCTTCTATCATGTACATGGTGACATACCTATATATATTTGCTCACTACATCTGCAAGTTCTGCTTTCTTGTTTGAAGTGCTAGGTCAGCTGACTCATTGAAAACAATGTACTCCCTGTGTGGCTGATATGTTATCTTAACAGTTGTCAAGCAGTTAGGCAGAGTATACCTAAGATTATGGGCTGGATAGGTATCACAGCAATATTTGCTTAATAAAATGCATATGATTTATTCAATATGGGCTGCAGTATTGATGTTTCTATTGCTGTCTGTTCCCCCTTTAGTGAGATTCGCCCTCTCTATTTGGCCTGCTCACCATTATCATTGCAAGTGAAAGTAAAAGACAATCCCACATTTTGGATTATTCCCAGAAAAGTAATAGAGGAGACATTTTCCAATGGGGACACTAGTTCTGGTGACCTGTGGGGCCCCAAGGGATTCGCTTAACCACTTGCCGACCGCGCTATAGCTGAATGACTGCTACAGTGCGGGTGGCTAGTTCTGGGATGCCATCATTTGTGCCTATCAGTGATGTATATCAGTGTCCATCAGTGCTGCCTATCAGTGATGTTTATCATGCCCATCAGTGCTGCCTATCAGTGCCCATCAGTGCTGCCTATCAGTGCCCATCAGTGCCATTTTTCAGTGCCACCTATCAGTGCCCATCAGTACCACCTATCAGTGCCCATCAGTGCCACCTCATTAGTGCCCATCAGTGCCACCTCATTAGTGCCCACCAGTGCCACCTCATCATTGCCCATCAGTGCCCATCAATGCCACCTCATCAGTGTCCATCAGTCCAGCCTATCAGTGCCTATAAGACATGTGCACTTTGTTTTGTTCAAAATAAATATTCGGGCAAGTTTTTCATTATTCGGAAATTGTGAATTTCCGAAATTCGAATTGAAATTTGAATTGAATTTTAGGAATTGAGTTCCAGTTGAATTGGAACTGTAAACATGTTTCTGAAATCAAAGACTGTGTGTGTTATTAGAGTACCATTTCAAAAATAATACTATTTTAGTTAAGCCAAAGGTGATTTAAAAAATCATTGTAATCATTTGATGAACATTTTTTAATTTGTTTGTTCACTTTGCCACAGCCAATTCAAAATCTATCGATTTGAACATTTCGAAAAGAAAAAAAAGGGTAAATTAGAAGCAAATTTTGAAAAAGACATACAACTAATTCCGAATAAGAATACTGAACACGAATTGAACGAATCAACCAACTTTAACAAAAAAAAATAACTAGATTAACGAAACAAAATACATTTTTCCGTCATGCACATGTCTAGTGCCTATCGGTGCGACCTTATCAGCGCACATCAGCGAAGGAGAAAAATTACCTGAAAACATTTTTTTTTTTTTAATTTCCGGTATTTATTTGTTTATTTAGCAAAAAATAAAAAACCCAGTGGTGATTAAATACCACCAAAAGAAATCTCTATTTGTATGAAAAAAATGATACAAATTTAGTTTGGGTACAGCGTGCATGACCGCGCAATTGTCATTCAGAGTGTAGCAGCGCTGAATGCTGAAAATTGGCCTAAGCGGAAAGGGGGTAGAAATGTCCAGTGGGCAAGTGGTTAATCACCATTAATTTCCTCTCACTTACTGCTTTGGCTATGGGACAGGAAGTGAAGGGAAATTTCCACAATTGGTCACAGATGGCAAAAAACACTGACTATCCAAAATGAAAAAAAAGTGTTTTACCTTCAGTTCTAATCTAATATCAAATCTATTGAGTTGTAATGACTAGAAAGTTGATATACAATTTGTATACCTATAAGGGCAAGGTCATAATGGTGAAAGGCATAACATTAGGAGCAGTGATACCATTGGCAGTCCGTGCATTGTGGGCACACAGACGTCGCCCTCCCCCCCCAAACACCACTGATGCCCTCCCTATCCATGCGACCGACCCCTTTCAGGACGGTGGGACACATAAATACCAATGGTGGGGATTAGGAGGTTGTTTTTTTAAGCACATGATTAGAGCCAGAGGCTCTAATAGGTTTCAAAAAAGGGTGCACTCGGGGCGCAGAGCACTGTGTTCAAATCCCACCCTGTTATGTGAAGATAGGGAATACATTTTTGATATTTTCACACTAAGACCCCTTTCACAGCAACCCCGGGCGTCAGCGGTACAGCGCTATTTTTAGCGCTGCTTTACCATCATTTTAGAGGCGCTATTCGGGCCATTAGTGGGCAGTTTTAACCCCCACTAGCGGCCGAAAAAGGTTTAAATCTGCCCGCAAAATGCCGCTGCAGTGGCGCTTTGCCGGCAGTACAATAGCGATGCCCCATTGTTTTCAATGGGGAGGAGCAGTGGAGGAGCGGTGTATTTACCGCTCCCCCACCGCTCCTACACCGCTGCAAAGAACCTGCTGGCAGGATTTTTTGTGACGCCCTGCCAGCGCAGCACCTCAGTGTGAAAGCACTTGGGCATTCACACTGGGTTTGCAGCTGAGGCTTTTTTCAGGTGCTTTACAAGTGTTATTTTTAGCGCTGTAGTGCCTGAAAAACCCCTCAGTGTGAAAGGGGTCTTAATCTTCTCCCCGCCAATCAGGAAGCAGGTGTAAAAACCTGTTTCCCGATTGGCCAAAATGTCAGGGGATCCTATTTTACGCCTGACATGGCGCTAGGGAGGAAGCCGCTGGAGTCAGAGAGGAAGCCCGCCACCCTGGAGCTGCTGCCCGGACCCTGCACCCACTAGCCTGAAGCCGCTGCCCTGACCCTGCACCTGCTAGCCTGAAGCTTCTGCCTGGACCCCACGCCCGCTAGCCTGGAGCCACTGCCCGGACCCCACACCAGCTAGCCTGGAGCCGTTGCCCGGACCCCACACCCAATAGCCTGGAGCCGCTGCCCGGACCCCACACTCACTAGCCTGGAGCCACTGCCTGGACCCCACACCCGCTAGCCTTTTAGCTGCTGCCCAGACCCCACACTTGCTAGCCTGGAGCCGCTGCCTGCACCCCGCTGTGCTGCATGACACACCCCATCTATCTGGATCTATTCAGGTAAGTGCCAGAACAACCGCCAGATGCACGTGGGTGAAGGGGGGTTGTTAGTGCCACGCTGCCAGGGGGTGGTTGTTTGCCCCAACAAAATACCCACCAGCCGCCACTGGGTGGATCCAAAATTGAAAGGCTGAATATTAAGAATTTTTTTAATCTAATTGTATGATATGAACCATTTAAAAGTAGAATAATAATAAAAATCATTGCTTTTATTGAAAAATAATATTTTGTGGGCGCTGCCCCTCTAACACCACCACCCCCCTCCTTATCCATGCGCCCAGCCCCTTTCAATGTGCCTGTCCCCTTTCAGGACACCAGGCACATAAATTCCTATGGCTAAAATAAGTAAAGAATTTTGCGCTACTATATATAAAAAATAGTGCAGCTACTTGTGAGTGCGGCTTCCTGCTGGATTGCACTTGTCCAGAGTGGACTCTGAAAGTTTTGAGAGTGGCAAATCTCTGGGATTATCTCTAAGACCCTGGAAAAGGGCAGTCTATTTTTCCTGATTTGGGTATTCAAGATTTTGAGGAGAGAGGACTTACCATGCCTGGCTGTTGGTGCAGGATGAGAACTTATTCCCTGGATTGAAGGACAGGTGAAGGTTATCGTTTGCTGGCAGGCTGATGCAACAAGCTCCTATGATCTCTATAATTTGAGGTCCAGCTGATCTGGTAAGCAGCATTAATATTGCATGTTTTTGGCTGCAGGAACATCTTACCTCTCTTGAATACTGAAGATCTCCCTAATCACTGTTTATATGGACTATGTTTTGTTTAACCACCTGACATCTGCGCTATGGCCGAATGACAGCCACAGCACGGATGTGAATTCCCGAGAGGCCATCATATGACGGCCTCCCCTGTGCATGCTCCCTGCAGAGTGCTCTGTGATCACCGAGTCTCCGAGCCTTGGGTGATCACCGATCTGAGTAAGGGAGCGGTCCCGACCCCTTACCATGTGATCAGCTGTCAGCCAATGACAGCTGATCACCTGATCAAAACAAAAGCTCTGTGATCGTTTTTTTTCTCTCCTCACGCTGACAGCAGAGGAGGAAAAAAAAAAAGACGATCAACGGCTCACCTTAAAGGGACATTGGTCCCGAAACGGAAGAGGCAATTATGCCTCATAATTGGAACCTGAAAGTGCCCATAAGTGCCTACGATCAATGCCCACAAGTGCCACCTATCTATGCCCACAAGTGCCACCTATCTATGCCCACAAGTGCCACCTATCAATGCCCACCAATGGTGCCAATCAGTGCCACATAGAATTGCTGCCCATCACTGCGACCCATCAGTGCCCATCACTGCGACCCATCAGTGCCCATCACTGCCACCTATCGGTGCTCATCCCTGCCGCCTCATCAGCATACATCAATGACAGACAAAAATTACCCGTTTTAAAATTTTATAACAACATTTTAAAAAAATGTTTTTTTTTTTAATTCTGTCTTTTTACATTTTTTTAACCAAATATAAAACCCGCAGAGGTGATCAAATACCACTAAAGAAAGCTCTATTTGGGCTGAAAAAATTATAAAAATTTCATTTGGGTACAGTGTTGTATGACCGCGCAATTGTCATTCAAAGTGCATCAGCGCGGAAAGCTGAAAATTGGTCTGGATAGGAGGGGGTTTTAAGTGCCCGGTAAGCAAGTGGTTAATAGCACTGATTCTTTGAAATAGACACCACTGTGTATATCACTGTTCACATGAGCGCTTTTAAACTGCGTTTTTTTTTCATTTGAATACATTGCTGTTTTTACACAGTTATATATAGTAATATAGTAATAGTAATAATGTATAGTAATATTTGCCACAGAGGTGGGTTATGTTAATTTTTGTAATTAGTGAATTTACATTGGATGAACACTTGTTTCTTTTGGATTAGAGTCATAAATTCCTATGGCGGGGATGGGGGGGGAGTTGTTTTTTGAAGCACATGATTAGAGCCAGAGGTTCTAATAGGCTTCAAAAAAGGGTGGGCTTGGGGCGCAGAGCACTGATTGGCCCAAACGTCAGGCGATCCTATTGGAAGCCTCACATGGAGCTAGGGAGGAAGCCGCTGGAGCCAGGGAGAAATCCCACCACCCTCGAGCTGCTGCCCAGACCCCACGCCTGCTAGCCTGAAGCCGCTGCCCAGACCCCGCACCCACTAACCTGGAGCCTCGGCACTGGACCCCACACCCGCTAGCCTAGAGCCGCTGCACCAGACCCCGCACCCACTAGCCTGGAGCCGCTGCACCAGACCCCACACCCACTAGCCTGGAGTCCCTGCCTGGACCCCGCACCCACTAGACTGGAGCCACTGCCTGGATCCGACACCCGCTAGCCTGGAGCCACTGCCCAGTCCCAACACCCGCTAGCCTAGAGCCACTGCCCAGACCCTGCTGTGCTGGATGACACACCCTATCTATCTGGATCTATCAAGGTAAGTGGCGGACCAACCGGATCACCCAGTGGCAGGGAGTGGGGGGGTTGATAGTGCCGCGCTGCCCCCCCCCAAACAAAACACCCACCAGTCGCCACTGGGTGATCCAATAAACTCCCATAATTAAAGCCATAAGCTAGCAATCAGAAATTGAACCGACCTTAGTAAACTGAAATTCGATTGGAAGTAGAAATTCTTCTTTGCACTGCCATATTTAATAAGACAATCTGTATTCCTTCAACTGTAAAGCGTGTTTAATAATTAGGGGGAAGAAAATAAAAGAAATGCTACAAAGCATTACAGGAATTGATGTGCATGGGATCTTAGCATGGTCCCTAGAATAATGTTTTTAGAACCACCTGCTCAGCAGCAAAGAGTCCCTGGAAACTAATTTAGAGTCTTACTTACCGATTGTTCTCCATGTGCCCACTGCTAATGCTAATATATTTTCCCTTTCTTACTATGCTATTACAGGATCCAGAAAAGAAGCAAGCATTTAAACTGACAGGCACAATATACAAGTTATTTATTTTAAACAACCCAGAGTGCTCTGCAGCTTCCCCACAAGTGTACTTAGTGGAAGCCGGGTGGGAATACAACTGAACTATGGATGCAGTAGAAAGAAATTAAAAATGGAAGTCGGTACAGAATGTGCTCATAATGCATAGACCTTATACTCTTTACCAAGCTCTCACGTTAAGTCATCAGAAAATGGAAACAGTGGTGCTGCATTCAGCATTTTTGCCTTAATAAGTTCTTTAAACTTCATTCATCAATTCTTACATTTAAAAAAGTATAAAAATGTATCTGTAATAAGGCTCTGGACATTCAAGAGTTTACAAATTCTTAAGCCCTTGTACACACGGTCGGAGATTCCGACGGAATGTGTCCGATCGGACCGATTTGTCGGATATTCCGACTGTGTGTGGTCTACACCAGACTGTTTCCGTCGGAGCATCCGGCGGACCAAGTTTTCCAACTTGTTGGTAACATTTTCCGACAAAATGCTCCGATCGGACATACTCATAGAGAAGTGCCAGTGCATGCTCAGATCAAATTCCTACACCAAAGCTATTGGCTACTAGCGTGAACGTAGTCCTGTCGTAACGAAATAACGTCAACACGTCGGATTTTCCGACAACTTTGTCCGACCGTGTGTATGCAACAGTTTTGGACAAAATCCGATGGACAAAATCCGACGGATTTGGTTGTTGGGATCTCCAACCGTGTGTACAAGGGCTAACAGTGGATACGCTTTACAGCAAGCCCCCTCTAACCTCTGGAACTGCAGTCATTGTGGAGTAATCCTTCCTTAAAGTTGACAATAGAAGCACTGCAGCAATTCTGGTAGGGTCCCAGCACTCTTCTCTCTCCCCTTCTCCTGTACTTGAGCTGCACTATATTATCAAAAGTATTGGGACACCTGCCTTTACACGCACATGAACTTTAATGGCAACCCAGTCTAAAGCCCCATACACACTATCAGATTTTCTGCAGATTTTTGTCTTCAGATTTACCAAAACCATGTAGTGCAAGGGCCTGCCTGATTGCATACAAATTGAAACTCCTAAGGTTTGACCTCATATTATATGGTTTTGGTAAATCTGAAGGAAAAAAATCAGCAGAAAATCTGACAGTGTGTATGGGGCTTTAGTCCGTAGGGTTCAATATTGAGTTAGCCCACCCTTTGCAGATATAACAGCTTCTATCTTCTAGGAAGGTTTTCCACAAGGTTTAGGATTGTGTCTATGGGAACGTTTGACCATTCTTCCAAAAGGACATTTGTGAGGTCAGGCCACTGACGTTGGACAAGATGGCTTGGCTCGCAGTCTCCACTCTAATGCCACGTACACACTATCGGAATTCTCGTCGGAAAAAGCTCTGATGGTTTTCCCAACGGAATTCCGACGAAATTCGGCTCAAGCTGTCTTGCCTACACACAGTCACACCAAATTCCAATCGTTTATAATGCAGTGATGTACAACACGTACGACGTGACTAGAAAAAGGAAGTTCAATAGCCAGTAGCCAATAGCTTCTGTCTCATAGTTGAATCTGAGCATGCGTGATTTTTGGCGTGTCGGAATTGCATACACACGATCATAATTCCCGATAGAAAGTTTTTCCGTCTGAAAATTGAGAACATGCTATCAATTTTTGGCTGGCAGGAATTCGGACAGCTATATTCCGATGGAGCATACACACGGTCGCATTTTTCGATGAAAAGCTCTCATCGGTCTTTTTCTGGCCAGAATTCCGATTATGTGTACACGGCATAATTCATTCCAAAGGTGTTCTATCAGGTTGAGGCCTGGACTCTGTGCAGGCCAGTCAAGTTCCTTCACTCCAAATTTGCTCATCCTTGTCTTTATGGACTTTGCTTTATATGTTAAAGAAGAGAAGAAGAAAGAAGAGAAAGAAAAAAAAAATTTTTCTTGTAGAGGGCCGACCTATCCAGGAGAGGAGGTCTAAGAAAAAAAAGAAACAGCAGGTATTCCCTGTTTCTATTGCCAATGTAGATTGTAGACATGTGCGTGACAAAAAAATAAATTGTTTTATTTTGTTTAGGTTCGTTAATCTAGTTTTCTTTTCATTAAATTCAGTTGAGTCATTCAATTCATATTCGGAATTAGTTCTATATATTTTTCGGATTTACCAGTTTTTTGTTGATTTGAAATGTTACAATCGATACATTTAGAATCGGTCGAAGTGAAAATGTGTTTTTTTTTCTATTCAAATGCGGCAGCGGAGTACCCAAAATCTGATTGTTATTCATACACATTATTGTTGTTTGTATTAATACATTTATTCAAAATATGCGAAGTGTTCTAATTAATAAAAGTAGTATCTTTCATCATTTTACTATGTACAATACTGTGCAGAAAAAAAAATGTAAAAAAATTTACAAATGCTTTTAAATATTTCTCTATTACTGGTTTATTTTTATCAATTTTACACTTGCAAAGTGAACAAACAAAAGAAAAATCTTCATCAAATGATTACAATGACTCTTTAACCACTTAAGCCCCGGACCAATTTGCAGCCAAAGGACCAAGCCCCTTTTTGCGATTCGGCACTGCGTCGCTTTAACTGACAATTGCGCGGTCGTGCGACGTGGCACCCAAACAAAATTGGCGTCCTTTTTTTCCCACAAATAGAGCTTTCTTTTGGTTGTATTTGATCACCTCTGCTGTTTTTATTTTTTGCGCTATAAACAAAAATAGAGTGACAATTTTGAAAAAAATGAAATATTTTTCACTCATTTCACACACACATACACATCCACAGTTCACTCATTATACATTTGATTTCCCACATAGTCACAATCATTGTTCATCACTCTTTTATTAGTAGGTGCGTGACCCAATACTTATTACTTACTGTATCTACCATACTGTAATGGTTTTGGTATATTAATAAAATATATATAACAAGATATTTAGATATGGTTATAATAATATAATAAAACAAACGCAACTTCCTTCGACATATGTTGCAACTGAAACTAAAATAGACTTCAACATGTGGGTTGGGAGAAGTCCATCTAATGCTATAAAAATGTTACCAAAATATATTATTATTTTTATTAATTTTATCAAATTATTTATTAAATTATATCACAGATGTCGTCCATCCCCTTCCCCTTTGAAGCCCATATGTGTGACTCTCTGCAAGCTCTCTATTGGGTTGGGTCCTACTCGGAGGAGTGGGGGACGTCAATGAGGATCTTGGGACCATGGTGTATATTTTATCCACAATCTCTGGTTAAAGTGTCATGCTCCGAATCCTACTTGTTGACCGGTAAATATAATTTAATTTATGTATAATAGATGTCAACGTTGTGCTAGAGTGTCTTAATATTTTTCTGATATATCTCACCATAGTACAAATCCCCCCGAAGAAGACCGTGATACTTTTGGTCGAAAGGCGTCGGGGTACTCACAGGAATGTCAATTATACAACTGTATACAATGTATTGTATTGCTGATTTTTATTAATATTGAGGACACATGTCTTAGACTGTCTGTAATCAGAGTTCATAATTTTAAGAAATGAATTTATGTATTTTGATCCACTGTATAAATAAATGAAATAACTTAATTTTACTATTATTTTTCCATCTCCTTTGACTAAAACACCATGTCCCAAAAAAAACCCATGGGAGAACTTTTCCTGTTTTTTTTTGCCATATTTTTTACTTTTTGCTATAATAAATATCCCCAAAAAACATATAAAAAAACGTTTTTTTTCCTCAGTTTAGGCTGATAAGTATTCTTCTACATATTTTTGGTAAAAAAAATCACAATTAGCGATTATTGATTGGTTTGCGCAAAAGTTATAGCGTTTACAAAATGGGGATAGTTTTATAGCATTTTTTTTTTACTAGTAATGGTGGCAATCAGCGATTTTTATTGTGACTGCAACATTATGGCGGACACATCGGACATTTTTGACACATTTTTGGGACCATTGTCATTTATACAGCAATCAGTGCTATTTAAATGCACTGATTCCTGTGTAAATGACACTGGCAGTGAAGGAGTTAACCACTAGGGGGCGAGGATGGGTTATGTGTGACGTTATGTGTTTTTTTTATTGTAGGGGGGCGTGGCTTGGCATGTGACATCACTGATCGTCTTTCCCTATAACAGGGAACAGACAATTGGTGACAGCCACAGTAGGAAGCACGGGGAGAGGTTTGTTTACACAGACCTCTCCTTGTTCTTCAGCTCTGTGACCCAATCGCGGGACACCAGTGGCAATCGGGTCTGCTGGTCCCGCGGCCATGTTTTTTTTTTTTTTGTGTTTTTGGTCTTTTTTGGTGACCCATCACACTTTTCTTTTTTCTTTTTCGCAGATTTGGGTAACACACGTATACATTTAGTACCTAGTGGACATGTCTTGAGGGTGTCTGGTTCGGTTCCCCCTGGCCTACCCCCTGACATTGTTGGGGGATGGTCTGAACCCTGCCTCAACCCCGGATGAGACGGTTATATCTCAGCTCTAACAGTTCCCATTGCTGGAAGTTCTGCCCAATTTTTGGGCTATTTTGTAAGTCACTTTATCAATTAAGTGGATCAACTTGATACTCGCTCTATTTAACTGAGGTTCCACATATATTAATATTTGTCATATTTATTTGCTTTTTTAGTAAAAACATGCATCCCACCCCTGATGACTGGCAAGAAGCCAAGAAACGCGTCGGGTTCTCAAACTAAGGATGCCTACTTAAGCTTATTTTAATCCTTGATAATATCAACTTTTGTCCTATAGAGTTTGTACTCATTTATGTGATTTTATGGTTTTTTGATTAGTAATTTATGTATTTCTGTTATGAACTGCATCCATGTATGTCCATTGGTTTGTCTATACTCCAGATTCTCTGATTACTATTATGAAAATATATTGAGTGTATATCTATATTTATATTACTGTACTACCATTGCATGCATTCAGATCATGGACAACCCCTATGGGGTTATTGATTATAAATTAAATCTAAATTATTTCATTCACATGTATTCATCATTTTTATTTTCAATTGACATGCTTCATTTAAAGTCCCACTTGCCCCCCTTTTCTTTTTATACAATTTACCCGGGATGGAAGCATGCCATTTTTTCCTCAGTTTAGGCTGATACGTATTCTTCTACATATTTTGGTAAAAAAAATCACAATTAGCGATTATTGATTGGTTTGCGCAAAAGTTATAGTGTTTACAAAATGGGGATAGTTTTATAGCATTTTTTTTTTACTAGTAATGGCGTGGCTTGGCATGTGACATCACTGATCGTCTTTCCCTATAACAGAGAACAGACAATCGGTGACAGCCACAGTAGGAAGCACGGGGAGAGGTTTGTTTACACAGACCTCTCCTTGTTCTTCAGCTCTGTGACCCGATCGCGGGACACCAGCGGTGATCGGGTCTGCTGGTCCCGCGGCCACGGTCACGGAGCTCAGGACCGCGCTCCCGACCCACAGCTGGACACTTAAAGAGCCACGTACAGGTATGTGATTTTGCCCAGCGGTGCCATTCTGCCGACGTATATGTGCAGGAGGAGGTCCTTAAGCAGTTAAATAACCTTTGGCCGAACAAAAACAGCATTATTTTGAAAAGGTACACTAATAACACACACAGTACCGTTGGTAAAAAAATATAAATATATATCTATGAAGAACTATGAATTCGGCCTCTTTATTTTCTACCCCCGCGCCAAATGAAAATAAGTGGTAAAAGTGAAGCTGCTACTTAAATATAAAAAATGTGTAAATTGTAATTAAACCTATAGATGAAATATCAATAAGTGAAACTAGTAGCGCTCATGTGATAAATCACAAAAATAAATATAATAATAAAGCAAAGACACCCAGTGATAAGTGACCAAATGCAAAAAATAAATCAAAACAGTCCTAAATTGGTAGTGTGATCCAAACACTCTTCTCAAATTCTTGAATCTTCCACCTCACCGCGTGCTTGTGACACCACTCCCTCTGAAGAGCACACTCACTGACTTGCAATGCCTCCCACTCTCATGTTTGGCTTAAACACTATTACACCCACACTGGGGACAGACGAGCATCCACTTGATCTACGTGTTAGCTCAGCAAAGTAACTCCATATGTATAACAAGTAAAAAAGTGCTCCACATAGTGTAATAACGTAAAAAAAGTTTATTCAATCACACCAACCCTCCAATGGTTGCACTCACATTTCACATAATAGAAAAAAGCCTTGAATGTAAACACACAGCAAACGACAGTCAATGGTTCAGTGGTGTACTGCGGCCTTGGCGGACCAGAAGTGTGCGCTCAAGCGTGAAACTCTCACCCACTCCTCGGTCACTGCTTACGCCGGCAGTATAGCTTCTCGGTAGAACGGCATCACACGTCAGTGCAGTTGATTGTCCTGTAGCCACGCTCCGACATGTTTCGTCGTAATGACTTCCTCATGGGTATGGCTACAAACCCCATCAATAAGTTCTTATATAATGACAATAATTTGCACACATGCGCACAGGCGCACATCAATTAGGGACGCTCTGCACACGCCCATACGTGAATTACGAAGAGATCCATCCGCGCGCATCTAAAAAGTCCCAATCGCACACGTCCATTGTTAAAAACAACTCTACTTCCGTATACCCCAATGCTGACACTAGTCAGCACATGCGCAACAGAGCATATGTGCACAGATGTGCGCCACAACTGCATCCACAATTTTGAGCATATGTGCACAAATGTGCGCAACAGAGGCGTCCACAGTTTTAAACTATCAGCCTAATGCTCACAAATGTGCGCCAAAACGTAACCTATACACGAGCATGCGCTCTAAACTACACAAACGCACCCACGCGCACACTTCGTGTCCCCATGGCCACATTACTTACAGCGAGAATACTGATGGTCACAATACTTAACTGTGTGATCATAATCCAAACTCAAATAAACAATAATGCAGCCCACATATTTATGTTTTAAAGAGGTGGTGTGTGCAATAGTATCATCATAAAACATACAAAAAAATCTAAAACATTTTTTTTTAAATTGCAAGATTAAATAACACACACAGTCTATGATTTCAACAATATGTTTACAGTTTGAATTCAAAGTGACTTTGATGTAAAACTTGAGTCAAATTTCAATTTGCATTTAGGAAATTCAGGCGAATTTCATTTTGTTATTCTGAAAATTTGGTAAAATGTGTTTGTACTGTGATTCAGGGATTCAGATAGATCTGAATCTGCAAATAACGAAAAATGTGACCAAATATTAATTCGGAATGAAACGAACTGCACGTGTTTCATAGTTTCATAGTTAGTTAGGTTGAATAAAGACACCAGTCCATCAAGTTCAACCTGAGTGTCTACAATTGTCCCTATCCCTGCACATTGCACACTCACATTGGTCCCTACCCTTAAGGAGCCCACAATCCAAGGTCCCCATTCATATACTATGGCCAATTTTTTTGACAGAAGCCAATTAACCTACCCGCATGTCTTTGGATTGTGGGAGGAAACAGGAGTACCCAGAGGAAACCCATGCAGGCACAGTGAGAACATGCAAACTCCAGGCAGGTAGTGTCATGGTTGGGATTCGAACCAGTGCCCCTTCTTACTGCTAGCTGAGAGTGCTAACCACTACACCACTGTACTGCCCAGCAGCCCAGAACACGTGTCTTTTAGATTGGAGCACGGGGAGTCTATACAATTTTTCCATATTTTCTCAAACTTCCAAGATGCATTACGTTGAGCAAAAGTGTATTTCTTAATACGTGTTTGTCCATTTCCAGGACCCAGTCCCCTAGGGTAGGAGGGTTGAGTGAAACCCAACAGGAGTCTATTCATTTGTGGGCCAATAACATCATTCTTACAATGGCCACAATCTCTTCATATTCCAAATTGTTGGAGTGTATATGTCCAAGGAGACATAGGACAGGATCTGGAATCAATGTAGTATCATATCACATTAATTAACCACTTCAATACCAGGCACTTAAACACCTTCCTGCCCAGACCAATTTTGAGCTTTCAGCGCTGTCGCACTTTGAATGACAATTGCGCGGTCATGCTACACTGTACCCAAATGAAATTTGTATCATTTTTTTCCCACAAATAGAGCTTTCTTTTGGTGGTATTTGATCACCTCTACGGTTTTTATTTTTTGCTAAACAAATAAAAAAATACCGAAATTTAAAAAAAAAAAAATGTTTTTTTTTGTTTCAGTTTCAAAACTTTGCAAATAAGTAAGTTTTCTCCTTCACTGATGGGCACTGATGGGGTTACACTGATGGGCAATGATAAGGCGGCACTGATGGGCACCGATGAGGTGGCACCAATGAAGTGGCACTGATGAGGTGGCATTGATGGACACCGATATGTGGCACTGATAGGCGGCACTGATGGGTGGCACTGATGGGCGACACGGATGGGCACTGATAGGTGGCACAAATTGGCACGGATTGGCATGGATGGGCATGGATAAGTGGCACAGGTGGGCATGGGTTAGGCGGCACAGGTGGGCATGGGTAGGCGGCACAGGTGGGCATGGGTAGGCGGCACAGGTGGGCATGGGTAGGTGGCACAGGTGGGCATGGGTAGGCGGCACAGGTGGGCATGGGTAGGCAGCACAGGTGGGCATGGGTAGGCACTGATAGGCGGCACAGATGGGAACTGATAGGCGGCATTGTATTATAATATATTGCACTAATGGATGCCAATCAGTGCCAATCAATAATGCATGCCAATCAGTGATGCCCATTGTGGGCACTGATTGCCATCCATTATGGGCACTGATTGGCATCCATTGTGGCACTGACTAGAATCCCTGGTGGTCTAGGGTGGCATACCTTGTCCTTGGCATCCCTGGTGGTCCAGTGTGGGCATCCTCGGGGGGGCTGTGATGATAATCAATCAGCACAGACCCCCCCGTCAGAGGAGCAGCCGATCGGCTCTCCTCTACTCGCGTCTGACAGACGCGAGTGAGGAAAAGCCGATCACCGGCTTTTCCTATTTACACTGTGATCAGCCGTGATTGGACACGGCTGATCACGTGGTAAAAAGTCTCCGTCGGAGACTCTTTACCGAGATCGTAGTTGCCGGGTGTCAGACTGACACCCCGCAACAACGATCGCCGCGATGCGCGCCCCCGGGGGCGCGCAGCGGCTCATAATCCTGATCACATCATATGACGTCCAGTCAGGATTATGAAACCACTTTGCAGCCGTCCATTTGCTATAGGGCGGGCGGCAAGTGGTTAAACACATTAGTTAATCACATCTATCACATCCTGCCAATATCAATGTTGTTTTGGCCCTCTCCTGAAAAAATGAATAATATGCTTGTTGACTGCCCTCTGAATATTGATTCATGGCAGTGGCAAGAGCTGACACAAGTGAACAAGCCCTAAGCGAAACTGTGAAGCCCTCTATGGCCATGTCAGCGATGAGGAAAATGCCCCTGCTCAGATAATGGACATTGATAAATTCCCTGCGTAGTTGGAACCCAGAGCAAAAACATTATTTTGGTGTTTTAGAGTCATTATTTAAAGAAAGTTCCAACCAAAGCTTTATTTTTCCTTTTGGATAGAGTGGGGAAAAGATAGTACAAGTCAGACTCCTGTCATGTCATGTAATCAGGGTGCGAGGGTACACCTCTCAAAGGAGGAGGAAGAGGTAGGTAGAGACCAGGAACAAACAAACAAAAATTCTCAGCTCTGCCCTGGATTGTCCTGTGTCTAAATGACCAAAATATAAATGTATTATATGTACATGTGGGTGTACACATATACAGAAATATATCTCTCAGGTGCTCAGTCTGCTCAAAAATCAATCCAAGATAACTGGTCTCAAATGGAAGCAAGGCAGCCTGAACAGGGGTCTAGGAACCCACATTGAAACAGAAGAGGGGAGGGGGAGAGGTGCCAGGTGACCAATGGTGTAGCACTGTTTAAAAGTTAAAAACATGAAAGATCAGTAACCGGTTCAACTCCCAGGATGACAGAAATGACAGTCTAAGCCTGTATGGGCTGTGGTGAAGGAGGCGTGACTAGCCTCTGAAACCGGTTGCAGTTACTCTGTTCTCCTCGAGGTTTGACAGGTGCTGACCAGCCCAAGACTGCTCAGGTTTACAGCGTCCTCTCTCCTGGTTCACAGAATAATCTGCTACAGCAAGGACTACTCCGCAATCCCGTGTGGGATCTTCACCACAGCCCATCCGGGCTTAGACTGTTATTACTGTCATCCTGTGAGTTGATCCTGTTACTGATCTTACATGTTTTAAACAAATTAACCTGGGTTACACCATTGGTCGCTTAGCGCCTCTCTCCCCTCCTCTCTTCTGAGGAAGAGATAGGACCTCAATATGGTTTTAATTGCCATTTTTATTCCATTGGAGGAATTCCTCTTCTATCACTTTGTGTCCAGATAATAGTTGCCTTCAGGACAGAAAGTAAGGTGAAATCTCCCAGCGTCCAAAATTGGAAAACATGTTTTGGATGGGGTAGCATATTACCCTGATATCTGAAATGCCAATGGGAGTTGCAGGATCTTCTTCAATCCTTTTGCACAGATACACTTTAAAGAACACCTTGTTCTGCTCTCCAGATAATAGAACCACTGCTGCCAATCACAGATGCTAAACAAGCATGCAGAAAGTGAAACCAGATCTCCTGATCAGCATACATATTACAGGTCAGGGACTCAGAAAGCACCAAACCAAAGGATTAGAATAATAGCCAGGCAACTAGCACTTTCATAAGTGATTATGTTGGTAGTCCCCTGTGACATACCAGCAGGCATCCAGCTTGGGTGCCTCTGTCAAGATATAGTTTCCTCCAGTCTGGAACCAGGAACCAGGTACATATATAGCTGAATACTGCACCCAAGGACTAGACGACACTAGCTTAGGTGCAAAGTGAAATTGACTTTATTGTAAATTTACACAGAATATATATACCACATTGATCACATTATGCAAACGGTAAACAGTAAGATTATTAACATAGCTAAGGACTAGCCGACATAAACATAAACAGTAATCTAATTAAATAGTAAGCTAATTAGAAACTAGTCATGTAGACAAGCCTAGGTGATTCAGTGCCCACCCAGACCATTCGGCACCAGTTCCCCAGTAAGAAGACCAAGGGCTGTTCAAATCTCTAAAAGGATTAGCAGACAGACAGAAACAACAGGCAACTCAATTACCAATGGGAATTCACACATAGGAGACACACAATAGGGAAATGATTCCATAAGAGAAAGACACCTTAGTAAACAGATTATATCAGGAGACACCAGCACCAGGTTATTTTTAGGGATGAGCCAAAACCCCCTGGTTCGGTTCTCACCAGAGCATGCAAACAGACAAAAAATTTGTGCGAACATGCGAATACCGATAAAGTCTATGGGACACGAACATGAAAAATCAAAAGAGTTCATTTTAAAGACTTATATGTAAGTTATTGCCATAAAAAGTGTATGGGGACCCGGGTCCTGCAAAAACATTTTTTAAAATGGAGTTTTTTTAAGGAACAGTGATTTTAATAATGCTTAAAGATAGACAATAAAAATTAAATATTCTTTTAAATATCATGCTCAGTAGTTGTTTTGAGCTGATTATATTAACATCTGCTCTGAGTCTCACAGTCTATGAAGCAATCATTGCTGGTTCAGACACAAAGGCTCCAAGTCTGTATGCAGGTCCTAGCTTCCCAGAGTCTGTGTGTTTTGGGGAGACATGGACATGGGGAGTAATGGACCTGTAAAGTCCGAAGCAAGACCATTTTAAAGGTTCTCCAGGCATACACCTACCAAGGATAGAGCCCCATCAAAAGCCAGGACCCATGGTCAGTAGGCAAGAGGCTACCTTGCAGTCACTTCCAAAAGCCCCTGTCCTGGTTGGGAATGTCACATCTAGGGATGAGATCGGTGTTTGACTCGAACACATGTTCAACTCGAACATCGGCCGTTCGTCTGTTCGGCGAATTCAGAACTTTGTGGACCGTTCGCACCAAATTCGTGTGGTACGAACAGCCCACAATGCACTACGCCATCACAGTGCATTGCTGGCTCATGATTGGCCAAGCATGCACTGTGACCCCGCATGCTTGGCCAGTCACAGCGCCGGCAGTGAGGAGAGCCATAATTGGCCACAGGCAGGATGCCTGTGGCCAATTATAGCTGAGGGGGTTTAGTACACGCCCCACACTATATAAGGCCGCCAGCGTGGCAGCCTTGTGTAGTGTGTTCCGGCGTGCAGGGAAAGAGCAAGATAGGCAGGGACAGTGTTCTTTTCTCAGGCATCTGCAGGAGTTAAAGTGGGTGTTGTGTGCCTCCAGCACAGTATACACCTGTAACTACCCTTTTTTGCTGGTGTTCTCTAATACAGGCATCTGCAGGAGTTAAAGTGGGTGTTGTGTGCCTCCAATACAGTACACACCTGAAGATACCCCTTATTGCTGGTGCTGTCTGTTGCATATCTTGCATATTAGCCTATATAATTAGCACTTTTGATTTTGAACGTTCGAGTCCCATAGACTTTAATAGGGTTCTAAAGTTCAGATGAATTTTTGGTCCGTTCGAAGGTTCTGGTGCGAACTGAACCGGGGGGTGTTCGGCTCATCCCTAGTCCCACCCCCCATATTTCTTTCTCAGCAGATTCCCTCTATAGACTGTAAATCTTGCAACACAAGCTGCAGAAGAACATCTAAAGTAAACAAAATAAACACTGTTTATAGAATGCACTAATAAGTCACCCGCTATTTTGAGTGAATATTCAGTGCCAGAGGCTCTTGGAAACACACGCGGCCTGACTGCTCCTGCGTTCTGGCACAGCATAAATTAAAGATTCAGACTAATTAAAGAAGAAATTGATGGAGACAAAGAGTTTAAAAGATTAAAGCAAATTGATTTGTGATTAATCTTGGATTATCTTTTTTTTCATTTCCTTTTGTTTTAAAGTGCAAGATATATTTTTTGGAGTGTAAACTAGGATGCCAATTATAGCAAAACAAATGTAGTTTGTTATTATGATTTTGCACTTTCTACATGTTTTAGTACAGTTTAAGGCCCCTTTCACACTGCCACAACTTGAAAGTCACTTGATTTTGCCGTGTTTTTAGAGTATACAGATCTTTCTTACACAGGTTAGCCACAATAAGCATTAGAAGGGGGAGAGAGCATTCCTAAAGTGAAGTCAACTTTTTTTTAACCACTTAAGGCCTGGAAGATTTCCCCCTTAATGAACAGGCCATTTTTTGCGATACGGCACTGTGACGCTTTAGCTAACAATTGCGTAGTCGTGGGATGCTGTACCCAAACAAAATTGATGTCCTTTTTTTTACAAATAGAGCACAAATAGAGCTTTATTTTGGTTTGATCATCTCTGCGGTTTTTATTTTTTGCGCTATAAACAAAAAAGAGTGACAATTTGAAAAACAAAATATATATATTTTTAAGTTTTGCTATAATAAACATCCCAAAAATGTTTTGTAAAAAACGAATTTCTTCCTCGGCTTATGCCAATATGTATTCTTCTACATATTTTTAGTAAAAGAAAAAAAAAATATCGCAATAAGTTTATATTGATTGGTTTGTGCAAAAGTTATAGCGTCTCCAAATTAGGGATAGATTTATTGCATTTTTATTATTATTATTATTTTTTACTAGTAATGGTGGTGATCAGTGATTTTTTTCCAGGACTACGACATTGAGGCAGACAGATCAGACACTTTTGACACCACTGACATTGAGCCACTGATTACTGTATAAATGTCACTGGAAGGAAAGGGGGAGATCAAGGGGTTAAATGTGTGTCCTAGGGAGTGTTTCTAACTGTGGAGGGATGGGACTGCATGGGGGAGGAGACCGATCGTTGTTCCTAAGCCAATCAGGAGGGATCATCATGGATGGCTGTGGCACTCGTGCAACATCGCTGGATCAAGATGGGGTTCAGCTAAGTTTTAGGGGGGCTGAGGGGGGTCACAGCGCACAGAAGATTTTTATCTTAATGCATAGTAAAGTACAAACCACTTTAAGAGTAGATTTTGCCTAGAATTCAACTTCAAGACTTAAAATTCCAGGCAAATAAAAAAAAAAAGTGCCATCAGGTTGGTAAAATAAAAATACCTCCAATCTGGAGCTGTTTCCACAATACCACTTTAATACATTTGATCTTGTTTTAACACTCCAGCATCTATCAAGAATATAACAGTAAGTTTTAAGTAGACTAACTTCCTAACATTTACTTACAAAGAAATTAAAGTGGAACTCAACTCTATCTGAGGAATATTGGAAGAGGTTGTTGTGGAATGTGGACCACATGGGAAAAGTTCCATCTATCCTCTAAGGCTGAAGTTGTTCCTTAACCTGCTGGGATATCTTCAATAAAGAGGAAGACAGCACAGATTGCCATGATCCAACCAGGCTCAATGGCACCAGCCCTCTGATTAGGGCGGAATGACATCACACACTCGAGGACCACTGACGCACAGAGTGTGGCGAATCATCTGCATGCTCGCGGATGTAGAAAGGCGGAAATGGGTACATCGCAACCAGGACTGAGTTTCGGTATTAGCGGGGACAGATGGAAGTTCCTGATATGTGCCTAACGCCACGTGGGAATGCCGCCCGATAAAACAAAGCAGGTGGTCCCGGCGCCTCAGGCGGCCACTAAAGATTGAACCCCAGGGGACAGGAACCCCTCTCGGGCACAGTGGGAACAATCACCAGAATACACATAATATCTAAACATACATTATCAAAAACAGTATAAACAAATAGCAGTGCAGGGTATACATTATATATATATACGTCAGGAAGGCCTTCCCCTTCCCCCCCCCCTTTTCTTTCCTTTTTCCTCCTCCCCTCGTAATCTACTCCCTCGTACTCCTTTTCCCCTCCCCGCGCCCCACACTCACGTATGTGCGTACACACATACACACATGTGTCCACGTAGGCATATGTGTGCGGGTGTATGTTTTTTGATTTTACTTCTGTTTTTATTCTCATTTTCATTTTTCTTATTCTCATTTTCATTTTATACATCCCGTTTTTTTCATTTTAAACACAGGTAAGCGTATGTATCTATATGTGTATTTATGTATTTACATATGTGTATTTACACATACACAATTTTATCCTCTTAGGCCGCGTACACACGCGCGGACTGTTCGCCCAACCTTGTTCGGCAAACAGTTTGTCAAACAGTCCGCTCAAAATTTGCATGAGCGGACTTGCCCACACACGAGCGGACTGTTTGACGAACAAGGTTGGGCAAACAGTTCGCTCAACTTTTGAAATGAACGGACTCGCCCACGTAAGGAGGAGGCAAATCCGCCCATTTCGAGCGCGTGTACAGGTAGGCGGGGCCCGCGAAGGAGACGTCGCGGGCTCCGCCGCCTGGAATGGGCTTAAAGGGGAACCCCAACGCCGAAAAAAATCGGCGTGGGGGTTCCCCCCAAGTCCACACCAGACCCTTGTCCGAGCACGCTACCCGGCCGGCCAGGAAAGGGGGGCGAGCGAGCGCGCCCCCCCCTCCTGAGCCGTACCAGGCCGCGTGCCCTCAACATGGGGGGGTGCCTTGGGGAAGGGGGGGGCCGCGCGGCCCCCCCACCCCAAAGCACCTTGTCCCCATGTTGATGAGGACAAGGGCCTCTTCCCGACAACCCTGGCCGTTGGTTGTCGGGGTCTGCGGGCGGGGGGCTTATCGGAATCCGGGAGCCCCCTTTAAGAAGTGGGCCCCCGGATACCGGCCCCCCACCCTATGTGAATGAGTATGGGGTACAATGTACCCCTACCCATTCACCTGTGAAATAAAGTACAAATAAAAACACAACACAGGGGGAAAAAATATTTTATTGCACAGCCGGGGGTCTTCCGTCTTCGGGGGTCTTCTCGCCGGACTCCTCCGCTATGTGTGTGTAGCTCTTTTGCCAGCGGAGGAGTCCGGCTTTCTTCCTCCCCGCCGCCGCCGGCCTCTTCTCCCGACTTCGGGGGTCTTGTCCCCCTCTTCGGTTCTTCTGCCGGGCCACCGCGCCTGGTCCGGTGGCCCGGTCTTCTGTCGCCGTCTTCCGTTCTTCTGTCGCCGCCTTCGGTTCTTCTGCCGGGCCACCGCGCCTTCTTGTAGCTCTTTTACAGGCGGTGGCCCGGTCTTCTGTCGCCGTCGCCGCCTTCCGTTCTTGTTCTTCTTCTTGTTCTTCTTGTTCTTCTCCAGGCGATGTTGACTCGACGAGCTCTCCGGCCGGAATGCCGGGGACGCGCTGTGCGGTCACTTATATAGTGACAATGGGGCGGGGTCACATGGTATATGTCACATGGGTTGGTCACATGGGTTGATGTCACATGGGGACTATGACATCGTAAGGGGGCGGGGTCACCATGTGACATCAACCCATGTGACCAACCCATGTGACATATACCATGTGACCCCGCCCCATTGTCACTATATAAGTGACCGCACAGCGCGTCCCCGGCATTCCGGCCGGAGAGCTCGTCGAGTCAACATCGCCTGGAGAAGAACAAGAAGAACAAGAAGAAGAACAAGAACGGAAGGCGGCGACGGCGACAGAAGACCGGGCCACCGCCTGTAAAAGAGCTACAAGAAGGCGCGGTGGCCCGGCAGAAGAACCGAAGGCGGCGACAGAAGAACGGAAGACGGCGACAGAAGACCGGGCCACCGGACCAGGCGCGGTGGCCCGGCAGAAGAACCGAAGAGGGGGACAAGACCCCCGAAGTCGGGAGAAGAGGCCGGCGGCGGCGGGGAGGAAGAAAGCCGGACTCCTCCGCTGGCAAAAGAGCTACACACACATAGCGGAGGAGTCCGGCGAGAAGACCCCCGAAGACGGAAGACCCCCGGCTGTGCAATAAAATATTTTTTCCCCCTGTGTTGTGTTTTTATTTGTACTTTATTTCACAGGTGAATGGGTAGGGGTACATTGTACCCCATACTCATTCACATAGGGTGGGGGGCCGGTATCCGGGGGCCCACTTCTTAAAGGGGGCTCCCGGATTCCGATAAGCCCCCCGCCCGCAGACCCCGACAACCAACGGCCAGGGTTGTCGGGAAGAGGCCCTTGTCCTCATCAACATGGGGACAAGGTGCTTTGGGGTGGGGGGGCCGCGCGGCCCCCCCTTCCCCAAGGCACCCCCCCATGTTGAGGGCACGCGGCCTGGTACGGCTCAGGAGGGGGGGGCGCGCTCGCTCGCCCCCCTTTCCTGGCCGGCCGGGTAGCGTGCTCGGACAAGGGTCTGGTGTGGACTTGGGGGGAACCCCCACGCCGATTTTTTTCGGCGTTGGGGTTCCCCTTTAAGCCCATTCCAGGCGGCGGAGCCCGCGACGTCTCCTTCGCGGGCCCCGCCTACCTGTACACGCGCTCGAAATGGGCGGACTTTCCGAGCGGGAACAGTCCGCTCATTTCGAAAGTACAGCGGACAGGCCCACACACGGGCGGACTGTTCGCTCAAACACAGTTTCAGCGGACAGTTTTTCGGAATTTCCGAAAGACTTTGTCCGTCCAACTGTCCGCTGAAACTGTCCGCTGAAAGCCCACACACGAGCGGACTGTCCGCCCAAACACTGTTCAGCGGACAAGGTTGGGCGAACAGTCCGCCCGTGTGTACGCGGCCTTACACACATATGTCCTGCATGTCCAAACCCCAATACAATTATATCCACACACTTCATGTTATGCTCCTTGCCTCCTTTTATTTTTCCTTTTTACTCCCCTCCCTTTAAGCTTTTTTAAGCTTTTTTATCCTTTTTTTATATATATCTTTTATCATTTTTCCATCCCCTTCTTTTTACTAATTTCCCCACCTATTTTTGACTTTTTTCCCATAGAATTTTATTCCATAGACATTTTTACCGATTTATACATAAGATTTCCCCATAGACTTTTTCTTCCTCCTTATACCAAGCTGCTGCTGCTCTCCCTCTCTCCCATCTCCCTTCCCCCCTCATTACCCATCGTTTCCTTCCCCATACTCGGCCGTAGCCACGCCCCTTCACCTGTTCCTAGTCCACCTCCAGCCACGCCTACTGTCCTTAGCCTGCCCCTATTTAAATCCCTAGTCCCCTTCACTTTTTCTTCCTCCTTATACCAAGCTGCTGCTGCTCTCCCTCTCTCCCATCTCCCTTCCCCCCTCATTACCCATCGTTTCCTTCCCCATACTCGGCCAGAGCCACGCCCCTTCACCTGTTCCTAGTCCACCTCCAGCCACGCCTACTGTCCTTAGCCTGCCCCTATTTAAATCCCTAGTCCCCTTCACTTCATTCTGATTCTGCCTGATGAAAGAGCGCGGTCGTCCGACAATCTCGACCCGCACGCTCAAGAAACGCGTCGCATACCCTCTGACGTCACAGCCCCGCGCCCTGGTCATCTCTGCCTCCCAAGCCTTGTTCTGAAGACCGCACATCTCGTGTCCACCATAAGCCGGCTGCTTCATAAAAAACACCTGTAGTGGACCTCATGTGAGAGGAACAGGAACAACGAGATGACAGATGTGGACCGGATCACTGGCTGACGTCCCATAATCAGATACACCAGATGACCCTCTGTGTTTAATGCTTACTTTTTGCCTACTAAATGTGAGTGCAAAATTTTATGTTTTTACACTGAAAATAAAACCTTTTGAAAAATCTGCACCCAGAGGCGCCCCTCTCTCTCTTTTTTCTCCTTTATTTGCAGCAATCCAGGAGCTTGAGTTTCAGCTCTTTTAAGGTGGCAGCCCTGCATGCGGATCCATCCCCCCTCTCCATCCCTCTCCCCCCCCTCTCCTCAGGAACTAAAGAACATTTAATTTTCCTTTTTTGGACTTGACAAAGTAGTGCATTCCCTGCACTCACTATCATATGTAATTTTATAGACTTTTTTTAAGTGGGAACCTAATATCTTTGATTTGCGCCAAATACTTGTCTTATGTCTAAACCCTATTAAGCATCTGTGGGGCATCCTCAAATGAAAGGTAGAGGAGTGCAAGGTCTCTAACATCCACCAGCTCCATGATGCCATCATGGAGGAGTGAAAGAGGACTCCAGTGGCAACCTGTGAAGCTCTGGTGAACTCCATGCCAAGAGGCTGACTGATACACATCCTGTGCAGTTTGCACCAGACATCGCTGGCTTTTACTCCTATATCAGCAACACTAGAATGGAGCCCCTTTGTCATATTGTTCCAGATACTATGGGTTACATCTATACTCATGCTACCTGTGTTCCTATTGGAACCTACTACCACAGCTTCCGGACCAGGCATTCCTTTTGGCCCTAGCACCGCGGCAGTGGGTTTGTTTCACACTAAGCAGATATATGTATCATGCATCCTCCCCTGATGATTGGATAGATCCCATGAAATGCGTTGGGCCTAACCTAGATGCAATGCATACATACTTACATGGTCTTTGGATTCAGGCAATGCCGTGGATTATAACTGTTATATTATAATGATTTTTTATTATTGAGGACATTACTATTGTATATTCTATTCATGCTTTTAACATTTGGATACATGATTTGTTATATTATGTGCCATTATTGCATGTATTGTCTGCCATGTACCTACTCAATCATGGCAAACAAATAAATACTTGTTCATGTTTCACTTTGACTCCTTCGATTAGCCACAATATAGACACCTCATTTAAAGTCCAGACCCTCTTTCTCTATGTACCATGCCCAAGATGGTTAAGGCAGTGTTGGAAAATAATGGTGGCCATACAAAATATTGACACTTTGGGCCCAATTTGGACATTTTCACTTAAGGGTGTACTCACTTTTGTTGCCAGCGGTTTAGACATTAATGGCTGTGTGTTGAATTATTTTGAGGGGACAGAAAATTTATACTGTTCTACAAGCTGTACACTCACTACTCACTACTACTGATTTCTTCAGTGTTGTCACATGAAAAGATATAATAAAATATTTACAAAAACGTGAGAGGTGTACTCACTTTTGTGCGATACTGTATTTACATTTCACGGTTCCCACGTCCTCTAGTTACAAGGCGTAGCAATGGGGACATGTTGTGCCCCATCCTACTCCAATTTGTACCTGGGCGAGTAGGAACATGATATATCTCCATGTGGTATTGTTTTATGGATGATATCTTCATGATTTGCGAAGGACTGGTAGAATAACAACATAATTTTATCTTTAAAATAAACAAAATAAACTTGAACTTTACAATGACTTACAGTATTGAGTTTTGATGTTGTAATTTCCAAAGATGAGGATGAATACATAACTAGTGGACTTTTCTGTAATTTTCCGTAAGCCCACAGCAAGCAACACCATCTTCCATTCCACCAGTGCACATCCCAAGGCATTCATTTCAACCCCCTACAGCCAATACTTACTTATAAAACAAAACTATTCAAATGAAGAAACTGCTGGCAAGAATTGCCGGCTGTCGCCCATGTGAATAGGCCTTTATTAAGCTTGGTCTTTGTATGAGTCAAATACAGAGATCCCTCTAGTAAGGAATCTCAAGATCTCTATATTTGATACAGATCTCCCTCTAGTAAGGAATCTCAAGATCTCTATATTTGATACAGTGCTCCCTCTAGTAAGGAATCTCAAGATCTCTATATTTGACAAAATATTAGCAAGCATCAAAACATGTAAAAGCCACAGAAAAAATATTACACAAATTAAACATTACAAAAATAGCTAAATAACTATAAATCACCATACTTTCCCTATATCTCTTTTCAAATTTGCCTTAAAGCCCAATTGACCCTATATTTTTCCATTATAAAATTAAAATGTTGAGATAACACATGTGACCACCTATCGATTATAATTGATAGGCAAAAGAAAATGGTGAAAAGACAAGAAATGGTAGTCCACAAACAGTTGCAATAATCCAATTTCACTCCAGTGATATGAAGTGATAGTAAGTAATATGAATCGATAGAATAGGTAACGACATCCAAAAGAAGCTGTGCTGTGTCCAAACCTCCACCTAGTGATCAACACAAGGCTTACCAGATAATGCATACCATCCACTACAGATGGTCACTCAAAGCATAAATGTGACACTCTCTTTAATTTCTTGATGCTAGTGAACTGTCATGGGCAAACTCACTGCACACCTCAATGACTGGATGCTCCGTAAGACATTTGTTTGTTTAAAGGGACATACCTGTACGCCCGTTTGCCTGTCCGCGCCATTCTGCCGACGTACATCTTGTGAGCCAGTTGGCAAGTGGTTACGGAGCATCCAGCCATTGAGGTGTGCAGTGAGTTTGCCTGTGACGGTTCACTAGCATCCAGAATTTAAAGGGAGTGTCACATTTATTTATTATCTGTAGTGGATGGTCAACATTATCTGGTAAGCCTTGTGTTGATCACTGGGTGGAGATTTGGACACAGCACACCTTCTTTTAAATATCATTACCTATTCTATCGATTCATAGCACTTATCATGGAGTGCAATTGGACTATTGGAACTGTTTGTGTACTATCATTTCTTGTCTTTTCACTATTTTCTTTCTCCTATCAATATATGATAGGTGGTCACGTGTGTCAGTGCAACATTTTTATTTCTATAAATTTCTCGCTATGTTATTATATCACATGGTATGTTGCAGTTGTTTTTTTGAGGTTAAGCATAACTTGGTGCAGTTTTTTCCCTAGGACACAAATTTGCTATAATTTTCCATAGTGTGGTGTCTAAAAGGTAAAGTAGGTGAAAGACTTTTTATTTGTATTTTTATGTACAATTGCTGCAGCCCTATTCTATACTGCCTTGTGTCGGAAGTTTGCTGAAGAGCCTATTGCTCTCACAGTCAGGGGAGCAGTTTGGATTTCCAACGGTCCAACACAACCCCTGACCCATATTTTTACTCTTTAGGCAGCTTGACTTCATCACAATAATAATAATAAAAAAATGTTAAATAGGGGCTAAAGTGAAAAAGGAGAATTTATGAAAACAGGCGACTGTTTAGTTGCAAAGACACATTAGCTAAGAGTTGACAAATATACAAAAAGGTGGACAGTCCAATACTACATATAAATTATGACCTTGTTAAGGACCAGGCCTCTTTTTCAGACTCGGTGTTTACATGTTTAAAACAGTTTTTTTTTGCTAGAAAATTACTTAGAACCCCCAAACATTATATATTGTTTTTTTTCTAACACCCTAGAGATTGCAATACTTTTTTTTACACCGTATTTGCGCAGTGGTCTTCCAAGCGCACTTTTTTGGAAAAAAATCACTTTTTTGAATAAAAAAATAAAACAACAGTGAAATTAGCCCATTTTTTTATATTGTGAAATATAATGTTACGCCGAGTAAATTGATACCCAACATGTCACGCTTCAAAATTGTGCCCACTCGTGGAATGGCTTCAAAAACTTTTACCCTCAAAAATCTCCATAAGCGACACAACAATTCTACAGGTTGCATGTTTTGTGTTACAGAGGAGGTCTAGGGTTAGAACTATTGCTCTCGCTCTACCGATCATGGCGATACCTCACATGTGTCATTTTCATATGCGGGCACTACTCACATATGCATTCGCTTCTGCGCTTGAGCTTGTCGGGACGGGGTGTTTTCAAAAAAACATTTTTTTTCTTATTTATTATACTTGATTTTATTTATTTTTACACTGGTTTAAAAAAAATAATTGGATCACTTGTATTCCTATTACAAGGAATGTAAACATCCCTTGTAATAGAAAAAGCATGACAGGTCCTCTTAGATATGAGATCTGGGGTCAAAAAGTCCTCAGATGTCATATTTAGACTTAAATGCAATAAAAAAAAAAAAATGTCATTTGAAAAAATGACATTGAAAAAAATGTGCCTTTAAGAGGTATGTGTGGAAGTGATGTTATGGCATAGAGACGGGTGGGGGCCATCTTAGTCTTACTCATCTCTATACCACAGACAAGGCAGGTTCTGATCGCCTCCGCCGCTACCGACGGCTCCGGTAATCGGTGGAGGGCACAGGAGAGTGGCGGGGGGTGACACCTCTCCCGCCGCTGATAATGGTGATCTCGTGACTAACCCAATGCAGAGACCCCCATTATCGTACACAAGACCGGCGCCTGAAGAGATGGATATCTCGGTTGTGGCGGCAGCTGCTGCCATTACCGAACTATCCCTTTTTTAAAAATGGACGTACATCGGCGTGCGCTGGTTGTAAAGTGGTTAAGCAAAAATAAAGGTTTGGTATTCATGTGACCTTTCCTCAACTCCCTTTTTACCATATTAAGCCATGCCGGGATTTATTTAAAGTTCAGAACATAACATGCATACACAATAACTTATTTAATTATTTCATTTGTCACACAGCAGCAATGTAAATACATTTCTTAGTAAATTTCCAGGTAATGTATAAACTCAGCTGTTGCAAAGAGCTACAGGACATTACTTACCCCATAACACAAATTGAACATATCCTTTTTTTTTTTTTGCAGTGAAGCTGAAGTTTCGGTATAGCTTATTTTCCACAGTCCGGGAAAAAAAGCTGCCATTTTCTATCGTATGCTGTAGAAAAGGACCCTTGCTATCTGGGTGGAATCAGTAGCCCCTCTGCAAAGGTCCAACATGACCCCACTGTGTCAAAGCTAGATCTCCCCAATCACCGGGCAGAATAACCCTTTCTGAACTAAGAGTTCTAGTTCTGACTCAGCAGGGTGCATATTGGACTTCTCTATAGCAGGCTGATAGGGGTCAGGCTTTACTAGATTTTGCACACCTTTTGTTTGAATATATTTAGCATATTTAAACTAAAAGTTGAATTGGGCTTTCAAAAAAAAAAAAAAGAATCCTAAGAGAAATACACAGAATTCCTTCTGATGCTAGTTACCTAGTTCTTATGGTGCTGGGTTCCGTACTCTCTGAACCAAAACAAGTAAAGAAATCATAAGGCTGCATTCACACCTGAGCATATCGTTTTCAGGCGTTTTTCAGGCATTTTTTGGAGCATCTTTGCATTTTTTTTTGTACAGGTTGAAAGGTCGCCAATGTAAAAAGCAGAAAAATCATAGATCAAAGCGGTATGATTAAAAGTAAAATGAAATGGGAGAGTGATGTGGGTCCATTGTCCATACCCGATTGGGATTGGATAATGGAACAGGGAACCAAGGTTTCTATTTCTCCGGCACAGAAAGCTTCTCAACTCTTTTTTTTTCACCGGGTATATTATACACCTAGGAAAATGTTTAAAATGGGATGGAGGGATAATGATCAGTGCCCCAGATGCGGACGGGTTGGAGATTTCATTCATATGTTCTGGAGGTGCCCGAAACTTTTTAGATACTGGACAGGAGTTATAGATCATGTGAATGAGATTTTCGGGTTGACACTAGAGGCAACAGTGAGGACTTGCTTGTTGGCTATACCGGAGGGATATAATATCTCTAAAAATATATTTGCACCAGTTACTAGATGCCTTTTCCAGGCAAGGAAGTTAATTGCCCAGAACTGGCAAGCACACTCTAGCCCACTACCAGAAATATGGTTGGCCAATATAAGAAAAAATATTGGTAATGAAAGGGTTTTCTTTTTTAAGCAGGGTAATGGTAAGGAGTTCAAAAAGATATGGGGCTCTGGATTGGGGAAATTAGGGATCCCCCTATAAGTAACTGGGATAGAACAAGTGCTCTTTAGCTTGTATATTTTTACCACCTATTCTTATTATGTATTTTATTGTTTAGTATGTCTTCTTATGAGCCGGTGATAGGGGGGGGGGGGGGGGGGGTGGAAAAAAAGAAAAATCTGCCTAAAAAGAAGCTCATGTACTTTTTTGAGCTTCAAGCGTTTTGCTTTAGGCGACAGAATGCTCAGATGTGAACAGGGGCCATTTAAATAAATGGAATATTGCTTGTTGGGCGTTTTGAGACTTTTGAGATGAGTGTTTTACCAGCTGAAAACGCTCAGGTGTGAATGGGCCCTAAAAGTTGGAGACAAGTCAAATTAGGCAAATAGGTTGTTCAGTCTGCAAGAGAATTTTGCCTTGGTGAATGTAGGGGAAATTTACTTTGCAAACAGTACCCAATCAAATGCAAGGAAAATTTATAAAAACACAGGGGGTTATTTACAAAAGGCAAATACACTTTGCACTAGACATGTGCATTCCGTTTCATTCCGAATCGAAATTCGGACGAATTTTCATTATTCAGACAATCGTATGCATTCGAATTACCGAATAACAATGCTAACGAATTCAACCGAATTCGGACGAAATTCGAATCAAATTCGAAAAATGACATTTTGCGACCCGAATTTGGGGCCCCAAATTCAGGTTGCAAAATGTCAAGCGACCCTACTTTGGGGCCACGTATATCGGGGCCACCTGTAGCTAGAAACCCCAAATTGGGTATGCAGAACTAGCACTACAACATCTCTAAATTTGGGGTTTCTAGCACCAAGTGATCCCGAGATACGTGGCCCCAAAGTCGGGTCACAAAATGTCAAGCACTTTTCTGCAGCAGAGAATAACATTTTGCGACACGAATTTGGGGCCACATATCTCGGGGTCACTTATAGATAGAAACACCAAATTTGGTATGCAAACACAGTAGACCAAGCACTACAACATCTACAAATTTGGTTTCTAGCACCAAGTGACCCCGAGATACATGGCCCTAAAATCGGGTCGCAAAATATTTTCGAATCCGGTTGAAATAGTTTTAAATGCGGTTGAAATAATTTCGAATCATGTTGAAATCATTTCGAATCCGGTAGAAATATTTTTGAATTTGGTTGAAATATTTTCGAATGCGACGGATTTTTCGAATTCAGTAGAAAACTAAACAAAATCCGAAAACGAATTTATCGAATTTAACGAATATAACTAAACAAAATTAATTAATTGACGAATTAAAACGAAACAAAACTAAACACATTTTTTTTTCCTTTTGCACATGTCTACTTTGCACTACAAGTGCAGTTGCTCTAAATCTAAGGAGTAGATCTGAAATGAGTGGAAGCTCTGCTGATTTTATCATCGAATCATGTGCAAGCTAAAATGCTGTTTTTTATTTTCCTTGCATGTCCCACTCGGATCTACAGCGACTTTACTTCCAAGTGCACTTGCAGTGCAAAGTGGATTTGCCTTTAGTAAATAACCCCCAATATGTTTTCTTGGATATGATTGAACGATGCAAGTCAGCAGAGCTTCATCACATTCACTAAGCTAAGGGAAAATTCCTGTGACAAGTAAAAATCCCCTTGAAAAGTGAACAGTTTGTATAAGTATTGAAGCCATGAGGTTAAAATGACAGCCAGGCAACTGGCAAATGCAGAATGAGAAAACAGTAATGGCAGCCTTCATCTTCTCTCACCACAGGTCTCCTTTAAGTAACAATCTCCACTGCTGAGTCCTGCTCTAGTTTAGAACAGACACTGTGACACAGTAATTGCTTTTACAGCAGGGTGATGCGGATGCGTGAACTGCATGAACATCCAATTTATTCAGCATTTTTTTTTTTACCAAATATTATTACTGTCTGGATAAATCTTAATACAACCAGAAATGACTGGAGCTCTGTGCTGCTGGGACCTGTAACAAGTTTTCTATAGCTATAATTATGTACTTTGCTTGTTTTCCCAAATTTAAAATAAATATTCATAATGTGATAAGTCAGTAGTGGACTCATTGCAGTTTAATTGCATATAGTTCTAATAAATAAAGGGATACAGTTACTTAAAGTGACCCATTTAATTGTTTGCAAAAGTAAGCAGTGAACATGTAATAGTAATGCTGCACAAATATTAGCAGGATACAATAAAAAACTTTACAACTACATATAAAAATGCAATTTAAAGACAGTTTCCTTATGCTCTTTATGTTCAGAACAGTGGATGAAGTGAATGGGGCCAGCCAGAGGACTTATAAAAGATCCAGACATTGTCCTTTTAACCACTTCAGATCCGCGCTATTGCCAAATGACGGCATTAGCGCGGACCTACATTTCCAGGACTACGTCTATTGACGTCGTCCTGGTTACGAGCGGCCTGCGCGCCCCCTGAGGGGCGCGCGCGGCGCGCTCTGTGATCGGCGAGTCCGTGAGACTCGCCTGATCACCGATCCGTGTAAGGGGTCGATCCCGACCCCTTATCACGTGATCAGCTGTCAGCCAATGACAGCTGATCATGTGATAGAACGGAGCCGGTAATCGGCTATTATTCCTCCTCGCGCTGACAGCGCGAGGAGAGAAAAAAAAAGCCGATCACCGGCGGCCGTGATCGGGACATCAGTCCCGATCACGGCCATCAATACAAGGGACCACCTGCCACCTGCCTGTGCCCACCTGCCTCCCGCAGTGCCATCCTGAAGTAAAAGAAAAGAAAAAGTAAGTGCCCCCCGTCAGTGCCCCCTGTCAGTGCCCATAGTGCCCACAGTGCCACCCACAGTGCCACCCACAGTGCCACCCACAGTGCCACCCACAGTGCCACCCCACAGTGCCACCCACAGTGCCACCCAATCTGCCTCAAAGGTGCTGCACCCCAGTGCCGCCCATCAGTGCCCAGCAGTGCCGCCCATCAGTGCCCAGCAGTGCCGCCCATCAGTGCCCAGCAGTGCCACCTATCAGAGCCACCTATCAGTGCCACCTATCAGTGCCCATCAGTCCCATCTATCTGTGGTACCTATCAGTGCCCATCCGTGCCACCCATCCGTGCCACTTATCCGTGCCACCCATCCGTGCCATCTTATCTGTGCCCATCTTTGCCCATCAGTGCCGCCTTATCTGTGCCCATCGGTGCCGCCTTATCTGTGCCTATTAGTGCCGCCTTAACTATGCCTATCAGTGCCCACCAGTGCAGCCCATCAGTGCCCACCAATGCAGCCCATCAGTGCCCACCAATGCAGCCCATCAGTGCCCACCAATGCAGCCTATCAGTGCCGCCTAATCAGCGCACTTCAATGAAGGAGAAAAATGACCCGTTTGCAAAATTTTATAACAAACTATTAAAACATGATTTTTTTTTTTTTTTTTTTTTGCATCTTTTTTTGTTTGTTTAGCAAAAAATAAAACTCCGAGCTGTAACTAAATACCACCAAAAGAAAGCTCTATTTATGGGAAAAAAATGATAAAAATTTCATTTGGGTACAGTGTTGTATGCCCGCGCAATTGTCACTCAAAGTGCATCAGCGCTGAAAGCTGAAAATTGGTCTGGGACTGAGGGGGGTTTAAGTGCCCAGTAAGCAAGTGGTTAAGAAAATACCTGGATCTCCACGGAGCAGAGGTAAAGGGAGAAGCTATTTTATTTGCTTATTTAACCACTTTAGGACCGTGCCTCTTTTTGACACTTGTTGTTTACAAGTTAAAATCAGTTTTTACTTAGAACCCCCAAACATTATATATATATTTTTTCTGACACCCTAGAGCATAAAATGGCGGTCGTTGCAATACTGTCACACCATATTTGTGCAACGATCTTACAAGTGCACTTTTTTTGGAAAAAATTCACTCTTCTGAATTAAAAAATAAGTCAAGAGTGCAGTTAGCCCATTTTTTTTTAATATTGTGAAAGATAATGTTATGCCGACTAAATTGATACCCAATATGTCACACTTCAAAATTGTGCCCGCTCGTGGAATAGCGACAAACTTTTACCCTTAAACACATCCATAGGCGATGTTTACAAATTTCTAGGTTACAAGTTTTGAGTTACAGAGGAGGTCTAGGGCTAGAACTATTGCTCTTGCTCTAACGATCATGGCAATATCTCACATGTTTGGTTTAAACACGGTTTTCATATGCGAGCGCTACTCACGTTTGCGCTCGCTTTTGCACGCGAGAATTTATTTTACTTTCAATTTTCTATTATGACACTGTCTTTTAAGAAAAAAAAAATGTTGGGTCACTTTTGTTCCTATTATAAGGAATTTAAACATCCCTTGTAATAGAAAAAAAGCTTGACAGGACCTCTTAAATATGAGATCTGGGGTCAAAAAGACCTTAGAGCTCATATTTACACTAAAATGCAATAAAAAAATGAAAAAAATGTCACTTGAAAAAAAAAATGTAAAACAGTGTCTCATTTAGGAGCTATGGGCGGACGTGACGTTTGAGGCCGCTTCTGCCCTCCCATGCTATTGAGTCGAGCAGGGGCCATCTTCCCCTCAGTTGACAGCCAGGCATCCATGGAAAAGGACGCAATCATCTACGCTGCTACTGGCGGGTCCGGTAAGCAGCGGAGATGTCTGGTAAGCAGCGGGAGGGGGGTGGGCACCACAGATAAAAGTGATCTTGCACAGAAACCACTTTTACTTTAAAGAGAAATGCACAGCGTTCCCAAAACTACCGGGGTTATAGCAGCTAGCTGCTGCCATAACCCTGGTATTTAGCGTCAAAGTACCAACGTACGGGTACAAATATCTGACAAATATGTTTCCTATCTACAGTTAAGCAGCAGTAAAGCCCACTTGGACTGTGCACTGTTTGTTCTGTAGGGCTATATAAAAAAATTTGAATAAGTTGAAATCCTGCTCTGTCCGTGCCCCCCCGAACCCCCCCCCCCCCCAAGACCCGCTGTTCTCAATCTTCTGGTGCAGTGGGGTTAGTAGAAATAAGGGGCTGTCACAAGCACTCATCAAGAGACCTCAGCCATGCTCACCCAGCTGCTTCATTCAAAGAAGCCATACTGCAGCTTCTTTGAATAAAACAGGGTCTAAGAATGGAGGACAGGTAGATGATCGAAAATGTCCTCCCCTTCCATTCATAGCTCCTTCTATTAACCCCTGCCACACTGGAAGATTACAATGGTGGGAGTCGGTGGGGCATTTTAAGTTAAAGAAGAGGCATCAGCACAGGGGACAAATCCTACTGACTGTAAGTTATGTCCCTTGTGCTGATTGTTATGGGTTGTTTTTTTTTGCTTGTGCTTAGGCTTTAAGAAATCTTATATACTTCTTCACCTGAGTTCCAGGCTCTATCTCTTGTATTCCCTGCCCTGTTTTCGCCATGTAATATTAGAGCAAATACAAATTCAGTAAGAAGAAGGAGGATGAAAGACTGATGTGGCTGCTTCAGACAGCAGTGCAGATTTAGGAAGTCAAACATGGAGATCCTCAAGAGTCTCAAAACGCTGGCATCTACCCAAAACAGAGATAGTAATTTTGGACAGCATAACAGAAAAAAAAAAAATAATAATACGCAATGGCAGTAGACACAGAATTTCTTAGCAGTAAACAGCAGGTTGTGGAAACCTATGATCTCCTATACTTCTTCCCAAAAGCCCCTGTGCTTAAAAAACAAGCTGAAGAGTAAAACCATAAACTGACCTTCTAGTGCTGAACATTTTGATCGATGTGCTCTCTCACATTCAAGGCTTCTCTTCTTTGGCCTGTCTGAGGAACCTGAAAAAAATACAAGACATTCAGCTTTCAAATAAAGAGTGTAGATGAAGCCATTACTGTGCTACTGGATGATATCTATAGAAAAGAGAATCTTATACACAGCAATGACAGCTTGACATTCAAAGGTTTTCCTTTATATATGAAGATTTATAAAGAACATAAACTTTCCATGCAGCATAATTGTGTTAAAATAGTAGACTTCGTGTATCAAAGTGTATTCTCAGAGGAACCTGTATTTTCTGCAAGGAACCAATCTGTGTAAACTTTTTATTCACAGTCATGTTTAGTACAGGACGGGATTTGATCCGCCAACTGCAGAGTGACTCATACAATCTAATAATCACTTCATAGCTTTGTACTCCTTTTGGTCTGGAGCAGTTTTATCATCTTGGAAATGCATCGATTTCATGCATATTTTTTTGCGTGACTGAAGTTTTCCGAAATTATTTTTAAAACTTTCTTTTTAAATACTTCCATACTCAGAATAATAAAGCTGCTGTGTAACATGGACTCAAAATTGCCATACTGGATAACACATACATAATTCAAGTAACTATTTCATTTTGGATAGAGTAGGGGAGGGTTATAACCCATGTATGTTTTATTTTTTATTTTGCCCTCTTTGTCCTAATGGGGAGATTTCCTTTCACATCCTGTCCCATAGCCAAAACAGGAAGTAAGAGGAAATGCCAAATTTTGAGTTCCCCAGAAACATAATAGAGGCAAAATCTTCCAATGCGTACACTAGTTCTGGTGACCTGGGGGTCCCCATTGGAAGATTTCCCCTCTATTATGTTTCTGGGGACAACCCAAAATTTGGGATTTTCTTTTACTTTCACTTTCAATAATAATGGTAAACAGGGCTAATAGAGAGGGTGAATCTCCCCAACACTGACAGCAATAAAAACTGACAGGTGTTCTAATCACTTTCCCCTCTATCCAAAAAAAAGGTTTGCCTTTACTTATACTTTAAATACGTAGCCATAATGTACCCATAACAGAACAACAGAAAGTATCAGTTTTTTTACTAAACTACCATAATATGCCTTCACCACACCCTTTCAAGGACTCTTCCCTACATGAGCACATACAACGAGGGCCTCCTCGAGTTTACACACCATATTTCTTTATGGCGGCATTACATCGACGACGTCCTCGTCGTGTGGGAGGGGACGGAGGACCAGTTATTAAAATTTCTGTCACATATCAATGTGAATGACCATAATTTAAAATTCACTATGATTTATGATTTTTTTCAAATTACATTTTTGGACGTACTAATTGGACGTTCCTCTGCCAATCAAATCTTTACTGTACGAAGTACTCAACAGCCCCTTTTTTTATAAAATATATTTTAAATGAGAAACTGTGTTAAAAATATATTTTAATTGAGAATGCCTATAACAATATCAGGGGCAGCAACATTTGGCCAAAGAAGGAATTGAAAATGACAATATACTGTTTGCAAACATGGTCAACAAGTAGGACAGGGTCTAGAAAGGGTCTACAAAGGGGTCACAGTAAGTACCAGGATGGACAGCAGTCAGTTAAAAATTGATAGGTGGAGTTTAGAGGGGAGAGACCTTGATTACCAAGTTTTAATGCATATTTTCAGTTAAGTGGAGGATAAAGAATCATATGGGTCATTAAGTGGCAATCTACTTAGATACAATTAGGTATATTGGAAGCACTTCGTTATAGACTGTTGGGTGCCAACAGGTAGGATTTGGATGAGACATTCACAAACATCAAAAAATGTTTTGACATGATTCTTTGCTTAAGGAGGCCTCCACCCAGTCCATGCAAAAAAAAACATAGTTAGATAGTTTCGTTTTAGAGTGAGGAAAATAATTATTTGATCCCCTGCAGATTTTGTAAGTTTGCTCACCTTTATCATAGTTGTATTTTAAATGATAGAGACAGAATAGCAACCAAAAAGAAAAAGAAAAAACACAAGATATGAATGTTATAAATTGAGTTGGAGGTCAGTTAGTAAAATAAGCATTTGATCCCCAAGCAAAACAAGACTTAGTAGCTGTTGGAAAAAACCCTTGTTGGCAAGCACAGAGGTAAGATGTTTCTTGTAGTTGGCTACAAGGTTTGCACATATCTCAGGGGAAATTTTGGTCCACTCTTCTTTACAGATCTTCTCCAAATCCTTAAAGTTTCTTGGCTGTCGCTTGGCAGCTTGAAGTTTTATCTCCCTCCTTAAATTTTCTATAGAGTTAAGGTGTGGAGACTGGCTAGACCACTCCACGACCTTAATGTGCTTCTCCTTGAGCTACTCCTTTTTTTCCTTTGCAGTATGTTTTGGGTCATTGTCATGCTGTAAGATCCATCCACAACCCATCTTCAGTGTTCTGGCTGAGGGAAGAAGGTTTTCATCCAAGATTTTACAATACATGACCCCATCCATTTGCCTCTCAATGCGTAAAGGTCTGCCTGCACCTTTAACAAGATGTTTCCACCACCTTGACTTTAGGGATGGTGTTCTTAGAGTCATAGTCAGCATTTGTCTTCTTCCAAACACGGTGAGTTGAGTTAATGCCAAAGAGCTACATTTTGGTCTCATCTGACCACAGCACTTTCTCGCAATCATTCTCTAATCATTTAGATGTTCATTGGCAAACTTCAGACAGGCCTGTACATGTGCCTTCTTAAGGAGGAGGACCTTGTGGGTACTGCAGGATTTCAATCCATTGTGGCGAGTTGTGCTACCAATGGTTTGTTTCAGATGCTTTAGCATTAGAAATGGCCTCTGCAAAGTGCCTGAAAACCAGCACCCATTCATTTTCTTTATAAATGGACCAACACACAAAACCTGTAGAGGATCAAATTATTATTTTCCCCACTGCAAACAAAAAATAGTGGGGGGGGTTCCAGATAATCCACCTATGAAGAATGGTTTGCCATGCTGCGAGGGATATAACAGTGGATTGTTTTCAACCTGTTGAGATTCTAGGACAGTGATGGTGAACCTTGGCACCCCAGATGTTTTGGAACTACATTTCCCATGATGCTCAACTACACTGCAGAGTGGATGAGCATCATGGGAAATGTAGTTCCAAAACATCTGGGGTGCCAAGGTTCGCCATCACTGTTCTAGGACCTGGGAGTACTCAACAGATTTAAATCAGAGGACACTCACCAATAATAGACCCAAGAAGGTACCCATGTTGATAGATGACCAATGATAGATAGAAGAGTGTAATAGATGAGCTCATGTTCAAAATGTTTTTGTTTTTTTTTACAACTGGGAGATGATTTACTGAAGGCAAATAGGCACATTGCAAAGGAATTAACCCTAAAGTTTGCTGCATGTGATGAAATGTCACATTGCAAAGAATACCCAATCACATTCAAGAAAAATAACATGGAAAAAAAAAAGTTATTTTTTATTACAGTTTTGTTTGATGGAAGTCAGCAGAGATTCACCTTCGCTAAGTTCTGGAGAAAATTCTCTTGCAAAGTAAACTATTTGTCTTTAGTAAATCAACCCCTTGATCACCAAAGAAACCCTAGATGTCAAGCTGCCATGATAAAAATCACTCCCACGCCATGCCAAGTACTGTATAAAGGGGTAGCACAACTTCTCCCCACACCCTCATGTTCCAGAGCGCTTGTTCAAACATTCCCATTAATCCTTTCCCTGCAGTTCTTATTACTATTTGATTTCTGGTGCCAAATATAGTAAGGGCTTTTCCCAAATACTTTTGAAGTCACCACTTTTTAAAGACCCTGATGGGTTTTATTTCCTCTTTTTTCCCCTGCAAAGTAAAAGCATAATGAGCTAGTATGCATCACATATTAGCCCATTATGTGTCACCTGCAAACGAAGCCCGTGCTGTCCCCACTGGTGACCCCATCCATCTTCGCCCCTCCCCCTTCCAGGGCTGTGGACTCTGGCTCTGTTACTGTCTTGAGCGCAAGAGCTGTCATTCATGACATTTGCTAGTGAAATAACGTCACGGAGGGCCGTTTCTTGACAGCGCATTCGCCGATCACATAATCGGTGCACAACAAGGTAGATATTTACAGGTGTTGGAATGGGTTACAAGGTAAGATATTTACAGTACCTATAAGTAAGCCTTATTATAGGCTTTCCTATAGGTAAACATGAAAATGGGACGTATATAAGCACTTTAAAGCTTAACTCAGGGATTGTAAGAAAAAATACTCTTTTAAGCGAGGACCCCCACAATTTAAGGAGAAAATGCTTGGGTAAATGTCTAGGGGGCCGAGCAACAGGCAATATTACCTAACCTGACTGCCTGCTCCTGCAGGCTCCAGTGCTGTCCTCTTCCCCGCAAACTTCTAGGCTGTGGGTATTCCTTGACCTCATCATGTATTAAAGTGGTTGTAAACCCTTACAGACCACTTTGCACTACAGGTAAGCCTATAATAAGGCTTACCTGTAAATACCCAGGATATCTCCTAAACCTGCACGGTTTAGGAGATATCCCCTGTATTTGCATGTGTCAACGTCATCGGCACATGCGCACTGACACAAACTGAAGCAGTGGCACATATGTGCCGTTGCTTCAGTGAGTGTTCCATTACCACGCGAAGGCGCGGAAGTGACGTAATCGCGGCTCTGGCCAATCACAGCGCCAGAGCTGCGATACCCGGAAGTAATGTCGGCCACCGGAGCAGTGTACGGACACCGCAACGAGGGCATCGATCTCAGGTGAGTATTACATAATGAGCTAGTACTAGTCTTGCAGGTGTTTTTTTGTTTTTGTTTTTTTAAAGTGAGTTTACAATCACTTTAACCCTGCATTATATGTGGAGGAGGTGAGCATATGACCACAGCTGTGAGCAGTTTAGAGAGGAGGCTGCAGGGATCTAGTCTCACAGGCAGAGGGAGCCTACGAGAGCCAGATATAAGGCAGCTGTTACTCTACCACCTAGATTTAATAAATATTTAACACAGCCTGAAATTCAGCTTAAGGATCTTCTATGCCAAAATCTAGTATATTCTCCATACAGTTCTGCCTTTTTTTCCAGACCTAACTTTTGTAGCTGATGCTAAATTTATTAGTTGTTCTTTTTAGGACGGATATAGTTTTCATTTGGAGCCTGATTTTAAACAATAGATTTTTTTTAAATCCTATGCTCTAATAAGGAAGAAATAGATTTTCCCAATGCTATGTTTAGAGAATTAGCCAAAGGCCAGAAAAATATGCGGTATAGTCCACAAACCATTTTAATTACAAACAGGTATGGTCATTTGCTGCAGATTTTTAGAATCTTCACACAATAATTTGTGACTATTTACTACAACCAGTGGCGTTGCTATGGTGGTGCGGGGGGTGCAGCCCGCACCGGGTGACACCCACCAGTGGGGTGACACCGGGGCCGCCACTAAACGCTATAGCTTGGAGCGGTGCGAGCAGGGCATTTAGCCACGCGGGGGACAGGGGGAGGCTGCCTATAACACTCTCCAGCTGTCCCTCAGGCCAGGATCTCCAATATCTTATGTGGCAGCCGGATTAGGTGGGCGGAGCTGGGGGCGTGGCTGCCTCCTCCACTCCTCCCACAGACCCCTTCACGCCGATCCCACAGCTGAAGGAGATAGAGCCGAGGACACAGCAGCCCCTCCCAACTGCTGGAGTCTTTATCTGCAAGCATGAGGTAATCAGAGATATGCTATAAGTTACTGCACAACACACTGTCACACATCCCTACCTGCCTTGTACCACCCCAAACCTGCCCTGTGCCACCCCAACCTGCCCTGTACCACCCCCAAATTGCCCTGTACCGCCCCAAACTTGCCCTGTACCACCCCCAAACTGCCCTGTGCCACCCCAACCTGCTCTGTACCACCCCAAATTGCCCTGTACCACCTCAACCTGCCAATATACCAATCCAACCTGCCACTATACCACTCTATAATACCCTAACCTGTGTCACCCCAACCTGCCCTGTGCCATCTCAACCTGCCCTGTGCCACCCCAACCTGCCCTGTACCACCCCCAACCTGCTCTGTACCACCTCCAAACTGCCCTATACCAGCTCAACCTGCCAATATACCAATCCAGCCTATCCCATACCACCCCAACCTGCCACTATACCGCGCTATACTACCCTAATGCCGCGTACACACGATCAAACAATCCGGTGGAAAAGTCCGGCAAACTCAAGTCCGCCGGACAATCCGCCCGTGTGTAGCCTCTGGTGGACTTTTTTAACCAAAAGTACGGCGGACTTAGAAAGTATTTTTGCACTCCAATCTTCCCGCCGGACTCGCATTTCGGCGGACAATCCGGCCGTGTGAGTGCCAGTCCGATGTACTTTTGAAATGAACGGACTTTTCCCGCCCGGAGAAAAGTCCGCTCATTTTGAGCGCGTCTCCAGGTAGCCGGGGCCAGCGACGCCTCCTTCGCCCCCGTCACCTAGTATGGACTTAAAGGGGAACCCCAACGCTGAAAAAATTGGCGTGGGGGTCCCCCCCAGGTCCACATCAGACCCTTGTCCAAGCACGCTACCCGTCCGGCCAGCAAAGGGGGGGACGAGCGAGCGCCCCCCTCCTGAGCCGCACCAGGCCGCGCGCCCCCCCCCCATCCCAAAGCACCTTGTCCCCATGTTGATGAGGACAAGGGCCTCTTCCCGACAACCCTGGCCGTTGGTTGTCGGGGTCTGCAGGCGGGGGGCTTATTGGAATCCGGGAGCCCCCTTTAATAAGGGGGCCCCCAGATACCGGCCCCCCACCCTATGTGAATGAGTATGGGGTACAATGTACCCCTACCCATTCACCTGTAAAAAAAAGTAAAAAAAAACACAACATACAAGGGTTAAAATAGTTTATTGCACAGCTCCGGGGGTCTTCCGTCTTCAGGGGTCTTCTCGCCGGACTCCTCCGCTATCTTCTTCTAGCTCTTTTGCTAGCAGAGAAACCCGGCTTTCTTCCTCACCGCCGCCCTCTTCTTCCGACTTTGGGGGTCTTGTCCCCCTCTTCGGTGCTTCTTTCCGGGCCACCGTGCCTTCTTCTAGCTCTTTTACAGGCGGCAGCCCGGTCTTCTGTCGCCACTGTCGCCGCTTTCGCCGTTTTCTGTTCTTCTCGTCTTCTCTTCAGATGTTGCCTCGTCGCATCCTCTGCTCACAATGGCAGGGACGCGCCTATTATGATGTCACAGTCCCAGAGGATGCTGGGACTGTGACGTCATAATAGGCGGGGACATTATCCTGTGATGTCCCTATATAAGTCACCGCGCGTCGCGTCCGTGCCATTGTGAGCGGAGGATGCGACAAGGCAACATCTGAAGAGAAGAACAGAAGACGGCGAAAGTGGCGACAGCGGGGACAGAAGACCGCCTGTAAAAGAGCTAGAAGGAGGCGCGGTGGCCCGGCAAGAAGAACCGAAGAGGGGAACAAGACGGCTCCTCCGCTAGCAAAAGAGCTAGCAGAAGATAGCGGAGGAGTCCGTCGAGAAGACCCCTGAAGACGGAAGACCCCCGGAGCTGTGCAATAAACTATTTTAACCCTTGTGTGTTGTGTTTTTTTTTTACTTTTTTTTACAGGTTAATGGGTAGGGGTACATTGTACCCCATACTCATTCACATAGGGTGGGGGGCCGGTATCCGGGGGCCCCCTTATTAAAGGGGGCTCCCGGATTCCGATAAGCCCCCCGCCCGCAGACCCCGACAACCAATGGCCAGGGTTGTCGGGAAGAGGCCCCTGTCCTCATCAACATGGGGACAAGGCGCTTTGGGGTGGGGGGGCGCGGACCCCCCTTCCCCAAGGCACCCCCCATGTTGAGGGCACGCGGCCTGGTACGGCTCAGGAGGGGGGGGCGCTCGCTCATCCCCCCTTTCCTGGCCCGGCCAGGTTGCGTGCTCGGACAAGGGTCTGATGTGGACCTGGGGGGGACCCCCACGCCGATTTTTTTTTGGCGTTGGGGTTCCCCTTTAAGTCCATACCAGGTGACGGGGCCAGCGACGCCTCCTTCGCTGGCCCCGTCTACCTGGAGACACGCTCAAAATGAGCAGACTTTCCTCCGCGTGTGTGGGCGAGTCCGTTCATTTCAAAAGTACGGCGGATAGTCCAGCGGACTTAGTGTGCCATATTAGTCCGCTGAAAAAGTGCCGTGTGTGGGCAAGTAGTCCGGCGGACAGTCCGGCGGGATAGTCGGCTACATGTGTATGCGGCATAACCTGTCACTATACCACCCTATACTATCATTTACAGGGGCTGGTTTTGGGTGCACCCTGTAACTGTGTGCTGCAGGGTGTAGGCAGCCTAGGTGGGAGGGGGGGTTGACACCATGTTTTACCGCACCAGGTGACACCAATCCTAGTGACACCATGGACTACAACTATTCAAAGGATTTTAAAGTAAATCTATAGGTTAGCTATTTCCTCTGCACATGACTAAGGCTGGCTATAACTGATTTGTTTTTCTTGATCAATCACAGGGTTGAGGTGGAGGGAGGAATCCTCCCTGCTGTGCTATTGTATTCTGACAGCAGGACTCCACCACTGCTCAGCACTGCAGCTCATCGGCTGTAGCTACCGATCAAATTAAAAATTTCCAACATTCCTGTCTGACAAAAGTCAATCATTAGACTGATTTCCGTTGAGCTGGAACAGCCGTAGATGGATGGAAATTCAGCAGGCCAGATTAAAGTGTCACAAAACCCACATCATAAAAAACTAACAATAAATGGTATATTAAATGCTGTTCATACTCAGTCCTTATGAGATAAATTTTCTGTATTACCGTATATACTCGAGTATAGGCCGACCCGAATATAAGCCGAGGCCCCCAATTTACCCCCAAAAAAACTGGCAAACTTATTGACTCGTGTATAAGCCGAGGGTGAGACATGCCTGTCCATCCCTGTGTGTGTGTCCGTCCATCCCTGTGTGTCCGTCCATCCCTGTGTGTCCGTCCATCCCTGTGTGTCCGTCCATCCATCCCTGTGTGTGTGTGTGTCCATCCATCCATCCATCCCTGTGTGTGTGTGTCTCCATCCATCCATCCATCCATCCCTGTGTGTGTGTGTCTCCATCCATCCATCCCTGTGTGTGTGTGTCTCCATCCATCCATCCGTGTGTGTGTGTGTGTGTGTGTGTGTGTGTGTGTGTGTGTGTGTGTGTCCAGCCTACCTGTGTCCCGAGCCTTTGTCCCGAGCCTCCGTCCCGTGCCTTGCCTCCTTGCCTCCGTCCCGTGCCGTGCCTTGCCGCCGTACCTTGCCGCCGTGCCGCCGTGCCTTGCCTCCGTCCCGTGTCGTGCCTTGCCTTGCCTCCGTCCCGTCCCGTGCCGTGCCTTGCCTTGCCTCCGTCCCGTGCCCTCTTCGTCGGCGCCTCGGCGGCCATTGTAAAATTCAAAAGCCTCCGCCTTCGCCTGTGATAGGCGGAACACTGAATTTCCCAGCAGCCTGTGTTCCGCCTATCACGGACATCGTATCATCCTCGTCCGTAGTACGAGGATGATACGATGTCCGTGATAGGCGGAACACAGGCTGCTGGGAAATTCAGTGTTCCGCCTATCACAGGCGAAGGCGGAGCCGGAGGCGCGGCTTTTGAATGATAGAATGGCCGCTGTCTGTCTGCTCGACACGCTGATCGAGCGGGCAGACAGCGATGACTCGAGTATAAGCCGAGGGGGGCACTTTCAGCCTCAAAAAAGAGGCTGAAAATCTCGGCTTATACTCGAGTATATACGGTATGCAAAAAAAAAAAAAAAAAAACAGGTTGATCCTGCTGCTCTCTCTCTCCCCCTTCTGTTAATCTCCCCAATTCAGCTAGGAATTTTGCAGCTGTGGTGGCAACTCTGCATATGCTCAGTTTTCAGTGAGTTTCTATGCTGAGTATAGGGATGAGCTGAACACCCCCCGGTTCGGTTCGCACCAGAACTTTCGAACGGACCCCAAATTCGTATGAACATTAGAACCCCATTGAAGTCTATGGGACTCGAACGTTCGAAATGAAAAGTGCTAATTTTAACGGCTAATATGCAAGATACTGTCCTAAAAAGGGTTTGGGGACCTGGCTCCTGCCCCAGGGGACATGGGTCGATGCCTAAAATGTTTTTAAAAATGGCCGTTTTGGCGGGAGCACTGATTTTAATGACGATTAAAGTGAAAAAAAAAGTGAAATATTCCTTTAAATATGGTGCCTGGGGGGTGTCTGTAGTATGCCTGTGAAGTGCCACGTGTTTCCCGTGTTTAGAACAGTCCCTGCACAAAATTACATTAAACGGAAATAACATCATTTAAAACTGCTTGCGGTTTTAATGTTATATCTGGTTCCTGCAATATGGTTGAAAATCATTGAGAAAAATGGCATGGGTAGCCCTCCCTGCCCATTACCAGCCCCTTTAGGTCTTGTACGCATATTAAGGGAAACCCCGTACCCATATTAAAAAAAGGAAATGCGTGTGGCCCCCAGGCCCTATATACTCAGAACAGCAGTATACAGGCGGTGCAAACAAGACAGGGACTGTGTAGGTTTGTTGTGTTAAGTTGAATCTGTTTGTAATTTTCAACTGGTACATTTTTAAAGTGTAGCTCCAGTCAAAAAAACTATTTTTAAGCTTTTTGGAAAACATAGGGAAGGGTTATCACCCCTGTATAATTTGTTTTGTTGTCCATCTTTTTTCATCTCACTTGCTGTTGTCTCCTTCCGTTTGCAAGTAGGAGATGTTTGTAAATTGGATGTTTGAAAGTAGGGGCCTGCCCTATATGCTCTGCAGAAATGGCGGAACAAGGTGTTGGTTTTGCCACAACATTGTAAGCCCTCAAAGTGACTCTTGGTGGGCGCTGGAGCGCCCTGCTGTGAACGATTATATCAAGAATTGTAATTACATGCCATTGTTGAACAGTGGTAGAAAAATTGACCTTTGGTGGTTGTGGTGCTGGTGCCACAACACTATAAGTCCTCACCGTTACTCTGGGTGGGCACAGGAAGGGGCCCTCCTGTGAAATATTATATCAAGAATTGTAATTACATGTCCCTGTTAAACAGGGGCAGAAAAATTTGGCCTTAGGCACTGCTGCTGGTGCCACCACACTGCAACCTCTCCCATATACTCTAGTTTTATTGCAGGAAATAGCCCTGCTGCAAAGTATTGCATCAAAAATTGTACTTAAACGCCCCTGTTAAACAGGGGCAGAAAAATTGGGCCTTAGGCACTGGTGCTGGTGCCACCACACTGCAACCTCTGCCATATACTCTAGTTTTATTGCAGGAATTAGCCCTGCTGCAAAGCATTGCATCAAAAATTGTAATTAAACGCCCCTGTTAAACAGGGGCAGAAAAATTGGGCCTTAGGCACTAGTGCTGGGGCCACCACACTGCAACCTCTGCCATATACTCTAGTTTTATTGCAGGAATTAGCCCTGCTGCAAAGCATTGCATCAAAAATTGTAATTAAACGCCCCTGTTAAACAGGGGCAGAAAAATTGGGCCTTAGGCACTGGTGCTGGTGCCACCACACTGCAACCTCTGCCATATACTCTAGTTTTATTGCAGGAATTAGCCCTGCTGCAAAGCATTGCATCAAAAATTTTAATTAAACGCCCCTGTTAAACAGGGGCAGAAAAATTGGGCCTTAGGCACTGGTGCTGGTGCCAACACACTGCAACCTCTCCCATATACTCTTGTTTGATTGCAGGAATTAGCCCTGCTGCAAAGCATTGCATCAAAAATTGTACTTAAAACGCCCCTGTTAAACAGGGGCAGAAAAATTGGGCTGATGGCATCAACCAGAACCAGAAATGTTCTTCCAACATATCAGCGGAGGAGGAAGAGGATAGACAATCAACATAACAGGACAGTCACTCAGCATCAGCATAGGCAGTCTTGAAGGGATGTGATATTTCAAACAAAATTATTCTGTTACATCAGCTTCAGGTGCTTGGTAGCTGTGGGTGATCCAAGACTGATTCATCTTGATGAAGGTCAGTCGATCAACTGATTTGGTGGACAGGCGCACCCTGTGATCGGTAACAAAGCCACCAGCAGCACTGAAGGTGCGTTCCGAAAGAACGCTGGATGCAGGACAGGCCAGTAGCTCAATTGCATACTGTGCAAGCTCTGGCCAGTGATCCATCCTCAAGACCCAGTAAGCCAGAGGATTTTAGGTGGGAAAGGTGTCCAAGTCTGACCTTGCCCCTAGGTATTCCTGCACCATGTAAATCAGACGCTGGCGATGGGTGCTGGAACCGATCATACCTTGGGGCTGCAGACTAAAAAATTGTCTGAAAGCATCAGTCAGACGGCCACCTTCTTCACCGCTCCTTCTGACCGATGCCTCAGCAACACGTTGTCCAGGACCAGGAGTTTGTAACCTCCCAGTCTCTGGGAACGTGTTGCACAGACCTTTCTGCAAGGCCTTCCGGAGATGTCTCATCCTCTGCTCCCTCTGCGATGGCAAGATAAGGTCGGCAACCTTACCCTTGTACCGTGGATCAAGGAGAGTGGCCAGCCAGTAATGGTCCCTCTCCTTGATCCGAAGAATACGAGGATCCTTCCGCAGGCTTTGCAGGATCAGGGAGGCGTAGGTTAGCTGAGGCATTCGGTCCGGAGTCCTCTGGGTCACTAAGGACAACATGATCCGCAGCTACCTCCTCCCAGCCACGTACAAGTCCACGTGTTTCTTGGGACTGTAAATCATCCCTACAAGACTGCTGCTGCTGCTGATGCTGAGTGCCAGCCTCCACCTCCATGCTGACACAATCATCCTCCTCCTCCTCTTCCTCCTCCTCATCCTCTTCCTGTGTGATGGGTGGCACAGCAGGAACACTGTCTGGATAAAGGGGGCCTTGAGAGGCAAGGAAGTCCTCCTCTTCCTGCCTCTGTTCTGCCTCAAGTGCCCTGTCCATTATTCCACGCAGCGTATGCTCCAAAAGGTGGACAAGAGGTACAGTGTCACTGATGCATGCACTGTCACTGCTCACCATCCTTGTGGCCTCCTCAAACGGTGACAGGACAGTGCATGCATCCCTGATCATGCCCCACTGGCGTGGTGAGAAAAAACCGAGCTCCCCTGACCCTGTCCTGGTGCCGTAGTCGCACAGGTACTCATTGATGGCCCTCTGCTGCGTGTGCAGCCGCTGCAGCATGGCCAACGTTGAGTTCCATCTGGTGGGCATGTCACATATAAGGCGGTTATTGGGCAGGTTCAACTCCTTTTGGAGCTCAGCCAGCCGAGCACAGGCATTAAATGATCGGCGGAAATGCACACAGACTTTCCTGGCCTGCTTCAGGACATCCTGTAAGCCGGGGTACCTGCCCAAGAACCGCTGCACCACCAAGTTAAGGACGTGAGCTACACAGGGCACATGGGTCAGTTGTCCCTGTCGGAGGGCGGAGAGGAGGTTGGTGCCATTGTCGCAAACCACCATTCCTGGCTTAAGCTGGCATGGCGTCAACCACCTCTCGGCCTGCCCCTGCAGAGCTGACAAAACATCCGCCCCAGTGTGGCTCCTGTCCCCCAAACAAACCAGCGCAAGCACGGCATGGCATCGTTTTGCCTGCGTACTTGCGTAGCCCCTGGAACGCCTACGAAGCACCGCTGGTTCTGAGGACAGAGCACTGGAAGAGGCCATGGAGGAAGAAGAAGAGGAGGGGGTGGAGGAGAGAGGTGTGTCACAACCAATAGTAGCATTTTGGAGGCATGGTGGCGGAACAACCTCCAACACTACTGCACCTTGTCCTGCATCCTTCCCAGCTGCCAGAAGAGTGACCCAATGGGCCGTGAAAGACAGGTAACATCCCTGTCCATGCCTGCTGGACCATGAGTCATCGGTAATATGCACCTTACCACTGACCGCCCTGTCCAGCGAGGCAAGGACATTGCCTTCCACATGCCGGTAGAGAGCCGGAATCGCCTTCCGTGAGAAAAAGTGGCGTTTGGGGACCTGCCACTGAGGAACCGCACATTGTACAAACTCACGGAAGGGGGCCGAGTCTACCAACTGAAAAGGCAGCAGTTGAAGTGCTAGCAATTTAGCCAAGCTAGCATTCAACCGCTGGGCATGTGGATGGCTGGGAGTGAACTTCTTTCGCCGGTCCAGCAGCTGGGGCAGGGACATTTGCCTGCTATAATCGGACGTGGGTGTACCGCTAGCAGAGTTCCCGGAAGCACTTGGCTGTGACACACCTAATTCTACACCTTCATTCCTCTCAGAGCAGGTTTCAGAGTGGACTGAAGGTCTAGTGGGGTTGGAGATGCCAGCTGATGAGGAGCAAGGAGAGGTCCGCTTTGTTCTTTGGTGTGGGTCTTTGAGGTACGCTTGCCAACGAGCTGCATGGCAGGTCAACATATGTCTGGTCAAGCATATGGTGCCCAAGCGGCTGATGTTTTGGCCACGTGAGATACGCTTGAGACATATGTTGCAAATAGCAGTGGTGCGATCTTATGCACTCGTCTCAAAAAAGGCCCACACCAAAGAACTTTTAGAATAACGCGCAGAGGCAGCGCTCTGCACAGGCGGGGCTCTGCGGTGTGATTCAGTCGGTGTGCTGCCCCTAAGCTGGCCCCCGGAGGGCATCCTGCCTCGTTGGACATGTGCCTCCTCCTCCTCCTCCTCCTCCTCTCTCCTTCCAGGCACCCATGTGGAGTCAGTGGCCTCATCATCCCCTCCCTCTTCATCGCTGTAGCAAACCTGGCAGTATGCTGCAGCTTGTGGAACATGACTGCCAGATTGCTGTGCTTCTTGAGCATCCCCTCTCTCTGCGCTCACGCTACTGCCTTCCTCTAGCTGAGTGTCATCATCAGAGCCCACAAAACACTGGGCATCCTCCTGGAGCATGTACCCAACACTGTGCTCAAAGAGTTCAGGAGACTCCTCAGGAGGACATGGTGGGTTTAGGGAAGGAGTCACTGATGATGACATTGAGAGGAGGGAAGACGATGCGTTGGCAGCTGCTTTGCTAGTACCCTGAGACTGGGTGAGAGAGGATGAGGAGGATGAAGAGGGCTTGGTCATCCACTCTACCAAGTCGTTGGCATGTTGCGGTTCAACATGTCCAGCTGCTGAAAAGAAGGACAAGCGTGTCCCATGGCCACGTGCTGATGACAATGCACCGCGTCCACGACCAGCACTGTTGTCTCTAGACACAGAGCCTGCTTGCCCTCTTTTATCGGCTCGCGCCTGTCTGCCTCTCCTTGCTGGCCTTCCAGACATGGTAATGGCCTGAAGGGAGTTGGGTAAAAAAGAAGTTGGGTAGTGTATATTGTGCTAGAGGCACACAACACCCACTAACTCCTGCAGATGCCTTTATTATAGAACACCAGAGATAAAGGGGTATATACAGATGTATACTGTGCTGTGCTGGAGGCACACACAACTTCCAATAACTCCTGCAGATGGCAAGTGGGCTCAAATAGAGAACAGCTATGTAGGTGGATATAGCGGTATGTACTGGGTACAGAGCACGCAGACAGCACGCACTATCTCCTAACACTACTGACTGCAAGCTCTATTATAAAAGATAGATCACTAGCTATATAGGTGAGGTGAATATAGCGGTGTATACTGCGGTCAGGGCATGCAGACAATAACCACTACACAACAGCAAGATCGAAAATCGGTCGAAAACGATTGGTGTGTACTGTGTTGAAGGTACACAGAACACCCACTGCTTCAGACGCCAACACACTGCACAAGGCCGCTGCGCTGGCGGCCTTATATAGTGTGGGGCGTGCACTACACAGCCTGAGCTATGATTGGCCACAGGCATCCTGCCTGTGGCCAATCATGGCTCTCCTCGCTGCTGGCGCTGCGATTGGCCAAGCATGCGGGGTCACAGTGCATGCTTGGCCAATCATGAGCCAGCAATGCACTGCGCCATCGCAGTGCATTGTGGGCCGTGAGTGTCACACGAATTTGGCGCGAACGGACCAAAATGTTCGGACTTCGCCGAACGGACGAACAGCCAATGTTCGAGTCGAACGTGTGTTCGACTCGAACGCGAAGCTCATCCCTAGCTGAGTATTTCCTCCTTATCAAATATTTGCAGCCAATGTGACTATAGAGTCACACATGTGGTCATATTCACTTTTAAGGCGTCTTAGTATTCAAAGTGTACAGGAATGTACTTTTCATATAGTTGGATAACTGAAGTGATTATTCACGTAATTTATTGATGGACGATTCTCAACTCTTTAGTAAATCAACCTTATAGCCTCTAAATGGTACATAATACGATTCTATATGTAAGCAAAGCTGACTGGAGACTATAGAAAGGTACAGTTCTGAGTTTCAGTGTAAATGCAAGCACATAATTACTCTTACATCATATACTAGCAATTAGAAGCATAATAGTGATGTAAATAGTGACGCAAAAGTCACTACTATGGACTAACATGGATGGCCATCAATTAATTCTCAAGGACCTTCAAAATCTCATCCTATAATCCTTTTCACAAGTTATTGGCTGCAGATTATTGACATCTCTTTATCTTCCAGAATACCAATGGATGTTTGCCAATGATAGCACATCTCTGATTAAGAGATGGACCAATAGGCACACCGCCCCACCACTCTGCTGCATAACTTTGACACAGTTGTTCTTAGGCCGCGTACACACGCGGGGACTGTTCGCTGAAACTGTCCGCTGAAACCAAGTTTCAGCGGACAGTCCGCTCGTGTGTGGGCTTTCAGCGGACAGTTTCAGGGAACAGTCCGCTGAACAAGGTTTTTCGGAAATTCCGAAAAACTGTCCGCTGAAACCTTGTTTCAGCGGACAGTCCCCGCGTGTGTAGGCTTGTTCGTCAAACAAAGTTGCGCGCATGCTCAGAAAGGATTTTCACGCCGAAAGTTATAATGCAGTGTATAGGACGTCGTATTTTTCGTCCCGTCGTACGTGCCGTTCACGTCATCGCGCACGGTTTCAGCAAACTGTTCGTCCGTCGTGTGTGGCCATGTCCGTCCATGCTAATTTTGAGCGGACTGTTTGCCGAAACTGTTTGACGGACAAAGTTGGGCGAACAGTCCCCGCGTGTGTACGCGGCCTTACTGCAATCCAAATATGAGCATCCATGCAATATTGCCATAGCTCACTGCTGATTAGATTTATTCAGATTATCACCTTGGATAAAATACTATTGAAGTTTTAGTCAACATTTAGTCTTTATATGGTGTTTTCTATTGCAAGCCCTGATAAAGGGGTTGCTTGTGGGCCCCGAAACATGTTGGTTACTCCTTTGATTGTTAATTTGGCCTTTACTGGAATACAATTATATTTAGACCATTGACCAGTGGTTTGGCACTTAAATTCCTATTCCTGCTTATCGCACTACAACCCAAGAAAACAGTGAAGATCCTCTGGGGTGTAGAAGCTGCCTACCTGGAAACTAGATCTCCTGAACCAAAATCATCACAATACTATTCGATAACACTGATAGAATAACCTTGTAGATCCAGTGCTATCTTTCCACTTTCTAAAATAGGTTACCCTATTGCAATTTCTTTTGTAAGCAAAAATCTACTGGCCCATTCCCTCTCATCCATATTAGGTGAGCGCCAAATGGCCCATTCAATTATATTAAAATCAGCAAGCAGAGTCACGGGGAATTGCTTTTGAAACACAGAATACATTAGCTGTAAACAGAGCTTTGTAGTGTTATGTCTGGTGTTATCTGTGAGTCTGCATGAGGTGTCATGGAAGAACAAAAACAATGACTCAGGAAAATAAATTGATAATAGCTAAATTATCATTTCATGCAGAAATGGAACTGATGCTATTGTCATTTTAGAAAATCTGCTACACTTTCTGTTAAAATAAATCAAATTCTTTTTTTGGTTCCCATGACTATAACAGTCGGAAACACATAGGGGCGGATTTACTAAAACCGGATCTGGTGCAGCTTTGCATGGTAGCCAATCAGCTTCTAACTTTAGCTTGTTCAATTAGGCTTTGATAACAAAACAAAAGAAAAACTAGAAACCGATCAGCTTCTAGTTTTTTTTTTTTTGTTAAAGCCTAATTGAACAAGCTGAAGCACTAGATTTTGCACTCATATGCAGGTTATTGCCATAAAAAGTGTAGAGGGACCCGGGTCCTGCCCCAGGGGACATGTATCAATACAAAAAAAAGTTTTAAAACGGCTGTTTTTCAGGAGCAGTGATTTTAATAATGCTTAAGATGAAACAATAAAAATTTAATATTTATTTAAATATTGTGCCTGGGGGGTCTCCTTAGTCTGCCTGTAAAGTATCACATCTTTCCCGTGTTCATAACAGTACCACAACAAAATTACATTTCTAAAGGAAAAAAAAAATTTAAAACTTCTCGCTGCTTTAATGTATTGTCGGATCCCGGCAATATAGATACAAATCATTGAAAAAACGGCATGGGTTCCCCCTCCCCCAATCCATTATTGGGTCCTTTGGGTCTGGTATGAATATTAAGGGAAACCCTGCACCAAAATGTAAAAAAATGGCATTGGGGACTCCTCAAAATCCATATCAGACCCTTATCCGAGCAAGCAACCTGGCAGGCCACAGGAAAAGGGGGGGACAAGAGAGTGCCTCCCTCCTGAACTGTACCAGGCCACATGTCCTCATGTCCTTCGACCACAGCGTCCAACGACCGGAGAAAAAAAACGGAAAAACTCTGCCTCGATGGGAGGTGTCCCGCAACTTCAGCATTTATGCGATGACAGCTGTTATATAGCTGAGGGCGGGGCCAACCGGTAACCCTGCCCCCTCTGACGTTACATGATGTCACATGATGTCAGAAGGGGCATGGTCATCTGTTTATGTCACCGGGTGTCCCCGCCCTCAGCTATGTAAGAGCTCTCACTTCAAAAAGGCTGCAGTCATGGGATGCCTCCCATCGAGGTGGAGTTTTTCAGTTTTTATTTTTTTTTATCTTGGGTCGTCAGCGATGTGATCGAAAATTACGGGACATTTTTATTTTTTTAATAAAGGAATTTAAGTCAGTCAAAACCTGTCTCCTGTCATTTTTACTTTTTTGGTGACTGAGTAGGGGTACAATGTACCCGATACCAATTCAAATGGGGGGGGCGAGATCTGGGGGTTCCCTTGTTTGGTACCATTTATATCGGTTAAACTTCACTAGTAGTATTATATTACATTCTTTTTTGATCCTTTACATTTTGGTCACACTTGAGGTACACTTTTCTCAGTTATTGCACTACTGCACTATTTTGCACATGCTTACATTTGCACATATTTAATACATTTTCTTGTATCTTGCACATTTGCATTTTCTTAGTGTACTACAAATATTGATGTATACACGCCACACACTGCATTACTGTCTAGATGATATATGATATTGTACTGTAGAATTTTTGTTTAGTTGGCTTACTGCCCCCCATTAGGATAGGGCCCTTCACAATTTATATGGGTGAATGTTGATAAGTGCCACTATTTAACTAGATACCTACACATTTTTTATATATTTTTTCATTTCTATTTTTATCTCAATTTGATTACCTCCTTATACTGGTGTTTTTTGAAGTTGCTTCTATATTCGGTTCCTAATGGGTGGTATTTTCTGATCATGGCTCTATATGCATTATTACACGTGTAGCCTGACCTCCCTACTTTCATTCGTATACCCAGATATGTATGCTGGTATATACATGCAGTAGAGAGCAGCAGATAACCCATCTAGGCCTAAGAATACAGAATTCTAACATAAGGACCCCCTTTCTGGCCCATTCATATACATTGAGTGACCATCTTTGCTTGTTTGGCTTTTGGCACTGATATATGGCAAGTTTTCTCCACCTTTTCTCTTATGGAATATTAGCAACTAGGAGCTAATAATAACCTAGAGTATTTTAGCTATCTAGGATATATCTGCCTATAAATACATCTATTACAGGTAGCGCCTGGGTCCCTCATTATATATTTTTATAACGGTTGCAGCTCACGGCCTTCTTTGGGAGGTGTGAGGTATAGGGACGGCAGCACCTTTTATTTTATTTTAGTCTAGTACATCTATTACCATAGCGCGGGTTTGTCTCTCTTAAATTTTTCTCACAGAAGAATGCTGTGATTGGCCAAAGCATGCAGGTCAGGTCAGCAGACGTCCATGCACTGCGATCTTGTGGTGCATTGATGGTCTCGCAGTTCATTATGGGGCGTTCCGCAGACGCTCAAATTTCTCGCAAACACCCCATAATGTTTAAATTTGAAGAACATTGGGCTAATCCCTACAAATCAGAGAGGACGGTAACCCATATCACCTGTACAACTAACTCCTACTCCGTCTGCCTTTAGGTGATCCCTAAAAACTCATCTCTTTTTCTGTACTCTACTCTACTATACTCTACAACTGAATTTTACTTTATTGAGCAACATATTCTCCCTATCCACAGTTCCTACCTTTTGTGTCACTTGACCTTCCCATTAGACTATAAGCTCCATGAGCAGGATCCTCACTTTACATTAAAGCCCAACTCCTGGCAAAACTGTTTTGTAGTTACAGCTTATCTACTAATTATTTCTTATCCTCTTACCTTATCAAGCTAAGAGCTGAGTGTGGTAATTTACTACAGTAATACAGTGGGTATCGATATATCAATAAAAAAGATGGTTAAATTATTTCAATGCCATCCTCAACCCTAAAAAAAAAAAATCACTCCCAGGGTGCCTATAGTTAAAAGAAATAAATGGGTTGATTTACTATGGCTCCATACACATTAGCATTTTTTTAAGTGCCTAGAAGCTGTTATTAGCATTTTCTTTTCTGTTCCTAGAAGCTAAATAGTGCTATCCTATCTGTCCATGCACACTACTATAGGCCATAAGCATTGTTTGAGCTTCAGAAAAAAAAAATATATATTTTTTTTAGTGTTTTTTGGAGCTTTTTTTCCAGCAGAAAATAACAATAAATGCTACTGAACGCAACTAAAACGTTCTTAACAGCTTTTTCCAAGCATTTTTTTTCTTCATGTACTGTAAAAATGCAAAAAAAAAAAATCACAAATGCTCCTAAAGGCTCCTAAAAGCTTCCAAAAGCTACTAAAAAGCTACTACAAGTTGGCACAAAAAACACTATTATCTGCATTTTTCATCCAGTATTTTTTTCTAGCTTTTTTTGAGCTTATAAACAATGCTAGTGTACATGGAGCCTAAAAGCAAATAGGCTGTTTACTTTGCAAAGGAAGTTGCACTCTGCAAGGGAATTTGCCACAGAGCATAGTAAATGAGGTGAATGTCTACTTCCTTCTTTTGTTCAGTTATGTGCAAGCAAAAATGCTGTTTTTATTTTCTTTGCATGGCATTGGGTATTCTTTGCAAAGTGAATCTTCACCACATACACGTGCTCCGGGGGAAATTTCCTTGCACAATGAACAGCCCATTTGCCTTTAATAAATCAACCCCAAAGAGCAGTCTTTTCTTTTTTTATACTCATTGACCACACATTATTTCCATATAATTAATAACACAGACATGTCTTAATCCCTACACTATGAGGATACCCGAAGGCCCCTTTCACACTGAGGCAGTTTATATGCGTTTTCGTGCTTGAAATAGCCTTTTAAAAGCACCTGAAAACTGCCTCAGATTCTGAGCAATAAGTGCTTTTACACTGGGGTGGTGCGCTTGCAGGATGTTATAAAAAGTCATGCAAGCAGCATATTTGGGGCGGCTTGGGAGCACTCTATTTAGTGCTCCCAAAACACCCCTGTCCATTGCACTGAATGGGCATCGCTTCCAAAGTGCCTTAAAAGTGCTTTGAAAGCGCTGCAAAACTGGACTTTTTACCTTGTTTTGTAAGTAAAAAGTGCCCCGTTAGCAGCAGAAAACAGCAGCAAAAGTGCTGCTAAAACAGCGCTAAAGTGCCACAAAAATGACTGCTGCTTTAGTGCTAACAGCCGGGTGTTCCAGTGTAAAAGGCGTCTAGACGCACTCCTAAACCTCGAGGACAGCCTTCCCAGAAGAGTTGAAACTGTTAGCTGCAAAGGGTGAGCCAACTCAATATTGAACCCTACAGACTAAGACAGGGATGCCATTAAAGTTCATGTGCGTGTAAAGGCAGGCGTCCCAATATTTTTGATAGTGTACATTCTTGTATATTTCATTTTAACCAGAGTTTAGTGTCACGTTGAGGGCCAGTATTCTATTGATTTGTGCCCTCTGTCGAAAAGTGCCTGCGTACATCTTAGGAGGCTTTTTTTCGATGGGAGGTACCATTTCATGGGCACAATTGAAAGCCATGTAAAGAGCGGAGGGACAGCGCAGATATCAGATTTTGCCTCACTGTAAACCCGCGGCGCAACAGTGAGGCACAATATGACAAATACGCTGTCTCTCCGCTGTTTGCATAGCATTAAATTGTGCCCGTGAAATGGTATCTCCCGTCGAAAAAAAAGGCTCCTATGATGTGCGCATACGCTATGGTGACGTTACTCCAGCTGATTGGGAATCAGCTGGGGTGGCGTTCGGTTCTGCGTGGGCACTTTTTTCGAAGGCAGGCACATCTTGTCAGAACACCGGAAAGCTCCTGCATTCTTTGTAAATTGCTGCCTAACATTTTGTACACACACAAAAGAAAAATGCCCATGAGTACTTAGTGTCGAAACAGTTGCATCGTGGCCTATGGTCTTTATTTAAAGCATTACTAAACTATTACTAAAGGAAAAATAAAATGTTTTTTTAACTTAATGCAAGCAAAGGCAAAAAAACGTTTTTAGCTTTAGTATTACTTTAGGAAAAGGCAGCAGGACCTCGACAAACAACCAGAATCTCAAAGTAATTCCAGAAAGTGTGGGAGAGAGATTATGTAAAATGGGGCTCACACTGAATTTTTCCTTTAATCCATAAAAATGGATGTAAATCGTTGCTAGGGAGGACAATATAAAGCAAGGCCTTGAGCAAACAAAAATTAACGACAATTCTGAAACCTGCTAGCAAAGGTTGTTTTTTGTCTGGAGGGAATTTGATTTAAACCTTGAGACATGCCAGCAATACATAACTATAGAGAAGAAGTCATTTATTAAGCTGAATTTCTTCACATCCAAAACACAAACACCAAGAAGAGCGAGGAATTGTTATATAAGCTGCTTTGCTGGGATAATGAAAGAAAGAAGACTTAAGAGTTCAATTCTGTCTAAGATGGATCTGATTAAATCTCTATCATCCACTACATATTATTTCTAAGCAATGCAGAACACTTTTATAATCTAAAAGGCGAGTTACATTCACTTGGTAATCGTGGAGAAAATTAGCAATCCAAGCATCACCGGAGTCTGTCAACCTTTCGCTGCTCGAGGCGCACTCAGAAAATCATTTTAGCTCTAAGGCAGACTGCAATTAAACTGAGATTTTCAGACATAATCATCACAATTTGAAAAAAAAAGGCCAATTCTATTTTAACTGCTTTTAAAAAATACATTTTCACACTTATTTAAACATTAAAAAAATGATTTTAAAAAACATTCCAAGAAAAAATAAAATAATAGAACAAAAATAGACTTGAAAAATGAAAAATGAGAAAAAAACAGCTGCAATACTATCATTTGATCCAGAGCTTTCCCCCACAGTAATTCCTCTCTGCCCCTACATGGCAACAACAGATTTACACTATAAAGACCACCTGCATCTATAAGCTGATAAAAATGATAGGTAGAGAAGCTAACCACTAGGTAGGCTAGTTTGTAAAATGGATGGCAACTCTTACTACCTTTAAAATATACAATACATTTTTAGAAACTGTCTTTCCTATACGTACAGTGCCTTGAAAAAGTAATCATACCCCTTGACATTTTCCACATTTTGCCATATTACAACCAAATACGTAAATGTATTTTATTGGGATTTTATGTGATAGATCAACACAAAGTGGAAAATAATTGTAAAGTGGAAGGAAAATGATAAATGGTTTTCAATTTTTTTTTTTTTACAAATACATATCTGAAAAGTGTGGCGTGCATCTGTATTCAACCCCCCTGAGTCAATACTTTGTAGAACCCCCTTTCGCTGCAATTACAGCTGCAAGTCTTTTTGGGTATCTCTACCAGCAAAATAGCTCAAACTCTGTCTGATTGGATAGAGAGCGTCTTTGAAAAGCAATTTTCAAGTCTTGCCACAGATTCTCAATTGGATTTCTGTCTGGACTTTGACTGGGGCATTCTAACACATGAATATGCTTTGATCTAAACCATTACATTGTAGCTCTGTTGTCATGAGGGCCAAGAAACACACCAGACAGGTCCGGGATAAAGTTGTAGAGAAGTTTAAAGCAGGGTTAGGTTATTAAAAAAATATACCAATCTTTGAACATCTCACAGAGCTCTGTTCAATCCATCATCGGAAAAGCGCACAACTGTAAACCTACCAAGACATGGCCATCAACCTAAACTGACCCAGGCAAGGAGAGCATTGATCAGAGCATTAATTAGAAGCAGCCATAAGGGCCATGTTAACTCTGAATGAGCTGTAGAGGTCCACAGCTCAGGTGGGAGAATCTGTCCACAGGACAACTATTAGAAATGCACTCCACAACTCTGTCCTTTTTTGGTAGAGTGGCTAGAAGAAAGCAATTTTTGAAGGAAAGCCATACGAATTCCAGTTTTCAGTTTGTGAGAAGCCATATGGGGGACACGTAGAAGAAGATGCTCTGGTCAGATTAGACCAAAAGTGAACTTTTTGTCCTAAAGTAAAATGCTAGTTGTGGCGGAAAACTAACACTGTACATCACCCTGAACACACCATCCCCACTGTGAAACATGGAGGTGGCAGCATCATGTTGTGGGTATGCTGGTCAGAGTTGATGGAAAGATGGGTGGAGCCAAATACAGCGCAGTCTTAGAATCTACTAAAGGTAGGGCAACAACTCTAAACATACAGCCAGAGCTACGATGGAATGGTTTAAATCAAAGCATATTCATGTGTTAGAAAGTCTACACACCTAAATCCAATTGAGAATCTGTGGCAAGACTTGAAAATTGTTGTTAATAAACTTTTTCCATCCAATCTGACAGAGCTTGAGCTATTTAGCAAAGAAGAATGGGCAAAATTTTCACTCTCCAGACATCCCCAAAAAAGACTTTCAGTTGTAATTGCAGTGAAAGGTGGTTCTACAAAGTATTGACTCAGGGGGGCACTATACAAATGAATGCCACACTTTTCACATATTTATTTGTAAAAAAAAATTGAAAAAAATTTATAATTTTCCTTCCACTTCACAATTATGTGCCGCTTTGTGTTGGTCTATCACATAAAATCCCAATAAAATAAGTTAACTTTTTTGGTTGTAACACGACAAAAGGTAGAAAATGTCAAGAGTTATGAACTTTTTTCAAGGCACTGGATATAAGGTTTGGTCATCATTTATTTGGTGACGTATAAAGATGCCCATCAAAGTGTTACTAAACCCACAACAGTAAAATCAGTCTGTATATGCAGTAAAGCATGATTGTTGTTAAACCTAAGGGGTTAATTCTCTGCATTGTGTAAACAGGCTGTTTTATCCTCTTTTCTCTGATACTCCCCTTCATCCACTGTCCACAATCCATCTGCTGATAGAACAGAGCCTTTGGGGAAGCTGCACATGCTCAGTTTGGTGTGTTTTGCTAGAGAATTTTTTTTTTCTCCTGGGAGAGTGCATGTGATCAGCACAGGGCCAATCAGCATGGTCCAGACAGAGGGTCAGGGGTACTGCAGCCTCATTGGACAATCAGGGGAGAATGAAAATTCCTCCTACAAGCTTTAACCAGACATTGATAGAAGTAACAAGACTGCTATATACTGCTGCTGAGAAGGGTATTCAGCAGTTTATATATAAAAAAAAATGCATTTCTATATTCTGTGGGAGACCAGATATATTGAATGCAGGGCCCTGGGTTTAATAACACTTTAAATAAAAATAAAAAATAAAAAAACAGACACACAAGCTGATGCTTTTCACATCAGCTACAGAATGATTTCTTATTGGTTGCTTTGGGATATTTGCACACCCTAACTAGTCTTTGCATAAGTCTAATGGGAATGTTATGAGATGCCCATTGATGGCGGGAATTAAGCACACCTAGAAGAGACCCTGTCATCAGATCAAAACCTCTAATTTCAATGCTTTATGATATAAAGCTGGGAACTTACTAACTTTTTGGTTACTACAGAAAAATATTATGTGAAGCAAGTGTAGCACTGACCCCCGAAGGAGCAGCTGGTTTTGTTGGGCTTACCGTTTACCTTCTCCACCTCGTTCTTGTCTAGGGGTTCCCGAGGTTGATGGCCCAATAAACTGCAGAGGCCGACACTTGAATCCCTTTTAGGAATTTTTATTTGCATAAAAGGTTGAAAAGAACACAGTCCCAACAGTTGGGAATAGACGGTATGGGTAGTAAAGCTCAGGTACTTTTGGAACTGCTGACAGTTGAAATGTCTCTCTCTAGATGATCCAGGGAATAGCCATTCGCAACTGGATATTTTAACTACCGGATAAATCCCTGTTTGTGGATTCAGCAGCCGACCGGTGATTTAAGCTTAGCAAAGTCTCTGCCACAGACTTGGTTGTAGAACTTTAAGTGAGGAAAGTCTCTGCCACAGACTTGATTGTAGAACTTTAAATTAGCTCAGAAACTTAAGTGTAACGGAAGGATGAAATTAGGAACTTTCTTACAGTGCCAGTATCTTGCAGCCGGTCTGGCTATACTGTTAGAATGCGGATTTACCTGGTGTCCTTTCAGCTTAGCTTCCAGGCTCTTACCGAGCAGCCAGCCTCGTGTGTGGCCCTCTTCTGAAGAGTCCTCCCCTGATTGCGTTTTGAGTTGCTGGGCCTCTCCAAACCCGAGACGGCATCGGACCACCTTGAAATCCTCCTTCCAGTTACTGTGCCTCGGACTAGCCAGTCCCAAGACTCGGAAATGGATGGATCCACACCCCAGGCCATGAGGACCCCTGGGGGCTGGTCAGGAAGACCAGGACTATGGAGTCAGAACATACTTCTGGACTGGAACCCAGAACCGCGTGACCTTGGCATTTTAAGTACCCTCTCCCAATACACAGCAAGACAACGCACCCACTTATTGGCTCCGAGAGAGAGATTGGTACCCAATGCGTCCAACCAGACTGAGTTCCAATGCCTGTCAAAAGTGATACCTACATCTATGACCAGGCAGAACATACCAACCAAACCAAACCTTGATGCCAAGGCCACAATTTACCGAAATTAACCCTAAGACCCAACTAAGGTCTTAGGAAAAAAACAAAATTTACAAAACATAGCGCATGCTCTTCAGGAGCCCGGCGCTACACAAGTTATCAGTGCCTGAAAAATAAGAATTCAACACTTCGATGTGTATGTATAGCTGTATGGGCAGTCAGAGCTTTGGACACAACAGCCTAACAGCAAGAAGTACTCAGGTAACCATATGAAAAGAAATCTGTATTCGCTTCTGCTGGATGAAAATTGCAAATATGAAATAATAATACATATTTAAAACGTGTTTTTGAAAATGTTCTTTTGCTTGTTCTGAGCTTAATACAGAGAATATGTATAAAAATATATGCATTCCTTTTAACCACTTCAACCCCGGAAAGGTTTTACCCTCTTAGTGACCAGGCCATTTTTTGCTATACGGCACTGCTTTACTTTAACTGACAATTGCGCAGTCATGCAACGATGTACCCAAATAAAACTGATGTCCTCTTTTCCCACAAATAGAGCTTTCTTTTTGGTGGTATTTGAATCTTATAAAAAATAAAAACAAAAAAAGGCCGACAATTCTGAATAAAAATAAATATATTTTTTATTTTCTGCTATAAAACATATTCAATAAAAAAATTTAAAAAATCAAATGTCTTCATCAATTTAGGCCAATATGTATTCTGCTACATATTTTTGGTAAAAAAAATCCCAATAAGGGTATATTGATTGGTTTGCACAAAAGTTATCGCGCCTACAAGCTATGGGATATTTTTATGGCATTTAATTTTTTTTTTTTACTAGTAATGGCGACGATTAGTGATTTTTAGTGGGACTGACACATTGCGGCAGGCAAATTGGACACCTAACTGGCACATTTTTGGGAACCAGTGACATTTTTAGCGTGAACAGTGCTAAAAATATGCACTGTTACTGTACACTGACAGGGAAGGGGATAACACCAGGGGCGATCAAAGGGTTAAGTTTGTCCCTAGGATGTGCTTACTAACTATGTGGGGGGTGGACTAACTGGATGAACAGATGAAGGGTGAACTTAGCAGAAACAGAAGATCTCTGTGTCCTTCCCTGTCAGAACGGCAATCTGCCTTATTTACATAGGTAGATTACCATTCTGCCTCTCTGTGGAACAATAGTGGGTGGCCAGCGGACATCGCGTCCGCTGGACCTGCTAATTAGTTCCCCCTCTGCCCCCCCCTCATGCACGCCCCCGCTATTTAGTGCCCAAAATTACGTACAAGTATGTCATTTCACACAATAGAGCCGACATGCTGCAGTATATGTACTGTAGTCGGTCGGCAAGTGGTTAAAGGGAAAGTAATAGTATAGTGGTTTGGGGCCAATCTAATTTTTTTATTTGCTTTTAAACGATAACACACATATATATATAGTAATGGGGACATGCTCGGCTGGCATTGGCAGTGGTAAATTGGGAACAAGGCTGCTAACACAGTTTTCAATGCAGGATAGATTTGTACAGCAAGTCCAGAGCATAAAACAAAAATCTGTTTGTCCAAGCCGCAAACTAAACTCCTTTTTAGTATCTGTCATCATTTAGTGCTGGTTCACACCGAAATCACACAGGAATGCGCTCCATGTTCCTGTGTGATTCAGTGTGATGCTATTTTCAGCCCATTCATTTGAATTGTCTGAAATCACACTGGATCACACCAAATGTAGTGCATGCACTACTTTTAAAAGGAACAGCAATCGAATTGCATGTTCCTGCTGTACCATGTGATCGGGTTATGGTAAGCGCACTGCGTTTTGGAGTGTCATTAGGAATCTAGTAACAACAACAGCAGATAACACACCCAGCGGTGTTGGAAACACGCATGGAACCCTAATTTTCCACACTGCAATCCGGTGTGAACGGACACTAAGCTTTTTCATCCAGCAGCTGGCTCCCACAGCAGAGAGAGTATGAAAAAGTGAGAGAGATCACAGAGCATTAGTCAGCTTGCATATAAACAAGGCTTATGAACAGTTGGTGTTTTTTTTCCTTTTTTAGGGGGGTGGCAAACAACTACCCACCGGTCTGTGCAGCAGCCCCCCCACTGCCGTTTGAGTCCCCGGGGGGTGACGCAGTTGGTCAGCCAGCCAACCCCAGCTAGAATGCGGGTGGGCAGTGCTCCTATGGGTGGTGGGTGGCAGAGTTCTCCTCCTCTGCATCACAGCGGCTTCTACATTGCATCTCCTCCCTCCTCCTCCTAGGCATCCAATAGGATTGCCTGTCCTTTCAGCCAGTCGCGTGACAAGTCTCAGGAACTGCTTCCGGATTAACCCAAGCCCACCATTTTTTAAGCCTATTAGAGTCTCTGGTTCTAATCACGTGTTTTAAAAAAAAAAAACTCCTGCATTGGCATCCATGCGTCTGGTGCCAGGCATGTAGATTAGGGGGCCGGATGCATGGATGGGGGGGTGGCGCCTGTGCGCCCCCCAAATGGATGGGCCGCCACTGGTTGAGACTAGTAATGAGGTTAGGTCTGGCTATCAAGCAACATGTGGACCTAGGATTAAAAGCTATATCCCACCCATACTCTACAAAGTCTCCAGGCTCTATGACCCAGGACATAACTTATTACAATTCTGAGAAAATCAAACATTTGTTTTCTCTGCATCAGTAATAAATCATGGAGCTACACCATGTGTAGGTGAGAAAACAAGGTGACACATACACAACATTCACAATTCTTCCAGCCTATGCTTCACAAACCCACCCCCTTTTGCTCAGACCTGTGGGAAGGAGCACATCTTGCCAAAATACAGAGGACACGTGTCGGTCTATCAGCATTCCTTTGCTGGGTTCCTTGCCAATGTTTTACATAGAATTTAAAGTCTTTCAGAACCAGAAACCATCTGCTTTTTTCTGCATTATTTGCTTTATTCCAAGCTAAGGATTGTGTTATGTACCTAGACCAGGATGTTTCTACAATTTTCACAGCTTCCATCCTGCTACCCTGAATTACATGAACAAGTGGACATTGCACCCTCAAAACTGGATGATCTCGAAAATAGATCCCGCAGATATAATTTCAGACTCCTTAAAAGACTGAATCTTTCAAGGAAACCGATAAAACCGTCCGCATGTTTATTAAAAACTTGATTACAGACATTTCCAACCCCCATGCCAGGATGGCCTACCCAGAGACATTGTGGTGAATTTTTACAGGGTTAAAGAAGAGGTCATGCAAAGGGCCCGGGAAACAGAAAACCTTACTATACAAGGACAGTCCATTCAAATATTTGCAGACATCTCACCCTATACAATACAAAAAAGAAGATCCTTAAAACCTCTGCTACAGAACCTGTCACAAAAAGCTATCACTTATAGATGGTCTTTTCCTTTCCACTTAAATTTTGCTTACCTGAACAAATCCTACAGCTTCTCAACATTCCCTGATGGAGAACTCCTGCTGCTGCAACTGGACCTCATCTCCCATGCCCCTGCACCCGCACTGAACCCCAGAACCCCTATCTTCACAAAAAGGCATCCCCCCCATGAGCCCCATCAAACCCCTGTGGCAAAAGCAGCAAGCAAAGAGATCTAAAGATGGTCGACCCCTTTAAAGTGACTCCTGGAAACTTTCTTTTTTTCTCCTTCTAGGACTTCATCTGCTAAACTCTGGACAGCTGGGTCCTCAAGAGTGTTTTTTCCCCTTTTTTTTTAGTTATTAACCCCACATAAGTTCTGGATCTCCACCTATATTTTTTTAAAGCTTCCTTTTTTTATTGGCAGTATGACTGGAGAGTGGCATTTTTCTCCACTTGGAGACTGTAATACAAGCCCCATGTTTGGGGTTATTTCTTTGGGGTTGCAGCACCCTCTTCCTGCAAGGAGATTAGGGTTTTGCTTTTGCTGCACTTATATTGTTTGTTCTACTGTTCTATACAGTGTTTTTCACATGCCTTGTCTTCTTTCTACAGGACCGGTCTTCCCCACCCTCCCTTCTAACCCTTTTCTCTTTTTCCCAGGGTCACCCACAGGCTCATCGCAGTGCACTCCACTCCATCCTCAGGGTCCTTGGACAATAGATGCTGGGAACCAAATCCCACCTCAAGAGGTTAGGGTAAGAACCCAAGGGTTAAAGCATTCACCCCTCACTCTGATCCATGTAATCTGACATTAACACACCCCCCATGTATTGCCACCCATAATTTCCAGGGGATTAAATCCCCAGTTAAAAGACGGAAACTCTTTAAACACTGCCAATCTCAAAAGATTGAAATCCTTATACTGCAGGAAACTCATTTCCCATCAACATACAATCCCTCCTTCCTGCATAGCAATTACCCCCATTTCTACCTCTTTAATGTAGGGAACAACACTAAAGGTGTAGCCATATGCTTTTCTAAAAATCTGAAATTCTCCCCAACAGTCATTATAAGAGATCAAGCAGGCAGATATTTATTAGTAAAAGGCACTATAGAGGGCACACAGTACTCAATCATCTCTTATTATACCCCAAATAAATGCCAGGCGACATTCTTTACCTCCATGATCTCTACACTTGGCCCGCAGTTGGAGGGGAATATAATTATAGGAGTAGACACAAACCTTGCATTTGACCTTTCTCTCCATAAATCGGGGAAGGGCCCCTCTCGGTCGAGAAAGCCCCCAAAACAGAGTACTAAAATAGCCTCCACATTGTGCTCACTGGTCCTTGTGGGCATCTGGAGGGAATCAGATGCACAAAACTCTTCCTTAATATCGGCTCTACGACCCCTAACACACATGTTTCACAATCCCAACTTTCCACCAGGAATGAATATTCTAGCATTCAGCTGGTGGCTCAATAAAGGACTACTTAGAATATGAATCTTTTTCACCGCCACAGGCCCCATATCCATCACACACTGCACTAGTAGATGCCCCTCTCTGAGCGGTTTAGATATTCACAAATATTCCACTTCCTACAATCGATCTTGCTCAACAAACCAGAACTCCCTAAGGTCAGGACCTATGAATCATAGTGCTCAAACATCACGGATCAGAGGGGAGGGATCTCCATCATTTACTCTTCTCTAGCTTCATCTCTGTCCAAGCCTTCCTATGCCTACAAATGGTAAAATTACCTCAATCTAGCCTGGGATCAGGATAAATGGTATACCTGTTTCCAACAATCCTTTAAGGGTATATTGAATATCTCTCTGATTGAAGCCAGTCTCAAAATACTGACATGATGGTACAGGGTTCCCTCTCTCCTTGCCAGGATTTATCCAGATGCTTCCCCACTGTGTTTTCGGAAATGTAATCACGTAGGAACAATGTTTCACATATGGTGGTCTTGTCCACGCATAAGGAGCCTTTGGAACAAAATCTATTCTCTGATATGCAGGGTTGCGACCATACAGGTCCCCCAATCCCCTGACATAGCACTCCTTAACCTCAAAGTGAATAAAGTAGACAAATATTCACAAGCCTTGATTTTTTGATCCTGTCGGGCACCAAAATCACAATAGCTGCTCACTGGAAAAAAACCTTGTTTCCAGTCTCAGTGGTGAAGCACAAAATACCCTGATTTATGGCACAGGAGAAGACAGTTAGCATTATGCAAGACAAAACCGTGTGTTTGAACTCACCTGGGAACCCTGGGCCAAATACTGTCATATTCCCTTGTACCCCGGAGACAACCCATCAGGAAGAACCTTCCTCTGGGTGACCCAATTGACCTTCCTTTTCTCACTTTCCTTCCCTCACCCTCCCTCTCTCCCCCCCTTCTACCTCTTCTCTGCTTCTCTCCCAACTCTCCCCCCCCCCCCCGGTCCATGATAATGTGTATGATACAAGGCTGGTCCTGAATCTGAACCTGAATCACACAATTCATACTAGTTGTGAAAGAAACCCTCACTTGGTTTACCCGCTGAGGCCTGCTAATATACCTTAACAGTGCACCCTCTCATCCTACTCTCTTGAGCGGGAAGTTATGTCAGTGCTGCACAGTTGAGGGGGGGGGGAGACCCCCTACCCACAGCATGATCCATTTAGAGGCGGCTGGGGGAACTCTCCCTCACCCTCTTTTCTCTCGCTGGCTAGGAACCATTGGGTGGACCACCCCTACCCGGCATCAACCCTCTGTTATACTTTCCACACTGACATAAATCCATACAAGTTCCCAGGACTCAGAGTATGCAACATGTTATTACGCTGTCTTTTGGGCCATGTTGGTCAGTTTCTAAACATTCTTACATCCTATGTACCACACGTTCACCCTTTGAATGCACTTTGTCATTATGCCTGTAAAACTAATAAAAAATATTGAAATTAATTTTCTGGCACAAGACTGCTCCCAGGCTAAAGTTGGATGCATATGTTTTTACTAGAAATTCTTGACAGAAGTTTCTCTTCTTCTTCTTTCCATTTGACCACAGTGGATTTGCACCCTTTGTTGCAGGTAGACACACCTTTGGTAGTATCCTGCAATTCCCAGGAAGGTTCTAACCTTTTTTTGGCGCAGACCGATGCCAACTTTGGTTCAATCTCGTCCATTAGAGGATTTATAACCCAACATCCAATGCCGTAGCTCAAATACTGGGTTTCTTTCAGGCCTATTACTTATTTTTTGGTTAGGCTGTTAACCTGACACGAGGCTTAGTCACAATGCCAAGGTAAATGACATTCGTTTTCCCAAGTAATTCTAAAAATGCATCTCTATTTTTTGCAAGAAGTCTCTTACCTCCTGAATCTGGGTAGCATATAATGTCTCTGACATCCTAACCTCTGGCATACCTTTCACTGGTTAAAAGTTATGGTAACTTTCTGCAGAAAGAGGCTTATGATCCTTCCAGGGTTTTATTAGGTTATCATAGTTTATTTGGAGGGGCCTTTCCAAGCTGATATACCGGTACCTGTTAGTTGACAACACTAATCTCAAAGGGGCCCTGCCACTTTACCAATAATTCATTCACTGGACACGAAAACAAATTCTCTTTGATTAAAGGTTGTGATTTTAGAACACCAGATTTAAACTCTGACCTGTGCCTGTTGGGTTTGCTGCATATATTCCTGAACTACGAGCATGACTACTGCTGTCCTATTCTGTGTTCTATGTGTGAGGTATGGCCTCTTGCCCCTATGTTTCCTGGGCTATATCCAGGAGTCTCCAATGACATATACTGTAAAAGGATTCAAAGAGGGAAAACCCTGTAAAGGACTGTGACATTTCTTTGACTCAGAACATTAAGTATGGTAACAGGAAGTACAATTTTTTTCCACTCTTATTAACTACTTTTTAAGCCTACCTTTTAGGGGGTGGGGTGGTATGCTGAGATGTACAAGTGAGTAACTGTCAACAAACAGCACAGCTCTTTGGCTACCTTCAACATGAAAGGCCTTCAATGGTCTGTCAATTTTATTTCAGAAATACCAGGAAAACATGTGGAATATATATTTTACTATAAATTTAGAGGACGTGTTTCTAAGAGGGTTGGCTTTGAAATACTGGGTGGGTGGCATAGTCAAGAACTACCAATATGTGCTGGTGCCCTCTGGTGGACTTTGGCCCAAGTCAAACCATAACATCCCTCTCAAAAGTGACCTTAATTATAGGCATGGGTACCAGTGGATTTAGAAAATATGGTTGGGGTGCATTCATTTGATTCTCAGGGTAAAATTAACAAAATGCCTCAACTACTTTGTAAATACTGGACCAAAAAAAGCCGCTCAGTTCGTTCTTTTGTTTTTTCTACTTTTAAACACTCTAGTATAACATACATGAGAAATGATTTTCCAAAGAATTACAGGTTAGCGAAACAGGTAACACTGCAGATGAAGCTTGCTTCATAGCTCTTTTTGTATGCTTAAAACCTTGGATTTTTAAACAATGGGTTTCTTTCAGCATAAGTGAAAGTGATATAAAGCTTCACTTGTGACAGGGGCACCAGAGCTTCACCTGCTTGCTGCATAAAAGACTACATTATATTAATACACAATTCATAGTTGCTAAACAAAATAAAAATAAATAGATGTTGAGAAAATTGTATTTTCTAGTCCTGACCATGATGCAGAAATACATATATACTCCTATACAATTATCAACCAGTGCTAGGACCTAAAGTGGAAGGGACCAAAGCTGTCAAACTTCTTTTGGCTTAAAAAGGGGTTCAGTGACATTGCATGTGGTTCCTGTGACATAACTGATAACAGCCTACACAGGTCTGTTTGGTGGAAAGCACAGATCTGAGTCTAACTGTGTTGGAATACATTGTTCATGCATTTTGTGAAACAACTACATCAACCAGTAGATGGCAGTGTTTATAAGTTTGTAGCTGCATTTGCGGTAAACTCTATGTCTTTTCTCTGTTTCCTGTTTGCAGTTAAAGAGGAACTGCAGTCTGCACACATAATTTGTAATAAAAACATCTTTGCCATTCTGAAGCTTCTCTCCAACCACTTTGCATATTATTTTATATATACTGTGATTCTGTACTTGCCAAATATGCTGCAGAAATCTCCCTCCACTGAGTCTGCCTGCAACCATTTTAACTGTGGGCAGCTGAAGCGGCTGCCTGTTCACTTCCTGAATTTACACAGACACACAGAGGCACACCTCCAGCTCTGCAGCTCTCATTGGCCCTCGTATGACTCACCCCCCATCCCTTCCTGGCAAACTCTCACAAGAGTGAGAGAGAGAGCGACAGAGCTATGCATGACATCATAAGCCTAGGCTTTTTACCAGACAAGAAACAGGAAGTGGGCTGTATAAGGTATTTACTGGCAGAAAAAAAATGGTTTACTATCCAAAGTTAAAACAACAAGGGCAGAAGATTTAATGGATGGAAAGATGAAAAAAGGAATGAAGTTCTGTTTTAAGCAGCAAAGCCCATGTGGACTGTGCACTGTCTGTTCTGTCGGGCTATATACCGAATCTCTAACAAGTTATGAGCCCAGACATACCACAGGCATAGCCCAGAGAAAAGCTGATAACCCAACCATAGCCCAATCATAGCCAGCTATAACAGCAAGTGCAAGATACAGCAACAGAAGGAAGACTGCAAAAGAAGAAAAATAAATTGGCCAGTAACAGCTGCAACCAAAATTTCCTTTGAAAATCTGACAAACCAGAACTATCAGTCTTGGAAATTTAAGATGAAAATGCTGCTAATAACAAAAGGTACTTGGAAATGTATAAATTAAGTCAGGCCAGAACACCCTTCAGATGAGTGGATAGAGAAAGGGACAAAAATCTCAGAGCTCAATCTCTCTTAGCATAAATAATACATATACTGTATGTAAGTGTGAAACTGCTAAAGAAATGTGGGAAGGATTTCAAAAGGTGCGTGAAATCTCAGCAATAAACTGTATTTGATTAGAAAGCTATACTAAATCAAGCTGATGAAAGGCCAGGATATGCAGGATTACATAAGGCACACCTTGGAAATGGTTGAACGCCTGAGAGGTATAGTAGAAGAAATAAAAGATTTTCATGTTGCATCATGATTACTAAGTGATTTACCAGAAAGTTATGAAAGCTTGTCACACTTGATCTTCTTCTATACATAATTTGTTTTACTAGTAATAGCAGTGACCTGTGATTTTTATCAGGACTGCGACATTGCAGCGGACAGATCGGACACTTTTCACACTAT